>NC_051334.1:99860759-100171967 GCF_015220235.1 Choloepus didactylus | reverse complement strand
GGGGTGCATACCAGTTTCAAGAGCCCTATGAAGAGTGTCATGAAATAAACCAAAAGCCTTTTTGACAGCTCCCTGAAATTGCACTTTTCTATTCTATCTGGCAGAAGATACTCTTCAGCAACTGGTCCCTGCAGCCCCAGGGAGGCTGTACATCTTTCAATCTCCACTGCATTTGCCCATGCCAGATTCAGCTTGAAACAATGGCCATGGCGGCCTCTGTTTGGGTGTGCTAAATCAGAGGTTCAGAGACATGTCCCCGCTATCTAAATTTTGTGATCAAAAGCCATGGTCATATGTTTCGAATGCCCCATGTTCTTGGGAAAGAGGGCTTCCATGTCATTCTCTGCCTGCAGCAGTTATCAGGGACTGGTTCTGAGGTGGTTCTCCTTGAAAGTGGGGGTTGGGAGCCAGCAGATGCTTCAGAGTGAGATACTCAGAGCTCTTTAACACTTTCTTCCTCTTTATCCCACTCTTCCCTGGAAGCTGTACAGTGCTTTCCTGGCCTCTGGAGCCTCAGAACAGTTGTTTAAGACATTTTCTGCCTGTCCACTCTTTGTTTTTGTAGGAGGACTGAGCTCTGTAGCTCTATACTCTGACACTTCCCCAGAAGTTTTGCTTGACTTTTTTATTATAGCTTTCCTAGTGGAGAGAATTGATATCTCAGTGTGATTTGGATTTGCTTTTCCCTAATGGCTATTATATTGAGCATTTTCATGTGGTTATTTGCTATTGCATATCTTCTTTGTAGAAAAGTATTTTTGAATCTTTTACTATTTAAATTGTATTTGTGTTTTTATTATTTAGATGTAAGATTTCTCTATTCTGGAGAAATCCCTTATCAGATGTGATTTACAAATATTTCCTTTGTTTTGCCTTTCCACTTCTCAATGGTGTTTTATGAATTATAAACTTTTTAATGTTAATGAAGATCAATTTATTTTTTTCCTCTATCACTAGAGCCTTTGGTGTCAATGTAAGAACTTTGCCTAACTCAAAGCCATGGAGATATATTTGTAGTCTTTTCTATGAGTTGTATATTTTCAGCTCTACAGTTAAACTTGATCCTTATTGAAGTATTGTTTGTGTAATGTGTAAGGCAGTGTTTCTACTATATTCATTTGAAAAGTAGATTTTCAGTAATACCAGTACAATTTGCTGAAGAGAATGTAGCTTCTCCAGTGATCTGTCTTAGGACGCTTATCAAGTTGGTTTTTGGACTCTCAGTTCCATTCCATTGATCTACATCTCTCTACTTATGCCAATTTCATATTCTCTTCATTAGTATAGCTCTGTAGGAAGTATTGAAATCAAGTAATATGAGTCTTACAACTTGTCCTTTTCTAGATAGTTTTGACTCTTGTGGGACCCTTGCATTTCTGTGTGAAATTTATGATCAGTTTGTCAAATTTTGAAGACACAGCTGAGATTTGATAGGAATTACATTGAATTTGTTAATCAATTGTGGGAGCATTGCCATCTTACACTATTAAGTCTTCTGATCCAGGATCATGAGGTGTCTTTCAATTCATTTAATCAGTTAAATTTTTTTCAACAATGTTTTTATTTTATTAGTTGTACTTCTTTTGGAATTCATTTGTATTTTATTTATTTTGAGGCTATTGAAAATTGAATTGTTTTCTTAACTTCACTCTAAAATTCTCATGGCTTGTGTATAGAAATACAATTTATTTTTGTACATAGATTTTTTCAATTTCCAAATCTTCATAATTAGTGTATAGAAATACTATATTTATATGACTTTGTATCCAAAAACCTAGCTGTATTCATTTATTGTTAGTTCTAGGAGCTTTTCTGTAGACACCTTGCAATTTTTTATGTAGACTATAATGTCTGCATATAGAGCAGGCTTTTTTTTCTTCTTTTACAATCTGAATTCCTTTATTATTTAATGAAAAATTATTTTGGACTTGTACGGCCTAGGAATTCTAGGATGATGATGAATATGAGTAATGAGAGTGGACATCCTTGCTTTATTCGCTACCTTAGAGGAAAAGCAGTTATCATTAGTTATTTTGTAGATACCCTTTCTCATGTTGAATTCCATTCTATTCCTAGTTTGCTGAGGGTTTTTGCCCTGAATGGATGTTGAATCTTGTCATATGCATTTTCTGCATCTATTGATATGATTACATGGTTTTTCTTAATCTGTTAAAATGGTAAGTTGTATTAGTTGATTTAAGAATGTTGAATCAGTCTTACCTCCCTGGTTGTGATGTATTTTCCTTTTAACACATTGCTGGATTCTATTTGCTAATATTTTATTAATACATTTTTTATTTTGAAATTTAAAATATGAGCAGTGATAATTTTGAAAGTATGGTTTAATAACTAAAGAGCAAATTTCACAGAATATTCTGGGTTGCAGTTCCACAATTTCAGTTATTTCCTTATTGTGATATATAACATATATAAGAAGGTGATAACTTTCAAAGTATGATTTAACAAGTATATCTATAGGTAATTTCAAAGATTGCTGTGGGTTACATTTCCACAGTTTGTTATTTCCTTATTGTAAAATATAAGGTATATCAGAAAGGTGATAACTTTCAAAGTACAATTTAATGAGTAGCTATAGAGCCAATTTCAAAGAGTGTTAGGGGATACAGTAAGTGCCCTAGGGAGCAGATCAGGAAACATGTTGTGATGGTGAGGTTCATGTGTCAACTTGGACAGATAATGGAACCCAGGTATCTGGCCAGGCAACACTGGACAAACCATTACTGCAAGGATGTTTGTGGCTGCTTAATAAAACAAAAGGCTGGTTTGTTAAATCATAAGTCAATTGGTTGCTGCATGTGATGATATCAATGAAGGGTGTGTCTTCCACAGAGAGAATGCAGTCAGTTGGATTTAGTCCAATCAGTTGAAGACTTTTAAGCAAGACAGATAGAGGACCTTCACTTCTTCAACTGACCAGTGAAGCATTTCCTGATAAGTTCATCAAACACATTCATCAAAGTTGCTAGTTTGCTGCTTGAGGAGTTCATCAAAAATCTTCACTGGAGTTGCCAGTTTGCTGCCTGCCCTATGGAAATTGCACTCATGAATACCCACAGTTGTGTGAGACTGTTTTATAAATCTTATATTTATAGATATCTCCCATTGATTCTCTTTCCCTAGAGAACCCTAACTAATTCAACTTGGTACCTGGAGTGGTTCTTGAGAAACAGAATCTTAAAATGGGCTTTTACAATTTGTTTTCTACTCTGATTAGATTCAAAGGCACTAATGTCTCCATTTCCAATAATCAAGATGGCACTGACAGTCCATGGCATGAGTTGGCAATGGAGATATGCAAAATAGCACCATTTGATTCTCCTAATCATACTCTTGTATGAAGAAAGGTTCTGGGTGACAGTGTTTTGACACCTTCACAGAGTTTTGGAGAATTAAGAGGTATAGTGATGTTGGCTGGCTACTCTTAGATATGTTGGATAAAGTTATAAGGGAAAGAGATGACCTAAAGTTTTCAAATATGAAACTTAAGCACCATATGACAGATGTAAAAGTCTCTCTGTGTGCCCTGAAAGAAAATCTTATTTCCTGTGACCACAGACTTGGAATTTCTGAAAACCAGATGCAGAGTCTCATTGTGTAAGTAGCAGATTTAAAATGTAAACTAAAATCTCAACCTTGCATGGTGCCTGCTGTTAGAGTAAAGACATTGATTGGAAAAGAATGGGATTCTGAAACTTGAGATGTGGACATATGGATTGATAATAATGTCAGCAAGGACATTGGAACACTGGATTCTGCTGAGTCATTGTTAGATATACCTGTAGTGGTCTGTCCTGAGGAAACAGCATCCTCACCTCCAGTCTGCACTGAGAGAACAGCTACCCAACCTCTAGCCTGCTTGGAGGAAACAACTTCCGGACCTCCAATCTGCCCCAAGGAGCCTGCCATCCAATTTCCACCTAAAGAGATTAACCCTTCTGTGCCTGCTAAACCTGTAATCACCTCCCTGAGGAAGCAGCCCTCATTCCTCTGTCTGGAGAGAGTAATCTTGTTTTACCAGTTGAAATTGCAACAGAATGTCCCAAGGTACTGAGTGTGACCCATGAGGAAATATACTATACTCCAAAAGAACTGTATGAATTTTCCAACTTATACAGACAGAAACCAGGGAATATGTGTGGGAATGGATATTAAGAGTGTGGGATAATGGTGGAAGGAATATAAAGTTGGATCAGGCTGAATTTACTGATATAGGCACACTAAGCAGAGATTCTGCATTCAATGTTGTAGCTCAAGGGGTTAGAAAGGCATTAACAGTTTGGGTGGTTGGCTGAAACATGGATCAAAAGGTGGCTGACATTACCTGAGGTTGAAATGCCAGAACTGCCCTGGTATAATGTAGAGGAGGGAATTCAAAGGCTTAGAGAAATTGGAATGTTAAAGTGGATTTATCATGGAAGACCTCACACACCTCTGGAATGTCCAGAGGACACACCTTATACCAGGAGTAGCTCCATCATCCCTGAAGAGCTCTGTAGTCACCCTTCTCTGTAGGTCAGATATTACCATATGAACTGCTGTCACTGGGCTGGAATCCTTAAACACAATGGGGGTAATCAGATCCCGAGTCAGCAGAAGCCACGTGGCAGCAGTTAATCACCAAAGACAAGGTGGGCATGGCTACCATAATGGAAAACAGGCTCAAACCAGCAGATAAAATAATCTGACTTGCAGAGACTTATGGCACTGGCTAGTAGATCATGGAGTACCTAGTAGTAAAATAGATGGGCAATTGACTAAATTCTGTTTGAACTACATAAGCAGAAGTATTCTAAGTCAAGTGAACAAAAGTCTACCTTGAATTACAAAAGCAGAGAGTCATGGCCCCTTAATCAATTCCCAGACTTGAGACAGCTTACAGATCCAGAGCTCCTCGAATGAGGGGAAGGCTGGGTACACTTGGGGAAGGACCCTGTTACACTGCCAAAAGTTTATACTGTTAAATTTCCTCTCATCCTTCCCCAGGGGTACCTGCAGACTTTTGCCAGGGTAACTGCATTTGGGAAAAGGAAGTGATCAGATATTTGGGGGATAATTAGACACTGGTTCAGAAGTGACAATTCCAGGAGACACAAAACACACTCTGGTCTACCAGTCAGAGTTGGGGCTTATGGAGGTCAGGTGATCAATGGAGTTTTAGCTCTGATCCATCTCACAGTGGGTCCAGTGGGTCCCAGGACCCATTCTGTACTTATTTCCCCAGTTCCAGAATGCATAATTGGAATATACATACTCAGCAACTGGCAGAATACTCATATAGTTCCCTGATTCATGGAGTGAGGGCTATTATGGTGGGAAAGGCCAAGTGTAAGCTGCTAGAACTGTCCCTGCCTAGCAAAATAATCAACCAGAAGCAATACTGGATTCCTAGAGGGACCGCAGAGAGTAATGCCACTCTCAAAGACTTGAAGGATGCAGGGGTGATGATTTCCACCACATCCCCATTCAACTCTCCTATTTGGCCTGAGTAGAAAAGAGATGGGTCTTGGAAGATGACAGTGGATTATTGTAAGCATAACCAGGTGTTTACTCCAATTGCAGCTGCTGTTCCAGATATGGTATCATTGCTGAGCAAATCAACACATCCCCTGTTACCTGGTATGCAGCTATTGATCTGGCAAGTGCTTTTTCTCAATGGCTGTTTGTAAGGACCACTAGAAACAGTTTGCATTCAGCTGGCAAGGTGAGCAGTTTACATTCACTGTGCTACTTTAGGGTTGTATCAATTCTGTAGCCCTATGTCATAATATTTTCTGCAGGTATCTTGATCATTTCTCCCTCCCACAAGACATCACAGTGGTCCATTGTATTGATGACATCATGTTGATTGGGCCTAGTGAGCAAGAAGTAGTAACTACTCTAGATTTGTTGGTAAGGCATTTGTGTGGCAGAGGATGGAGATAAATCCAATGAAAACAGGGGCCTTCCACCTCAGTAAAATTTCTAGGTGTCCAGTGTGTGGGTCCTGCTGAGATATCCCTTCTAAGGTGAAGAATAAGCTGCTGCATCTGGCCCCTCATGCAAACAAAAAAGAGGCACAATGCTTAGTTGGCCTCTTTGTATTTTGGAGACAATATATTCCTCATTTAGGTGTGCTACTCTGGCCCATTTACTGAGTAACTAGAAAACCTTCTACTTTTGAGTGGGGACCAGAACAAGATGAGGCTCTGCTACAGGTCCAGGCTGCTGTGTAAGCTTCTCTGCTGCTTGTACCATATGATCCAGCTGATCCAATGGTGCTGCATGTATCAGTAGCAAATAGAGATGCTGTTTGAAGCCTTTGGCAGGCTCCTATAGGGGACACAATGCAGGTCCTTAGGATGTTGGAGTAAAGCTTTACCATCCTTTGCAGATAACTACTCTCCATTTGATAAATAGCTGTTGGCCTGCTACTCAGCCTTAGTAGAGACAGAACACCTAACCATGGGCCACCAAGTTATCATGAGACTTGAGTTAGCTTTCATGAGCTGGATGTTGTCTGACCCACCAAGCCATAAATTTGGGCATGCACAGCAAGACTCTACCATAAAATGGAAATGGTATATATGAGATAGAGCTTGAGGAATTCCTGAAGGCACAAGTAAGTTACATGAGGTAATGGCCCCAATGCCCATGGCTCCCACTCCTGCCATCTTTCCTCCTCTTTCCCAGCCCACAGCTATGGCCTCTTGGGGAGTTCCTTACAATCAGTTTGCTGAGAGAAAACTCAGGCCTGGTTTACAGATGGTTCTGCATGATATGCAGGCACAACCATAAAGTGGACAGCTGTGGCACTGCAGTCCCTTTCAGGGACATTGCTAAACAACAGTGGTGAGGGGAATTCCTCCCAATGGGCAGAACTTCAAGCAGTGCACCTTATTGTTCACTTTGGTTGGAAGGGGAAGTAGCCCTAGATGCATTTGTATATTGATTCATTGGCTGTTGCTAATGGTTTGGCTGGATGGTCAGGGATTTGGAAGGAACATGATTGGAAAATTGGTTGCAAAGAAGTCTGGGAAGAGGTATGTGGATAGACCTTTCTGAGTGGGCAAAAAACGAAGATATTTGTGTCCAATGTGAATGCTCACCAGAGGGTGACTTCAGCATAAGAATATTTTAATAACCAAGTAGGTAAAATGACCCGTTTGGTGGATACCAATCAGCCTCTTTCCCCAGCCACTTCTGTCATTGCCCAGTGGGCTCATGAACAAAGTGGTCATGGTGTTAGGGATGGAGGTTATGCAAGGGCTCAGCAACATGGACTTCCACTCACAAATGCTGACCTGGCCACAGTCACTGTTGATTGCCCAATCTGCCAGCAGCAGAGACCCACACTCAGTCCCCAATATGGCACTATTCCCTGAGGTGATCAGACTGCTACCTGGTGGCAGGGTGATTATATTGGATCACTTCCATCATGGAAGGGGCAGTGATTGGTTCTTACTGGAATAGACACATACTGTGGATATGGGTTTGCCTTCCCTGAACAAAATGCTTCTGCCAAAACTATCATCTGTAGGCTTACAGAATGCCTTATCCACTATCTTGGTATTCCACACAGTATTGCTTCTGATGAAGGAACTGACTTAACAGTGAATGAAGTGAGGGAATGGGCACATACTCATGGAATTCTCCACTCTTACCATGTTCCCCATCATCCAGAGGCAGCTGTGTTAATAGAATTGTGGAATAGCCTGTTGAAGACTCAATTATGGTGCCAACTAGGTAGTAATACCATGCAGGGCTGGGGCAGTGTTCTCCAGGAGGCTCTGAATCAGCATCCATTCTAGGGTGCTGTTCTCCCATAGCCAGGATTCATGGGTCCAGGAATTAAGGGGTGGAAACAGGAGTGGCATCTCTCACTATCACTCCTAGTGATCCACTAGGAAAATTTTTGCTTCCTGTCCCTGCAAGCTTAAGCTCTGCTTGTCTACAAGTCTTTCTTCCAGAAGGAGGAGTGCTTCCATCAGGAAACACAACAATAATCCCATTGAATTGCAAGTTAAGACTGCCACCTGGGTACTTTGGGCTTCTTATGCCTCTGAATCAACAGGTATGGAAGGGGATTACTGTACTGGCTGGGGTGATTGATCCTGACTATCAAGGGGAAATAGCACTGCAACTACATAATGGAAATAAAGTATTTTTCTGGAATAGAGGAGATCCTCTAGGGCATCTCTTAATACTACCATGCCCTGTGATTAAAGTCAACGGAAAACTGCAAAAACCCAATCAATCCAGGCAGGGCTACCAATGGCCAAGAAACTTCAGGAATGAAGGTTTGGGTCACCCCACCAGGCAAAGAACCATGGCCAGCTGAATTACTTGCTGAGGGTAAAGGGAACATGGAATGGGTAGTGGAAGAAGGTAGTGATAAATATGAAGTACAGCCATGTGACCAGTTATAGAAATGAGGATTATGATGGCATGAAAAGTTCCTCCTTCTTTTGTTATGAGTATGTTTGTATTTGTCTGTAAAGCAAATGGATTTGCTGTCTTCTCTCTTATCCCCTTATCATATGACACAAGCTGCATTGTTCATTTTGCAATATGTAAGTTAAAGGAAATCAATTTTAAGAATTGATGTCACCCAGGGACTTGTACCCTATTCTGGAGAGATTTAGTGCATTTCTGTTTCTTTGCTGTACAGTGGAGTAGTGTTATGCAAAATATGTCTGTTATTGCTCTCTACTTAGAGATAAAGTATGGTTATTAGTGATGTGTATAACTGCTAAGTTGACAAGGGGTGGACTGTGATGGTTAGGTTCATGTGTCAACTTGGTCAGGTGATGGTACCCAGGTATCTGTCCAAGCAAGCACTGGCCTAAACATTACTGCAAGGACATTTGTGGCTGCTTAATAAACCAAATGGCTGGTTTGTTGAATCATGTCGATTGGCTGCAGCTGTGACTGATGATATCAATGAAGGGTGTGTCTTCCACAATGAGAGAATGCAGTCAGCTGGATTTAATCCAATCAGTTGAAGACTTTTAAGCACACAGATAGAGGGCCTTCACTTCTTCTTCAGCTGACCAGCAAAGCGTTTCTCTGAGGAGTTCATAGAACATGTCGAAGTTGCTAGTTTGCTGCCTGAGGAGTTCATTGAACATCTTCATTGGAATTGCCAGTTTGCTGCCTGCCCTATGGAATTTGGACTCATACAAACGCACAGTTGTGTAAGACACTGTTATAAATCTTATATTTATAGATATCTCTCACTGAATCTGTTTTCCTTGAGGACCCTAACTAATACCCATGCCAAGAGTTCCTCTGATTGCTCCACAAAGCTGAGCTTCCCTTGTCTGTCCAGCAAATGCAGACCTTCAGCTAACTATCCCCAAAAGTTTTGAGGAAGCACTATACCTTTAAATCTTCTCTGCCTCTGAATGTGTCCAGGGAGGCTTGAAACAATGGCTTGCTCCACAAGAGCAGAATTGGGCATGGCCATTCACTGGTCACAGTTTTTGATAATCAAATTTGGATCACCAGATGCTTACCTCTGAAGGCAGCAATTGTTCCAACCAGTTCTGGAAATATGATTTTTATGTCCTTCTCAGTCACCGGTGAGCTAGCAAGGGACTGGACCATAGTGTGGACTGGCAGAAGAGTGAGGAATGGATCTCAGTAGCCACTGCAGAGAGAAAGGAATTTTGCTCTTTACCATAATTTATCCACCTCTTCCTTCCATGGTTAGATGATGCTGTTCAGTTTTATTCTGACCTCCAGGGTTTCAAAAGTTATTTCAGACATTTCCTACTGGTTGTTTTGGTGGAAGCACTGATTCATGGAGCACCCTGCTCTGCCATCTTCCTCCAAAGTCACTCTTGCAGTATCTTTATTTGGCTTTGGTGTTAGCATGATGTTGGACTCACAGAATGAATTAAGTTGTATTCCCTCTTACTCAATTTTTGAAAGTTTCATTGGCACTTGTATTATTCTCTTTATGTTTGTTAGAAAGCATCTGTGAAGCCATCAGGTTCTGAGCTTTCTTTTGTTGGGAGGTTTTGAAGACTGATTCAATTTCCTTACTTATAGTTGGTCTGTTGAGATCATTAATTTGTTCCAAAGTCAGTGTAGTTGTTCATGTGTTTCTTAGGAAGGTATCCATTTCATCTAGGTTAAATCTGTTGGCATACAGTCAGTTGTTCTTAGTTTTGCTGGTTTGGATGTGTTATGTCCCCCAAAATGCCATTATCTTTGATGAAACCTTGTGTGAGCAGACTTATTAGTGTTGACTAGATTGTAATTCTTTGAATGTTTCCTTGGAGATAAGACCCACCCAACTGTGGGTGATGACTCTGATTGGATAGCTTCCATGGATGTGTGCCCCCACCCATTCAGAATGGGCCTTGAATAGCTTACTGGAGCACTATATAAGCTCAGACAGAAGCAGCAAGCTTGTTACAGCCAAGAGGGACACTTTGAAGAATGCACAGGATCTGAGAAGTGAGGATCTGCAGATGAGAGACAATTTGAAGACAGCTGTTGAAAGCAGACATTTGCTCCAGAGAGGCTAAGAGGAAAAGCAGCTAAAGGGCAACTAGAGTGATATTTTTGAGGAACTTCAGCCTAGAGAGGAATGCCCTGGGAGAAAGCCATTTTGAAACCAGAACTCTGGAGCACATGTGAGCCACATGCCTTCCCAGCTAACAGAGGTTTTCTGGACACCATTGGCCATCCTCCAGTGAAGGTACCTGATGGTTGATGCCTCACCTTGGACACTTTATGGTCTTAAGACTGTAACTGTGTAACCAAATAAACCTCATTTTAAAAAAGCCAATCCAATACTGGTATTTTGCACCCTGGCAGCATTAGCAAACTAGAACAGATTTTGGTACCAGGAGTGGGGTGCTGCTGTGTTTGCAAATACCAAAGATGTTGGAACATCTTCTTAAATGGATGAGGGAAAGATTCTGGAATAATTGGGAGAAGCTTGATAGAAAAGGCCTAAACTGCTTTGAAGACACTGTGGAAGTATGGACTCTAAAGACACTTCTAACAAGGTCTTGGACATAAATGATGAATGTGTTGTTCCAAACTGGAAGGATGGCAATCTTGGTTTTAAAGTAGCAGAGAATTTGGCAGAATTGATTTCTGGTGTTGGATGGAAGGCAGAATTTGAAAGCAATGACCTGGAATATTTAGCTGATGAGATCTTCAAGCAAAATATAGAAGAAGTGGCCTGGCTTTTATTTGCAGTTTATAGTAAAATGTGAGAGGACAGAGATAAGCTGAGAAATGACTGCTTGGTTTCAAATAAACCAGAAACTGATGGCCTGAAAAACTCTGGGCTTCCAGGGGGTGAAATCCCAGAAACTACAGCCCAACATGAGGGTGTAACCAAACATGGAACCCAGACACCATTTCAGTACAAGACAAGATTGAAGGAGTTAAGCAGAAAGGATTTGTGGAAAGTCCAATTGTTTGATGGTTTTGACCCCTGTGTGCTTCATGCAAAGCCAACAGAATTTGCAAGCTCTTTACAGACAGAGTCACTGCCAGTCAGGACTGGAGGAGAGAGACAAGGAAAAAAATTGAAGGAAAAATTTCCCTAAAGACAGAGCCATGGAGGTTGAGTTCTGGAGTCAAGAGGTTTCAGGCTGGGAGTGGAGTGGCCCACATGCATGCAAAGGGTGAGTTTGCCCTGGAGGTTGAGGGTGGGCCTTCTACCTTGATGTTCAGGAAAGGTATTGCTACCTCAGGCCTCAAAGGGGGTGGAGCACATTCCAAGGGGACTGGGGAGAGCCTGGCCACCACTCCACTGTTCTGAAGAGTTTGAGCATGTGCCCTAGAGATGGAAGAGAATCCAGGTGCTGCCCCAGTGTTTGAGGAGGGTGGGGCTAAATAGGTTGTGTCCCCAATGTGTGGATATGTTGGAGCACTCACCCAAGCATTTGGAGAGAAAAGGGCTGCCAGAAAGTTCCTTAGGAAGTGTTAGACTCCCACTCTCTCATGCCACAAGGATAAACGACTCTCAGACTTTGAAATCAAATGGAATTTGCCCTGCATGTTTTAGGAACTGTTTTGGTACTGTTAACCCTGTTTTCCTTTCAATTTCTCCTTATGGCAATGGGAATGTTGACCCTATGACTGTCCCTCCTTTGTATATTGGAAGTACATAAATTGTTCTAAGTTTCACAGGACCACAGCCAGAGGGGAATTATCCCTTAGGACAAAGCATGCTTGTAACTGATTTAATGGGTTCTTGTGCTTAACTATTGTTATGAAATGATGTAACTTTTTGTGATATTGTGGTGGGATGAATGTATTTTGTATATGGAAATATCATGTCATTTTGGGGTGCAGGGGGTGGAATGTGCTGGTTTGGATGTATTATGTCCCCCAAAACCCATTATCTTTTATGTAATTTTTAAGAGAAGATGTATTAGTGTTGATTAGATTGTAATTTTTTGAGTGTTTCCATGGTGATGAGACCCACCTAACTGTAGGTGATAACTCTGATTGGATAGCTGCCATGGATGTGTGGCCCTGCCCATTCAGCATGGACCTTGATTACTTTACTGAAGCACTATATAAGCTCAGACAGAAGCTGCAAGCTTGCTACAGCCAAGAGCGACACTTTGAAGAATGCACAGGAGCTGAGAAGTGAGGAGCTGCAGATGAGAGACAGTTTGAAGACAGCCATTGAAAGCAGACATTTGCTCCAGAGAGGCTAAGAGAGGAAAAACAGCTCAAGAGTAACTAAGAGTGACATTTTTGAGGAACTTCAGCCTAGAGAGGAATGTCCTGGGAGAAAGCCATTTTGAAACCAGAACTCTGGAGCACATGCCAGCCATGTGTCTTCCAAGCTAACAAAGGTTTTCTGGACACCATTGGCCATCCTCCAGTGAAGGAACCTGATTGTTGATGCTTTACCTTTGCACTTTATGGTCTTAAGACTGTAACTGTGTAAGCAAATAAACCCCCTTTTATAAAAGCCAATCATTTATGGTATTTTGCACACTGGCAGCATTAGGAAACTAGAACAAAGTACTTTCTTATGAACTTTTGTTTCTATGAGGTCAGTAGTAATGGATCCCTTCTCATTTCTGATTTTATTCATTTGCACCTTCCCTCTTTTTTAGTCTATCAAGGGTTTGTCAATTTTGTTGATCATTCAAAGAACCAATTTCAGTTGTATTAATGCTTTCTATTGTTTTTCCTCTCTGTTCACTAATATCAGCTGAAATCTTTGTTTTTTCCTTACTTCTGCATGCTTTGGGTTTAGTTTGTTGTTCTTTTTTTCCATTTATTTATATTCAATTTTATTGAGACATATCACATACCATACAGTCATCCAAAGTGTATAATCTGTTGTTCACAGTACATCATATAGTTGTGCATTCATCATGCCATCTTTTTTGAACGTTTTCCTTGTACCAGAAAAAGTGAAAATAAGAATAAGAAAATACAAGTAAAAACAACAACCAAATCATCCCCCCCCCTCCTACCCTATTTTTCATTTAGATTTTGTCCCCATTTTCTACTCATCTATCAAGAAACTGTATAAAGGGAGTGTGATCCACAAGGCTTTCAAAATCATACTGTCACCCCTTGTAAGCTACATTGCTATACAATCATCTTCAAGAGTCAATGCTACTGTGTTGCTGTTTGACAGTTTCAGGTATTTACTTCTAGCTATTACAATATATTGAAACCTAAAAAGTGTTATCTATATAGTGCATAAGAATGTCCACCAGAGTGACCTCTTGACTCCATTTGGAAACTCTCAGCCACTGAAACTTTATTTTGGTTTCATTTCTCATCCCCCTTGTTTCATTTCTCATCCCCCTTTTGGTCAAGAAGATGTTCTCAATCCATGATGTCAGGTCGAGATTCATCCCTGGGAGTCATGTCCTGAGTTGCCAGGGAGCTTTACACCCCTGGGAGTCATATTCCACATATGGGGGAGGGCAGTTAGTTTCACTTACTGAGTTGCCTTAGCTAGAGAGAGAAGATCACATCTGAGCAACAAAGAGGTACTCATGGGGTGACAGGCACAATTATAAGCAGGATTAGTCTCTCCTTTGCAGTAACAAGCTTCACGAGGGCAAGTCCCATGATAGAGGGCTCAGCACATCTAACTGCCAGTCCTCAATGTTTTTTAGAACATCAGCAACAACCTAGGTGAAGAAGCCCAACACCTACACATTTCCCCCCAGCTCCTCAGTGGGGCCTTCTATATATATTTTTATTCTCTGTCCAAATTAGTTTGGGATGTGTCTCTATTTCACACTGACCTCTGCAAACCTACCAGGTTTCACTTTCTATTAAAAGTTCCATGTATTATGATATTTGAACCAAACTGTACAAGTTAAATTGTTTTGGAAATACAGATCTTGCACCAAATAAACATCTCTTCCCTTGGTCTCACACACAATTTGAAGTTTTAAAACACAGTCTGTATTGTCCTTTATGTTTTGGCCCAATTTTCCCTAGTCCTAACCACATCTGCCTCATTCATATCTCTAGTTGAAGTCTGGACTCTTTTCAGCTTTTTAAGCAGTTGCTATATATGCTAATACTGGACATTCATCTCTGCAGAGTTCTAGCTCTGAGTTTCAGGTGTCACACAGATACCCAAAGTTCCAGGGGTCAATCAGGGTATACACAAAGGGATCAGCATCTCAGAATCTGGAGGCAAACATTACAATTCAGGAATAGATGTGATTGCTGTAATAGCTTACAATCCAGGGACCATTACAATAATCATTCCCCTGTTAAGCTGTGCCATGAGTTTTAATTCTGAGTTTACACATTGTAGTTACTCCATATTTGTGAGGCATTATAGTGTTTGACATTGTTTCTGGTGTAGTTCACTCAAAATGCTGTCTACAGGTTCCATTCACCTCGTTGAACCTCACAGTTTCAGTCCTTCTTGCAGTAGTTCAATATTCCATTGTATGCACACACACAGTTCACCATTCTGTTCCTCAGATGATGGACCTTTAGGCCACCCTCCACACATTGCAAATCATGCGTACTGTCTCCATAAACAAGTGTGCAAAAATCCATTCATGTCCCTGCTCTCAGATGCTCCAAGTAAATTCCCCCTAATGAGGGTAACAGGAAAATTAAGGCACCCAACATATTTAGCTTTGTGTGGAACCGCCCCACTCTCCTTCAGAAAGGCTATATCATTCTGCCTCTAATGAACAGTAAATATGTGCATGCCTCTCTCCATGTTTCACCAGGACGTTTATTCCTGTTTATATTTTTCCATACAATTTATAGAGATATATTCACACACCATACAATTATCCACAGGTACAATCAGTTGTTCATGGTATCATCATATGCTTGTGCATTTATCACCACAGTCAGCACTTGAAAATATTGATTACTATGAATAAAGTATTGTTTTTAGTGAATAAAAAAGGAAAGAAAAAGAAAAACACAATGCCATACAATTCAATATTATACTAAGGTCAGACAACACAACCACTACCAGAATCTCATATCTCTAACTTATATCCCCCTCTCAAACACATTTAGCTTTGGCATATTGCCTTTGTTACATTTAATGGAAGCATATTACAATGTTACTATTAACCATACACTCCAGTTTGCTTTGATTAAGTTTTTTCCCAATAGCATCCCTTTTACAGCACTCTGCATGGTTAAAATTCATTTGTTCTCTCACATGTAAAAAATATTTTTATATTTGTACATTTAGTCACAATCATTGACCACTACTGTTTTTGCTAAAATTACAGAGTCCCAGTGTTTATCATCTATCTTTACCTCTGGCATCAAACATGCCCCTATCCCACCTCATTCAGCTTTACTCACAGACATCTTTGTTCAGTGTACTTACAATATTGTGCTCTCATCACATAGTATTATGCTATCTATTTCTGGATCTATACAATCAATCCTGCTGAACATTCTGTAGCCTTCAGCATCAAATGCCTGATTTCTACCCTCTTTTTATCTGCTGATAGCCTGTGGTATCATATTTTAACTGTCAAAATTTGCTCATTAATGTTAGTTCATATTAGTGAGACCATACATTATTTGTCCTTTTGTTTCTGGCTAACATTGCTCAACAGAATGTCAAGGTTCATCCATGTTATTATATGCTCTGTGTCTTTTTTCTGTCTTATAGATGCATAAATTCCATCATGTGCATATACCACAGTTTATTTATCCACTCATCCACTGATGGATACTTGAACTGTTTCCATTTATTGGCAAACATGTATAATGTCACAATAACATTGGTTTACAGATGTCTGTTCATGTCTTAATTTTCAGTTCCTCTGAGTATATACCTAGTAATGGAACAGCTGATTCATATGGCAAATCTATATGTAGCATCCTGAGGAACTACCTCACTGTTTTCCAGAGTGCTTGCACCATTTTACATTCCCACCAACAGTGAATAAGTGTGCTTCTTTCTCCCCATCCTCTCCAGCACTTGTAATTTTCTGTTTTTTGGATAATGGCCATTCTGGTAGGTGTGAGATGATATCTAATTTTGGTTTTGATTTGCATTTCCCTAATAGCCAATGAAGTTGAACATTTTTTCATATGTTTTTGAGCCATTTGTATTTAATCTTCAGAAAAATGCCTGTCCATGTCTTTTGCCCATTTCTTAATTGGGTTGTTTGTCTTTACATTGTCAAGTTGTAGGATTCCTTTATATATTTGAAATATTAAGCCCTTATCTGATATGTGGTTTCCAAATATTGCCTCCCATTACATAGGCTGCCTTTGACTTTTCTGACAAAGTCCTTTGATGTACAAAAGTGTATAATTTTGAGGAGATTACATTTGTCTATTTGTTCTTTGGTTGCTCACACTTTGGGTGTAAAGTCTAGGAATCCACTGCCCATCAAAAGATCTTTAAGATATTGCCCTACATTTTCTTCTAAGAGTCTTATGGTCTTAGTGCTAATGCTTAGGTCTTTGACCCATTTTGAAGATTTTTTTATGAGGTGTGAGATAGGACTCCTCTTTCATTCTTTTGGAAATGGATATCCTGTTCTCAAAACACAATTTATTGAAGAGATGGCTCTGTCCCAGTTGTGTTGGCTTGAGTACCTTATCAAAGATCAATTGCCCATAGATAGAGTGTCTATTTCTGAACACTCAATTCAATTCCGTTGGTTGGTATATCTATCCTTATGCCAGTACTAGGCTGTTTGGGTAACTGTAGCTTTGTAATATGTTTCAAAGACAGGTATATGAGACCTCCCACTTCCTTCCTCTTTCTCAGGATATTTTTGGCTATTCAGGGCAACTTGCCCTTCCAAATAAATTTGTTTTTTTCCTATTTCATGAAAGTATGTTGTTGGATTTTAAATGACATTGCACTGCATTTATTCATCAGTTTGGGTAGAATTGCCATCTTACATATATTTGGTCTTCCAATCCATGAACACAGTATGTTCTTCCACATTTTTAGGTCCTGTTTGATTTCTTTTAGCAGTTTCTGGTAGATTTCTTTGTTTAGTTCTTTTGTGGGCCTTGGTTAAGTTCATTCCCAAATACTTGATTCTTTTGATTCATATTGTAATGGAATATTTTTCTTGATTTTCTCCTCTTGTTGCATGTTACTTGTGTATAGGAACACTACAGATTTTTGGGTGTTGATCCTGTAACCTGCCACTTTGCTGTATTCATTGACAAGTTCTAGTAAGTTTGCTGTAGATTTTTCTGGATTTTCTACACACAGAATCATGTCAACTGCCAACAGTGAAAGCTTTACTTCTTCCTCTCTAATTTTGATGTCTTTCATTTCTTTTTCTTGCCTAATTGCTCTAGCTAGAACTTCCAGTACAAACATTGAAAAGTAATGGTGAAATTGGGCATCCTTGTCTTGTTTCTGATCTTAGAGAGAATGCTTTCAGTGTTTCCCCCATTGAATGTGATGTAAGCTGTGTGTTCTTCATGCATTGCCTTTATCATATTGAGAAAGCTACCTTCTATTCCTATCCTTTGAAGTATTTTCATCTGGAAAGGATGTTGAATTTTGTCAAATGCCTTTTCTGAATTGACCAAGATGATCATGTGGTTCTTCTACTTTGATTTACTGATGTGGTGTATTACATTAACTGATTTTCTTGTGTTGAACCAGCCTTGCATGACTGGAATAAACCCCACTTGCTCCTGGTGCATAATTCTTTTAATGTGCAGCTGGATTTGATTTGTGTTTTGTTGAGTATTTTACATCTATATTAGTTAAACAGATTGATCTATAATTATCTTTTTTCATAGTATCTTTGTCTGATTTTGGAATTAGGGGTGGTTGGCTTCATAGAATGAGTTTGGTAGCTTTCCCTCCTCTTCGGTATTTTTAAAGAGTTTGAGAAGGTTTAGTAGTAATTCTTTTTTGTATGCTTGGTAGAATTCACATGTGAAGTTGTCTCATACTGGGTTTCTCTTTTGAGGAGCTTTTTTAGGATTGACTCAATCTCTTTTTGGGTGATTAGTTTGTTGAGTTCATCTATTTCTTCTTGAGTCATGTTGGTTGTTTATGCTTTTATAGGAATTTATCCATTTCATCTAGTTGTCTAGTTTATTAGCATATAGTTGCTCATAGTATCTTCTCATTATCTCCTTTTTTCTGCAGGGTCAGTAGTTATGTCTCCTTTCCAATTTCTTATTGTATTTATTTGCATCCACACTCTTTTTCCTTGTAGCCTAGCTAGGGGTCCATCAATTTTATTGATTTTCTCAAAGAACCAACTTCTTATATTTTAGATTCTCTATATTGTATTCCTGTTCTCAATTTCATTAGTATCTGCTCTAACATTTGTTATTTCTTTCCTTTTGTTTGCTTTGGGTTTAGTTTGCTGTTGTCTCTCTAGTTCCTCCAGGTGAACTGTTACTTCCTCAATTTTTTCTCTCTCTCTTGTCTCTTATTATAGGCAGTTAGGGCAATAAATTTCCCTCTCAGCACCGCTTTTGCTGCATTTCATAAATTTTGGTATGTTGTGCTTTCATTGTCATTTGCTTTGATGTATTTACTAATTTCTCTGGTAGTTTCTTCCTTTACCGACTGGTTTTATAAGAGGGAGTTGTTAGCCTCCATATGTTTGTGAATTTTATGACCTTTTGCCTGCTATTGATTTACAACTTCATTGCATTATGATCTAAATACGTGTTTGTATAATATACATATTTTCAAATTTGTTGATACTTGCTTTGTGACCCATAATGTGGTCTATCCTATAGACTGTTCCATGAGCACTTGAAACAAAGTGTATCCTGCTGTTTTGGGGTGTAGAGTTCTATAAATGTCCTGTCAAGTCTAGTTCATTTATCATAAAATTCATCTCTGTTTTTTTATTGATCCTCTGTCTAGATGTTTTATCCATTGATGAGAGTGTGTATTGAAGTCCCCAAATATTATTGTAGTGGTATCTACTCGTTTCATTGCTCTCAGTGTTTGCCTCATGAATTTTGGGGCACTCTGGCTTGGTGCATATGTACTTATGGCTGTTATATTTTCTTGATGAATTGACCCTTTTATCAATATATACTGTCCTTTGTCTCCTTTTATTGTTTACTTTTGAAATCTCATTTGATATTGATATAGCTTTTCCTGCTTTTTCTGGTTGTTGTTTGTGTGAATTATCTTTATCCAACCTTTCACTTTTAGCTTATTTTGTCCTTATGTCTAAAATTAGTTTCTAGTAGACAACATATAGATGGGTCCTCTTTTTTAATTCATTCTCCCAGTCTATGTATTTTTATTGGGGAGTTTAATTCATTAACATTTAGTGTTATTGCTGTAAGGGCAGTAATTTCTTCTACCATTTTGTCTTCTAGATTTTATATGTCATAACTTATTTTTTCCTCTCTCTCCTTTTTCCCTTCCTGACTATCTTCATTTCTAAACTCTTCTCCAAACCTCTTTCCTGTCTTTTCCTATCTGCCTATAGCACTCCCTTTAGTATTTCTTGCAGTACTGGTCTCTTATTCACAACTTCTCTCAGTGTCTGCTTCTCTGAAAATACTTTAGTAAACCCCCTCATTTTTGAAGGACAGTTTTGACAGATATAGAATTCTGGTTGGCAGTTTTTTCTCTTTCTGTATCTTAAATATATCATACAAGACTTCTCCCTTTGTCTTTGACATTGGAAAATCTGATCAGTAAGTGTATCAGAGCAGGTCTACTTGGAACTATTCTGTTTGTGGGTATGCTGTACTTCTTGAATCTGTAATTTTGTGTCTTTAAAAAGAGTGGGAAATCTTCAGTGAATATTCTCCTATTATTCTTTCTGCCCCCTTTCCCCTCTCTTCTCCTTTTGGAAACCCATAACAGGTGTATGTGTGTGCCTCATGTTTTCACTGAGATCCCTAAGACCCTGCTCATATTTGTTGATTCTTTTCACCATCTGTTCTTTTGTGAGTATGAATTCAAATGTCTTCAATTAAATGATCCTTTCTTTCTTTAATTCAATTTTATTGAGATATATTCACATACCATGCAGTCATACAAAGCATGCATTCAAATTGTTCACAGTACCATTATATACTTGTGTGTTCATCACCAAAATTAATTTTGAACATTTCCGTTACCACACACATAAAAATAAGAAGAATAAAAATCTAAGTGAAAAAGAACAATTAAAGTAAAAAATAACACTGGGTGCCTTTTTTTGCCCCCATTTTTCTACTAATCAATACATACAATGGACAAATGGGAATGTGGTCCGTATGACTTTCCCAATCACATTGTCACCCCTCATAATCTACATTTTTTATACGATCTTCAAGATTCAAGGGTTCTGGGTTCTTATTTGATAGTTTCAGGTATTTACTGCCAGCTATTCCAATTCATTAGAACCTAAAAAGGGTTGTCTATATTGTGCATAAGAGTGCCCACCAGAGTTGACCTCTCAGCTCCTTTTGGACTCTCTCTGCAACTGAAGATTATTTCATTTCCTTTTGTATCCCTTATTTGGTCAGGAAGATGATCTCCTTCCACAATGCTGTGTCTAGATTCCACCCCATGGCTCATATTCCACAATGCCAGGGAGATTTACTCCCCTGGGTGTCAGATCCCATGTAGGGAGGAGGGCAGTTATTTCATCTGCCAAGTTGGCTTAGCTAGAGAGAGAGGGTCACATCTGAGCAACAAAGAGGCATTCAGGAAGAGACCCCTAGGCACAGTTATAGGCAGGCCTGGCCTCCTCTTTGCAGTAATAGTCTTCCCAAAGTCAAGTCCCATGGTAGAGGGCTCAGCCCATCAAGCAACCAGTCCTCTATGTCTGTGAGCACAACAGCAACCATCGAGGTGGGAAAGCCCAACAGCCCTGTATTCTCCACCAGTTCCACAAGGGGGCTCTGCAAATTTTTTCATTGCTTTAGTTTTTTTTAATTAACTATTAAATATATCAAAATTTCTTTAAAAATACAATAAAAAAACATTTCACTCAAACCATAACAAGGAAGTAGGAAAAGACAATAACTACTTTACTTCCAACATGTTCCTACTCTACCCAAAGAAAATAACCTAATATAGCAAGATTTCTGTGAACTTGTTCCTACCATATCCACCAGAAATTAACAAACCATAGTCATTCCTGGGCATTCCCAGAATGTTAAATTTACACACGAAGCTTATCTGTTCTTATTGGGTTATCGTTCCCCCTTCATTAATTGCTCTCTATTGCTAGTTCCCCTACATTCTACATTATAATTCATTTACATTACATTTTTCAAAGCTCACATTAGTGGTAGCATATAATATTCTCTTTTGTGCCTAGCTTATTTCACTCAGCATTATGTATTCAAGGTTCATCCATGTTGTCACATGTTTCAAAATATTGTTCTTTTTACTTGCCGTGTGGTATTCCATTCTGTGTATATACCACATTTTATTTACCCACTCATCTGTTAAAGGACATTGGGTTGTTTCCATCTCTTGGCAATTGTAAATAATGCTGCTATGAACATTGGCATGAAGTTATCTGTTCATGTCATTGCTTTCAGATCCTCTGGGTATACACCACGAAGTGCAATTGCTGGATCAAAGGGTAACTCTGTATAGAGTTTTCTAAGGAACTGCCAGACTGACTTCCAGAGTGGCTGAACCATTATACAGTCCCACCAAAAATGAATAAGAGTTCTAATTTCTCCACATTCCTCTCCAGCATTTGTAGATTTCTGTTTGTTTAATGGCAGCCATTCTAATTGTTGTGAGATGGTATCTCGTCGTGGTCTTAATTTGCATCTCTCTAATAGCTAGTGAAACTGAACTTTTGTTTTTATGTGTTCCTTGCCACTTGTATTTCCTTTTCAGAGAACTGTCTTTTCACATCTTTTGCCCATTTTATAATTGGGCTGTCTTTACTATTGTCATTGAGTTGTAGGATTTCTTTATATATGCAAGATATCAGTCTTTTGTCAGATACATGGTTCCAAAATTTTTCCCATTGATTTGGCTGCCTCTTCACCATTTGGCAAATTCCTTTGATGTACAGAAACTTCTAAGCTTGAGGGGCTCCCATTTACCTATTTATTCTTTTGTTGCTTGTGCTTTGGGTGTAAGGTCCAGGAAGTGTCCACTTATTACAACATCTTGAATATGTTTCCCCACATTACCTTCTAAGAGTATTATGGTACTGTCTTTTATATTGAGATCTTTGATCCACTTTGAGTTCATTTTTGTGTAGGTGTTAGTTAGGGGTCCCCTTTCATTATTTTGTATATGGATATCCAACTCTCCAAGCCCCATTTGTTGAAAAGACTTATGTCCCAGTTCACTGGCTTTGGGGGCCTTATTAAAGATCAGTTGGCCATAGATCTGGGGGTCTATCTCCAAATTCTCGATTTGATTCCATTGATCAATATGTCTATCTCTGCAACAGTACCATGTTGTCCATGTTGTTTTGACTACTGTTGTTTATAATAAGCTTCAAAGTCAGGGAGTGTAAGTTCTCCCAATTCATTTTTGTTTTTTAGAATGTGTTTAGTAATTCAAGGCATCTTCCCTTTCCAAATAAATTTGATAACTAGCTTTTACAAGTCTGCAAAGTAGGTTATTGGAATTCTGATTGGGATTGCACTGAATCTGTAGATGAGTTTGGGTAGAATTGACATCTTTATGACAATTAGCCTTCTTATCCATGAACATGGAATATTTTTCCATCTTTTAAGTTCCATTTCTATTTCTTTTAGTAGAGTTATGTAGTTTTCTTTCTATAGGTCTTTTACATCTTTGGTTAAGTTTATTTCTACGTACTTGATTTTTTTAGTTGCTATTGAAAATGGTATCTTTTTCTCGAGTGTCTCTTCACTTTGTTCATTTCTAGCATATAGAAACATTACTGACTTATGTACATTAATCTTGTATCCTGCTAAACCAGTTAATTTGTTTATTAGCTCTAGTAGCTGTATCATTGATTTCTCAGGGTTTTCCAGATATAAGGTCATATCATCTGCAAACAATGACAGTTTTACTTCTTCCTTTCCAATTTGGGTGACTTGTATTTATTTCTTTGTCTTGCTGGATTGCCCTGGCTAGCACTTCTAGCACAATGTTGAATAGCAGTGGTGACAGCAGGCATTGTCTCATCCCTGATCTTAGAGGGAAGGCTTACAGACTCTCACCATTGGGTACTGTGCTGGCTGTGGGTTTTCATATATGGTCTTTATCATATTAAGGAAATTTCCTTCAATTCCTACCTTTTGAAATGTTTTTATCAAAAAGGGATGTTGGATTTTGTCAAATGCTTTTTCAGCATCTATTGAGATGATCATTTGATTTTTCTCTTTTGATTTGTTAATGTGTTGTAATACATTGATTTTCTTATGTTGAACCATCCTTGCATGCCTGGAATGAACCCCATATAGTCATGGTGTATGATTTTTTTTTCTGTGTCTTTGGATTCAATTTGCAAGTATTTTGTTGAGAATTTTGCATCTGTATTCATTAGGAACATGGGCCTGTAGTTTTCCTTTTTTGTAGCCTCTTTGCCTGGTTTTGGTATAGATTGATGTTAGCTTCATAAAAACTGTTAGATAGTGTTCCCTTTTCTTCAAAAGTTTGAAAGAGTTTAATATTGGTGTCAGTTCTTTTAGGAAAGTTTGGTAGAATTCCCCTATGAAGCCATCTGGCCCTGGGCATTTATTTGTGGGAAGTTTTTTGATGACTGATTGGATCTCTTCACTTGTGATTGGTTGATTGAGGTCTTCTATTTCTTCTCTGGTCAGTCCTACGTTGTTCATATGTTTACAGGAAATTGTCCATTTCCTCTATATTATTCAGTTTGTTGTCATACAGTTGTTCATAGCATCCTCTTATATACTTTTTAAATTTCTTCTGGATCCAAAGCAATATCACCTTTCTCATTCATTATTTTGTTTATATGGGTCCTCTCTCTTTTTGATTTTGTCCGTCTAGCTTGGGGCTTGTCAATCTTATTGATCTTCTCAAAGAACCAAATCTGGTGTTATTTATCCTCTCTATTGTTTTTTTTTGTTCTCTGTATCATTTATTTCTGTTTTAATCCTTGTTATTTCTTTTCTTCTCCTGGGTTTAATATTGCTTTGATGTTCATTTTCTAGCTTCTTTATTTGCTCCATTAGTTCTTCAATTTTAGCTCTTTCTTCCTCTTTAGTGTAGGAATTTAGAACTATAAATTTTCCCGTCAGTACTGCTTTTGCTTCATCCCATAGGTTTTGATACGTTGTGTTCTCTTTTTCATTAGTCTCTCTATATTTAGCAATTTCACTGGCTCTTTCTTCTTTCACCCACTGATTGTTTAAAAGTGTGTTGTTTAATGTCCAGATATTTGTGAATTTTCTAAGTCTCTGATGGTTATTGACTCCTAATTGTATTCCATTTTGGTCAAAGGTTGTGCTTTGAATAATTTCAATTTTTAAAAAATTTTGAGGCTTGTTTTATGTCCAGCATATGATTTATTCTGGTGAAAGGTTCCATGAGCACTTTTCATTCCTGATGATTTGGCATGTAATATTCTATATATGTCTGTTAATTCAAATTTATTCATCAGATTGTTTAGGTTTTCAATTTCCTTACTGGTCTTCTGTCTGTTTGATCTATCTATAGGAGAGAGTGATGTGTTGAAATCACCCACAATTATTGTGGAAACATGAATCGCTTCCTTTAGTTTTGCCATGGTTTGTCTCATGTATTTTGTGGCACTTAGATGCGTACATAAACATTTATGGCTGTTATTTCTTCTTGTTGAATTACCCTTTTATTAGTATGTAGTGGCCTTCTTTGTCTCTCATAACATCCTTGCATTTAGTCTATTTTATCTGAGGTGAGAATTGCTACAGCTGCTTTCTTTGGCTGTACCTTGCATGAAATATTCTTTCCATCCTTTCTCTTTCAATTACTTTGTGTCTCTGTGTCTAAGATGAGCCTCTTGTATGCAACATATTGATGGTTCATATTTTTTGGTCCATTCTGCCAATCTATATCTTTTAATTGGGGAGTTTAATCCATTTACATTCAACATTATTACTGTGAAGATATTACTTGAGTCAGGAATCCTATCCTTTGGTTCTTATTTGTCAGATATATTTTTCCTCTCTCTCTTAATGTCCTTTAATGTACCCATACTGAATCTCTTTGGTACTGAACCCTTCTCCATATCTCTCTCTCTATTGTTTGTTTATTGGTAGGGTTCCCTGTAGTATCTCAAGTATAGCAGGTCTCTTGTTGGCAAATTCTCTCAGCATTTGTTTGTCTGTGAAAATTTAAGCTCTCCCTCAAATTTGAAGGAGAACTTTGGTGGATAAAGGATTGTTTGTTGGCAATTTTTCTCTCTCAGAATTTTAAATACATCATGCCACTTCCTTCTCGCCTCTATGGTGGCCACTGTGTAGTCACTACTTTGTCTTATGCTGTTTCCTTTGTAAGTGGTGATTTGCTGTTCTCTTGCTGCTTTCAGAACTTGCTCCTTCTCCTCTGGATTTGAAAATATGATCAGAAGATGTCTCAGAGTGGATTTATTTGTTTTTTTTTTTTCTATTTGGAGATCATTGGGCATTTATGATTTGTGCATTTATGTTGTTTAGAAGGTTGGGAAATTTCCCCAAACAATTTCTTTGAATACTCTTCCCAGACCTTTACACTTTTCTTCCCCTTCTGGGATAACAGAGTCCTATATTTGGACATTTTATATTATCTATCTTATCCCTTAGGTCCATTTCAATTATTTTCTTTTTTCCACATTCTTCTTTTGTTCTTTCATTTTCCCATTGTGTCATCCTTGAGGTCACTGACTCATTGTTCAGCTTCCTCTAGTCTTGTACTGTGAGTATCCATAATCTTTTTAATTTGGTCAACAGTTTCTTTTATTTCTATAAGATAGTCTATTTTTTATTTACTCTTGCAGTTTCTTCTTTATACTCTTCTAGGTTCTTCTTCATGTCCTTTACATCCTGTGCCATGTTCTCATTGTTTGTCTTTAGTTCTTTGATTAATTGCTCCAAGTACTATGTCTCCTCTGATCTTTTGATTTGGGTGTTTGGGTTTGGGTTACCCATATCATCTTGTATATATATATATATGCTTTAAAATTTTCTGCTGTTTTTGGCCTCTTGGCATTTGCTTAACTTTATAGGGTTCTTTTAGGATATTTAGACTGATTGAAACACTTAAGTCTAATTTGTCAGATACAGTTTGGTGGAGTATGCTTTCTCTAACGAACCAGCTGGTGACATCCTTGAGCCACCTATTCCCCACAAGCCAGTTCTCCCCAACTTTGTCTTTGTGGTGAGTGGGGTTTGAGTCTTGTGGGTTTCCAATTGGTGCACCAAGTTTGCATGTGTAGTTGGTGCTGCCTGCCCTGAATGTGGGGTGTTTGTCTGAGAGGTTAGGGAGGGAGGGCAGCCTTAATAATCAAATCTCCCAGGTGTTCCTGGAGATTTAAAGTTGTTGCAACAGACTAATCCTTCAGATCTGTCTCACCACAGTTTGTCTCTGCCACTGACTCACAAGTCCTTGATATTGCCCTTCGGTCCCTGAGACATGTGAGTGTGTGTGTCTTCCAAGCTGTGTCTTCCTAGGACTTCTGCTGAGTGAAAACTGTGCTATATCACAGGTGAGCACCATCCTCCAAGGGAATTTCTAGGCTGCAGGACCTTGTATGGGCATTCCCAGCCTGCTGAAAGGATAGCTGAATGGGGCATGTTAATTTCCCCCTTTTCACACAGCTCCACCTTCCTAGCTCCAGGACCATTAGCTGTGGGTGTGCAAAAGGCTATCATCCATTCCAGATATTGTGGTGTGTGTGTGTTGCTGGGAACACTTCCTGTCATACTGGGTTGTTTGTGGCAACTCTGGGTTGTGGCACTGGTGCCAGTCAGGAGCATTCACAGCTGGCCAGGAAGATGGCTTGTAAGGCGATGCCACTTTTCTTGTGAAGTTATGGAGTTTAGTGAATTTTCTCAGCCCCTAGACTTATTGATTTGTCCCTCAGAGCTATCTTAGCTCTGCTCTTGCCTGGGCCCAAATTGCAAGTATTTGAGACTTTCTGTAATGGGCTTCTTAGAGTAACTGTTTAGAAAAAGAGGAAAAGATAAAAAAAAATGAAAAAGAAAAACAAATGTCCTCCTTGCAGATCTAGTGGGCTATTGAAATGCTAAGAGACAAGGAGTTTAGGGCCGTTAAGGAACAATCAAGAAAGCAGAGAATCCTGCTTTTCAGACAAGGTTCTTTGCCCTCTGGATTTGCATATGTTCATGATTCTGTTTGAGCCCTGCCCTTCTCCATTTTATGTTCATCAGAACTCCAAAAATTTCTGTCTTTATTTTGGGATTGTTTTTTTTTCTTTTTGCTGTTTTTGCTAGCCCTATCTCCTCTCCACCAGGCTGACTGCTCCCAGATTCTCTGGTGTCTGGTCTCAGTCTATCTATATTTGGAATTTCTGATCAGCATTTCTGAATTTTCAATTAGAGCTGCAAGTGTAGCTCTCCCTCCTGGTTCCCAGCACCAATGGACCATCCTCCCATGGCATTGAGGGGCATGGTTGCCCTGGCTGTGGGTACTTACAGATTTTACTGATCTCAGCAGTACCATGCTAATTGTACCATGCACACTCATGGCCAATTGTCCCAGAGCTGGGAAGAAAATTCATGAGTGCTGTATGAAGTATGCCCAAAGTCAAATTGCTCTGCGGTTTCTGGTCCATGCAGTTCCTGGCTTTCTACCTACTACCCTGGAGGAGTAACTAAAACCTACATCTCACCACTCCACCATCTTGCCCCACCCCCACTGATCCTTTCTTCTGCCTGTTCAAATCTACTGTTGTATCCCTCCATTGTTTTTCATCTCCTCCATTGTTCCCTTAAATCCCATAAGTTCTGCCACTTGTTTTTTCAAGTTTACAAAGTGTTCTTTGTTATCATCCACTGTCTTCTTTATATCCTTCCTCTCTTTCCATATCTTCCCTCAGCTCACTGATTTGATTTTTCACTTGATTAAGGAGATCTCTTTGGTTATTGGTTGTTTGCTTCAATTCCTGTATCTCAGTTGAAGTGTTAGTTTCTTCCCTTTCCTGGTCCATATTTTCATATTTCCTAGTATGACTCATTATCTTAAGGTGTCTAAGCATCTGATTTTCCTGATTACTTTATTCTGTAGCTCAGTTTCACTTTTACATAGTGTTTTCTTTTTGTTTGGGTTTGTTCTCTATCCTTTGGTGTTCTGTTCAACTTATTTTACACCTATAAGTTAGCTTCTATTTAGTTGATCAGATTTTTTCACCTTTTCTTTTTTCTGCTTCTTGCCCTGCCTCTACACAGACTTTTTTCAGAGGGCCTCCTCAGGTATGGTCAATTGCCATTAGGTTTGTCCAGTCTTGAGAAGCCTAGACCTCTGGAGGATGCTATGGAGTTTCCCTGAGAATGAGACCCTCCTGTGAGGCTTTTAGACTCTGTCCTTTTCCTATTTTGTTGAGCAGGTGGCACTTTCCAGCACACAGCTCCCTCACCAGTGTAAGGAGTTGCAGTTTCCTTAATTCTCTTGCTGACTCTGACCTTGTTGAGGATGTGCCTGACTGAAGCTGGTTTCTGATTTCCATCTCCTGGGGTCTGAGCTCCTTGAAGGAGGGTTGTCAATTGAGCTGGACCATTCCCCTCTCTTCTTGGGGAATTTATGCCCTTTAGGGAATTGTCTCTCCTGTTAGGCTCACTGCTTTGTCTTCAGACCTGTCTCAGCTCTCCATTGCCTGGATTCAGAAGCTCATTTCAGATATCTGTAAAGAGCTACTTATAATAGTTATTTAAAAAACAAGATAGAAAAAAAGAAAAAAAAAAGGAAAAAAGTCCCTTTTTAAAGCATTTCCCCATCCTGGAAGTTTTGTCAGCATCAGAATAAAGTATTTAAAGATGCACTTTGGGCCATTATCTTGATAATTATTTTCCATCAGCTTTAATTTCACACTTGCCAGAGGTCTATTAAAGTGTAAAAAGATAAGGAGTCAAGATCAAAAAAGAAGGAGGGACAAAATGTAGAAAAATAAGCCTTTTTTGATCCAGGGAATGGGTGCCCCCTTGTACATGCCCCCCTTCCCAGAGCCCAGCCCTGCTCTAGCACTCCCAGCTCCAAAAGTTAATACTAATATGCTAATTAATTCTGCAGTTGAGGCTGGGTTGAGCCCTCCTTGCTCCCAGCATATTGTTGTTTTCTTTTTTTTCCTTTCAGGGAGTCAGCTCTAAGACAGTTTATGTGGTCTGGGCAGGGAGGGGTGCCAGAACCCTGGTGGGGCGATCTTACAAATTTTGCTGTGATCTCAGCTTTTCCACACATTCCAGACTTGTGTATGATGTGTGATTTGTCCCTGGAAACACTGAAAACACTGTTTCATACATACAGTTCCTGTCTAATTACCTGCTGCCATAGAAGAGCAACTAAATTCAACTCCACACCACTTCATGATCTTGCCCCACCCCCTGAATGACATTTTATCCTTGGGGCTTGAGAGAGCAGGAATCCAACCATTTCCATGGGCCTACACAGCAGTCCTTTTCTCTCCAAATGCTAGGGTGAATACTCCAACATATTCATGGTTTGGGGAGACCAACTTCTCAGCCCCACCCTCCTCAAACCTTGGGGCATCCCTCACATTTTCTTCCAACTCTGGGACTCATGCTCAACCCCTTCAGAACAGTGGGGTAGGGGCCAGGCTCTCTGCACTCCCAGGGAATGTGCACCACCCTCTCTGAGGCCTGGAGTGACAGCACTTTTCTGGAGCATCTAGGTGGAAGGCCCACTCTCTACCTCTGGGGCAAACTCACCCTTTTCATATGCATGGGTCACTCTATTCTCCAAAACCAAGACCTCTGGGTTCCAGACCTCAATTTCCATTGTTCTGTCTTTGAAGAAATTTTTCCTTCAATTTGTTCCTTCTCTGACCCCTCCATTCCAGACCAGTAATGGTTTTATCTCCACAGATCTTGCAAAAAATTATTTGTCTTGGAATGAAGCACACAGGGTCAAAACCATAAGACAATAGGACTTTCTACAACTCCTTTATTGATAACTCCATCTCCAATCCTGGCTTGTACTGTAATTGTGGTCAGGTTCTAAGTTTTGTGAAATCCTCATGCGGGGCACCATCCTTTGGGATTTTGCTTGCAGAAAGACCAGAATCTTCCAAACCATCAATTTCTGGTTTTTGGGACCCAAGTTCATTTCTCAACATATCTCTGTCCTGTCACATTTTACTATAAGATGCAAGGAGAAGCCATGCTACATCCTCCACATTTAGTCTAAAGAGCTCCTCAGCTAAGTATCCCAGCTCATCACTTTCAAATTCTGCCTTCCATCCAACACTGGGACTCAACTTTGCCAAATGCTCTACCACTTTAAAACAAGGATCACATTCTTTCCAGTTTGCAATGACATTTCTCTTCAAGCCCTCATCAGAATTATCTTTAGAGTTCATGTCTCTACAAACAGTCTTTTCAAAGCAGTCTAGGCTTTTTCTACCCAACTCCTCACAATTCTTCCGGTATCTTTGCCTTATTCATATAAAAACTGTTACAACATGTTTGGTATTTGCAAACTCAGCAGCACCCCACTGCTCTGGTACCAAAATCTATTCTGGTTTGCTAGTGCTGCCATTATGCAAAATATCAGAAATGGATTGGCTTTTATAAAGGCAGTTTATTTCATTGCAAGTTACAGTCTTAAGGCCATAAAATGTCCAAGGTAAGGCAGCAACAATAGGGTACCTTCCCTGAAGGAAGGCCAATGGTGTCTGGAACACCTCTGTTATCTGAGAAGGCATGTGGCTGGCATTTTGCTTTGCTCACTGTGTTTCAAAATGGCTTTCTCCCAGGAAGTTTCTCTCTATGTATCTGGTGATATTCTCTTAGTTTCTCCAAGGCAAACTCTGGAGAAGCAAAAGTCTACTTTCAATGGCCATCTTCAAAATATCTCTCTGGGCTGCAGAGAAGATCAGCGTCCACAACTCCAAGCATAATGAAACATCTGGGCCAGCAAACATCTGGGACTGGGTGACTCTTTTAATGTTGTCCAGTGATTTATTCAAGACCCATGTTGCATGGGTGTGGCACACCTCCATGGGAATAATCTAATCATAGGTATTACCCACAGTTGGGTGGGTCCCATCTCCATGGAAATGACCTAATCCAAAGATTCCAACCTAATAAACACTAATACATCTGCCCCCACAAGATTGCATTAAATAACATGGAATTTTTGGGGGCATAATGCATCCAAACTGGACACTAGGCAAAGGCAAATATAAAGAAAGATACAATTTTGATATCATGCAATCTGGAATCAAACTGCATTAATGAGTGAATAATATATTATAATAATTAATACCTATGAGCCAAAGAAGAGAGCAATAAATTTAGCAAAGAAGAAAATAAAGAATTGAAATTGACAACCTTTTCACCAGAATGACCAAACAAGAGACAGATGACTCAACTAAATCATTAATGAAAATGGGAACATTACTACTGACCTTACAGAAATAAAAAGGATTTTAAATGAATACTATGAACAATTCTGCACCAATAAGTTATACTACATAGATGAAATAGAAAAATTCCAAGAAGCACACAAACTATCAAAATTGACTCAAAAAAGAGTGGAATACTGAAAATATATGTCCATACTAAGAATTGCACATTAATTTTATAGCAGCATTATTAATAAGACCCAGAACTGGGAGAAAACTTAAATATCCATCAACTAGTGAATGGATAAACAAGTGGTATATACATGCAATGAAATGAAAAGTGTTGAAATCCTGATAACAGATACAAAATGTGAGTCTCTAATACATATTTCTAAGTGAAAAATCCAATCATAAAAGTCCACATGTTATATGATTCAATTTATACTAAATATCCTGATTACATAAATCTGTAAGTGCAGAGTGTTGAAAAGTGATTGCTTAGAGCTAATCTGTGGTGGGAGGATGGGGACTGACTCTAAACTGTATGGGGCTTCTTTCATTTTAGGGTGATGAAAATGTTCTGCAATTTATTGTAGTGATGGTTGCACAACTCTGTGAATATACTTAAACTACTGAGTTGTACACTTTAAATGGTGAGTTTTATGGTATGTGAATTATATCTCAATAAAGAGTTGATATTAAAAAGAAAATAAAATTGTTCCCAAAATGGGAAAGTTTGGAGTTAGCTGAAAAGAGTAAGAGCAACACATCCCATTCACACATATAATCAATCCAAATTATGTCTTCAGGTAAAGGCAATGTTAATAGTCTCTTCTGTCTCACTTTTCAATTACTATTTTGATTGGAGTATATGATTTGTGGGTTAGAGAAGGATTAGAGTAATTATCTCCCTTAAGGTAGGTTAGGGATTGAATCATCTCCCGCCAAAAATCACTTTCATGTCTTAATCCATGTTTCTGAGGGTATGAACCCTTTTGTTAATAGGATCTTTGATAACATTATTAATAGTTAATGTGTGGACTCATTTGTGTATATGATCTTTGAAGATCATATTTAGATGAGGCCAAATTGATTCAAGGTGAGCTTTATTCCATATGGCTGAAGTCCACATAAGGAGAGAAAATTCTGGACAGAATCACAGACAACTGAGCAGAAGTAAAAGCCAGAGGAGAAGCCATATGATGAAGGCAGAGAGGCAGCCAAGGAAACCCAAGTATTGAGGCAAGCCAATACCAGAATGCTATAGGCTCTGGGAAAAAGCTTATAATATGCAGAAATTGATTTAGGATTCCTAGCCTCCAAAACCAAGACAATAAATTCCCTTACTTTAAGTGACCCATTGTGCAGTATTCATCATACCAGTGTTGGCAAATTAAGAAAGAGTAAGTCTTCCTAGACTCTAGCTGCCCACTTGCAGTAGCTGTGCACAAAATGTTTGCAAATACACGAGGATTTGTCTTGAACCCAAAGTGTCTCCAACACTTCCATTCACAAGTGTATATAATTAACAATATATAACACTGATTATTAATTGTAAAATGCATGCCAAAATTGATTCCATAGGGGTTTACTACTATTTATTTGTAAACTGTCTTAACTCTTTTTAATGCAATTTTATTGAGATATATTCACCTACCATAAAATCATCTGAAGTGTACAATAAGCTGTTCACAATATCATCACATATTTGTGAATTCATCAGCACAATTTTTGAACATTCATTATTCTCAAAAATAACTATAATAAAAATAAAAAAGTAAAAAAGAACACCTAAAATATCACATACCCCTTGTCCACCCCATATTGTTTATTTACTTTTTGTACCCATATATCTACTCATCCATTTATATATTGGATAAAGGGAGTGTGAGCCACAAGGATTTCACAATCACATGGTCACACTGTGTAAACTATGTAGTTATATGATCATCTTCAATAATCAAGGATACTGGTTTGCAGTTTAACAGTTTCAGGTATTTCCTTCTAGATATTCTATTACACTAAAAGCTAAACGGGGGTACCTACACTATGCTTAAGAATAACCCCCAGAATAACCTCTCGATTCCATTTGAAATTTCACAGTCACTGAAATTTTATTTTGTTTCATTTCTCTTCCCACTTTTGGTCAAGAAGTCTTTCTCAATCCTATGATGGTAAAGCTCATCCCTGGGAGTCATGTCCCACATGGCCAGGGAGACTTACACTCCTGAGGGACATGTCCCACATGGGGGAGAGGACAGTGAATTTACCAGCAGAGTTGGGTTAGAGACAGTGGCCACAGCTGAGCAACAAAGAGGTTCTCAGTGGGGTGACATGGGCAAAATTATAAATAGGCTTAGCACACTTAGGCACAATTGTAAATAGGTTTAGCCTCTACTTTGCAGAAACAAGCTTCATAAGGGCAAGCCCCAAGATCAAGTTCTCAGTCTACTAAACTGGAAGTCCCCAATGCTTGCAAGAATATCAGGAATTCACCATGTGGGAAAGTTGAATATTATCACATTTTCCCCAGTCCCTCAAGGGGGTTTTCACATATTTTTTATTCTCTGCCCAAATTACTCTGGGATGTATCAGGGCTTCACACTCACCTACAAACCAACCATATCTCACACCCTATTCAAGGTTCAATATAATTGGGGGTTTTCAGTAAAACCAAATTAAAATATATAGTGTGCTACAGAAAATTTAGATTTTGCACCAAATAATAAACATCTCTTCCTTTGATCTCACGTATAAGTTGAAGTTTTAAAACACAGTCAGTATCATCTTAGAGCCTTTAGTCTGATTTACCTTAATTCTAACCAAGACCGTTTCATTCACATCTCTAATTGAAGTCTGATCTCTATTTCAGCATTTTTAACAGTTGCTGTATAAGGTAATTCTGACATTCATAGCTGCTGAAATCTGGCTCTGAGTCAAAGGTGTCACACAGATACCCAAAGTTACAGAGACTGACTAGTTTATACAAACAGCTCAGCATCTCAGAATTTAGAAATAACCATTACAACTCATGAATGGATGTGACTTCTTTAAGAGCTTACAACCTAGGAACCTTTACAATAAGCCTTGCCCTGATAACCTATGCTCTCAGATTCAATTCTCAGAATTGGCACATTATAGGCACTCCATACTAGTGAGGCATGATAATGTTTGTCATTTTGATTCTGGCTTATTTCACTCATCATACTGTCCTCAAGGTCATCTATTTGCATACATCATAAATTCCTTCCTTCTTACTGCCACTCAATATTAAATTATATGTTTAAACCACAGTTTACCATTCCATTTATCAGTCTATGTACCCTTAGCCTATTGAAAATCATGACTACTGCCACCATAAACAATGGTGTGCAAATGTACATTCATGTTTCTGCTCTCAGTTTTTCCAGGTATATACCCAATAACAGAGGTGCTGGACTATATGGCAACTCCATTCTTAGCTTCCCATGGAACCACCACACTTCCTTCCAGATGGGCTGCTTCATTCTACTTCCCCACCAACAGGGAATACATACATACCTCTCCACATTTTATCCAGCACCTGTATCCTTCTGTTTATTTTTTGAAAGTTTTGTTCTCACCCCATATAATCCATGCTAACTAAACATTGATTCCCAGTATAATCACATAGATATGCATTCACCACCACAATCTATATGAGGATATTTCCATTTCTTCTTCAAAGAAAGAGAAGGAGGAAAGAAAACTGAAGGAAAAAAAAATAAAGGACTAAAGGAAAATGAAAATGAAATAAAATACAATTAAAAGGTCAGGCAACAACACCACCAAGAACTCACTTACATATACCTCTTACAGGCATTTAGCTTTGGTATATTTTCTTTTTTACAATTAATAAAAGCATCTTACAGGTTAGTGTTAACTATAGTCTCTAGTTTGCATTGATTGTATTTATCTCCCTATATCATACAATTGTCAACATGTTGCAATGTTGAAATTCATTTTTCCCGTTATGCAAAAACATTCTTATTTTTGTACATTTAGTCACCATCATTGACCACCCTGGGTTTTACTAAGTTATAAAATTCCAGTCTTTATCTTCTAGCTTTCCTTTTGATTTCATTCATGCCCCTAGCTTTCCTCTGTTGACCATACTCACACATACCTTTGTTGACCATACTCACAATTTATGTTTTTGTCCACATTTGTAAATGTACACAGAGTACAAAATATCTCATGCCCTTCCTTCACCCCATGTCTTTCATTTATTTTTTTGCCCTCATTTATCTACTCATCTGTTTACATACTAGATAAAGGGAGTATGAGCTACAAGGATTTCACAATCACATGGTCACACCATGTAAACTACATAGTTGTAAGATCATCTTCAAGAATCAAGGATACTGGTTTGAAGTTCAACAGTTTCAGGTATTTATTTCTAGCTATTCTAATACACTAAAAACTAAAAGGGGATATCTATGTAATGCATAAGAATAACCCCCAGAATGACCTCTCAATTCCATTTATTGTATGGTATAGGGAAGGAAATACAATCAATGCAAACTAGAGTCTATAGTTAACAATAACATTGTTAGCTGCTTCCATTAATTTTAGCAAAGGCAATATACCAAAGCTACCATCACACAGTACTGTGCTATGCATCTCTGGATCTATGCAATCTTGTTGAACATTTTGGATGCCTTCTTTCTAACACCATTCTCTATCCTCTTTCTAACACCAGATAACCTGTGTTCTCAACTTTAAGTGTCAATGTTCACCCATCAGTATTAGTTCATATTAATGAGACCATCCAGTATTTGCCCTTTTGTTTCTAGCTAATTTTACTCAAAGAAGCACCTATGATCTACCATTTTGTCTTTTGGGTTTTATATGTCATATTTTATTTTATTTTTATTTTCCCTCTCTCTTTTTAACCTTACCAGTAGTCTTCATTTCTACACTCTTCTCCAAACCTCTCCCTGCTTTTCCTATCTGCCTGTAGTTCTCCCTTTAGTATTTATTGTAGAGCAGGTATCTTGTTCACAAACTCTCTCAGTGACTGTCTGAAAACATTTTAATCTCTCCTTCATTTTTGAAGTACAGTTTGCCTGAATATAGACTTCTTGATTTGTAGCTTTTGTCTTTCAGCATCATAAATATATTATACCACTGCCTTCTCACCTCCATGATTTCTACTGAGAAATCCGCACATATTCTTATTGAGCTTCCCTAGTATGTGATGGATTGATTTTCTCTTGCTGCTTTCAGAATTATCTCTTTGTGTTTGGCATTTGATAATCTGATTACTGATTGCATTAAAGTAGGTTTATTTGCACCTATTCTGAGTGGGTCATGCTGTGTTTCTTGGATCTGTAATTTTATGTCTATCATAAGAGATGGGAAAGTTTCAGTGATTATTTCCTCCATTATTCTTTCTGTCCCGTTTCTCTCCTCTTCTCCTTCTGGGACACCCAATACATGTATATTTTTGCTCTTCATGTTGTCATTCAATTCCTTGATACCCATTCCATATTTTTCCATTCTTTTCCCTAACTGTCCTTTTGTGTATAGGATTTCAGATTCTATGTCCTCTAGTTAACTAATTCTTACTTCTGCCTCTCCAAATCTGCTGTTTTATGACTCCATTGTGTTTATCTCTTCTATTTTGCCTTTCAATCCCATAAGTTCTGCCCTTTTGTTTTTCAAGCATATGAATTTTTCTTTATGGTTGTCCAGTCTCTTTCTTATATCCTTCATCTCTGTTGCCACATTTACCTTCAGCTCATTGGTTTTAGAAGATTTGTTTGAACATCATTAATTAGTTGTTTCAACTCCTGTATCTCACTTGAATTGTAAGTTTGTTGCTTTGACTGAGCCATATCATCATTTTTCATTGTAAGAATCATAGTTTTTTGTTGTCTAGGCATCTGGTTTCCTTGATTACCTTAATTAGATTTTTCTATACCAGATGGTCCCAGGTCTCATAATGAGGGTGTAATCAGTATATAGTTTCCCTGAGGATGAGACACAGAAGATTGTCAGACTTTTCTGTTGTCCTCTAGACTGTGTGCTTTTCTTATCTTGCCCAGCAGGTTGTGCTTTTCAGCCTACAGCTCCCCACAAGCATAAAGAATTGGAGTGCCTTTAATTCTCAGCAGACCCTTTCCCTGCCAGTGGCTGAGGGTGAATCATAAGCCAAGCTTACATTTTGTTTCATTTTTTTTCACCAAGACCTTGGGTCTGGATTCTCTGAGGGAGGTAAGCCACTTGATCTGGGCCCAGTCCCCCCCCCCCCCCAGTTTCTTAGGGAAGTTAAATCATTTAGGGAATTATCTCCTTCACTTGACATCTTAATATATCTCTTTAATGATCTTAACTCCACCCTTGCCTGGATCACCACCGACAACTGAAAGTGCCTGAGGCTTTCTCTATTGAGCCACTTAGAATGAGAGAAAAAAAGAAAAAAAAGAAAGAAATCCCCTTTTTACCATCAATCCCCTCCCCCTTAGTTTCACTGTTTGAATAGAGTTGACACCTGGTTCTATGTAGACATTTTCTTAGGACACAGCCTTTTTCCACAATTCTGAGGTCAGCCAACTCCAAAATCCTGTTTTTATTTATTTATTTTTCCATCAATCCTACCTCCTCTCTGCCAGGAAAGACCTCAAGGTTATTTCCTGTTTGCTCTGGGATAATCTGTGCTCACTGCTTGTATTTAGTAATCAAAATTTTGTAATTAAAACCACAATTGGAGCTTGGTTCAGATACTTTCCCTTGCTCTTAGCAGTGATCACTTCTTTTTCCCACAGGGAAGTGTTTCAACTCAGCTGCCTGTGCTAGTGGTAGAGAGGCACCATCTCCACTATTCAGGGAGTTTTACTCACAGTTCTATGCTATGATTTCAGCACTTCTACCCATTCCAGATTGGTATTTAATGTTTGTAAAGTCACAGATGCCCCACAAACAGTTGTTTCAGACATTTTTCTAGTTATCCCTGGCTATTTATTAGTTGCTGTGGGGGACTAACTAAATTCTACAATTCTTTATGCTACCATCTTGCCTCATGTACTACCCTAATTCTTTTAACAGAACATCTTAAGGATTCTAGGGTCACCTAGCCATAGCTTCCAGCTACTGTTACCTTTATTTTTTTATTTTTTTAATATTCATTTTATTGAGATGTATTCACATACCATGCAGTCATACAAAACAACTCATACATTCGATTGTTCACAGTACTATTACATAGTTGTACATTCATCACCTAAATCAACCCCTGACACCTTCATTACCACACACACAAAAATAACAAGAATAATAATTAAAGTGAAAAAGAGCAATTAAAGTAAAAAAGAACACTGGGTGCCTTTGTCTGTTTGTTTCCTTTCCCAATTTTTCTACTCGTCCATCCATAAACTAGACCAAGGGGAGTGTGGTCCTTATGGCTTTCCCAATCCCATTGCACCCCTCATAAGCTACATTTTAATACAATTGTCTTCAAGATTCATGGGTTCTGGGTTGTAGTTTGATAGTTTCAGGTATCCACCACCAGCCACCCCAATTCATTAGAACCTAAAATGTCTATATTGTGTGCAAGAGTGCCCACCAGAGTGACCTCTCAGCTCCTTTTGGAATCTCTCTGCCACTGAAGTTTATTTCATTTCCATTCACATCCCCCTTTTGGTCAAGTAGATGTCCTCCATTCCATGATGCCGGGTCTAAATTCCTCCCCAGGAGTCATATTCCACATTGCCAGGGAGATTCATTCCCCTGGGTGTCAGATCAGACTTAGGGGGGAGTGCAGTGATTTCACCTGCCAAGTTGGTTTAGCTAGAGAGAGGGCCACATCTGAGCAACAAAGAGGCATTTGGGAGGAGGCCCTTAGGCACAGTTATAGGGAGGCCTAGCCTTTCCTTTGCAGCAACAGTCTTGCCAAGGGCAATCCTGTGGTAGAGGGCTCAACCCATCAAACCACCAGTCCCCTATGGCTGTGGGCATGTTAGCAACCCTTGTGTTGGGGCAGGCCAATACCCCTGCATTTTCCACCAGCTTCTCACGGGGGCTATGCATATTTTTTCCTTGTTTTTTTTAACTTTTTTTCTTTTTTTAAATCAACTGTATAAAAAATTGAAATAATAAAAAAAAATTAAAAAAGACATACAATAAAAGAACATTTCAAAGAGACCATAACAACGGAATTAGAAAAAGAAAACTAACCTAAGATAACTACTTTATTTCCAACATGTTCCTACTCTACCCCAAGAAAGTAACCTAATATAGCAACATTTCTGTGAACTTGTTCCTACTATACCCATCAGAAATTAACAGACCATAGTCATTCTTGGGCATTCCAAGAACGTTAAATTTACCCACAACAGCTTATCTGTTCTTCTTGGATTATTGTTCCCCCTACCTTAATTGCTCTCTACCACTAGTTCCCCTACATTCTACATTATAAACCATTTGGTTTACATTTTTCAAAGTTCACATTAGTGGTAGCATATAATATTTGTTTTTTTTTTTTTTTTTGTGCCTGCCTTATTTCGCTCAGCACTATGTCTTCAAGGTTCATCCATGTTGTCATATGTTTCACGACATTGTTCCTTCTTACTGTCATGTAGTATTCCATCGTGTGTATATACCACATTTTACTTATCCACTCACCTGTTAAAGGAAATTTGGGTTGCTTCCATCTATTGGCAATTATGAATAATGCTGCTATGAACATTGGCGTGCAGATATCTGTTCGTGTCACTGCTTTCCGAACTTCTGGGTATATACCGAGAAGTGCAATTACTTGATCGAACAGTAACTCTATATCTATTTTTCTAAGGAACTGCCAGACTGACTTCCAGAGTGGCTGAACCATTATACAGTCCCACCAACAATGAATAAGAGTTCCAATTTCTCCACATCCCCTCCAGCATTTGAAGTTTCCGTTTGTTTAATGGCAGCCATTCTAATTGGTGTGAGATGGTATCTCATTGTGGTCTTAATTTGCATCTCTCTAATAGCTAGCAAAGCTGAACATTTTTTCATGTGTTTCTTGGCCATTTGCATTTCCTCTTCAGAGAACTTTTTCATATCTTTTGCCCATTTTATAACTGGGCTGTCTGAACTATCATCATTGATTTGTTTGATTTCAGTCTTTTGTCAGACACATGGTTTCCAAAAATTTTTCCCATTGAGTTGGCTGTCTCATTACCTTTTTGAGAAATTCCTTTGAGGTACAGAAACTTCTAAGCTTGAGGAGTTCCCATTTATCTATTTTTTCTTTTGTTGCTTGTGCTTTGGGTTTAAAGTGTAGGAAGTGGCTGACTAATACAAGGCCTTGAAGAAGTTTTCCTACATTATCTTCTAGGAGTTTTATGGTGCTTTCTTTTATATTGAGATCTTTGATCCATTTTGAGTTAATTTTTGTTTAGGGTGTGAGGTAGAGGTACTCTTTCATTCTTTTGGATATGGATATCAAACCCTCCAATCCCCATTTGTTGAAAAGACCATTATGACCCAGTTCAGTGACTTTGGGGGCCTTATCAAATATCAGTCGGCCATAGATCTGGGGGTCTATCTCTGAATTCTCAATTCTATTCCATTGATCAATATTTCTATCTTTGTGCCAGTACCATGCTGTTTTGACAACTGTGGCTTTATAATAAGCTAAAAAATCAGGGAGTGTAAGTCTTCCCACTTCATTTTTCTTGTTTCGAGTGTCTTTAGCAATTTAAGGCATCTTCCCTTTCCAAATAAATTTGATAACTAGCTTTTCCAAGGCTGCAAAGTAGGGTGTTGGAATTTTGATTGTGATTGCATTGAATCTGTAGATGAGTTTGGGTAGAATTGACATCTTAATGACATTTAGCCTTCCTATCCATGAACATGGAATATTTTTCCGTCTTTTAAGTTCCCCTTCTATTTCTTTTAGTAGAATTATGTAGTTTTCTTTGTATAGGTCTTTTACATCTTTGGTTAAGTTTATTCCTAGGTACTTGGTTTTTCCAGTTGCTGTTGAAAATGGTATCTTTTTCTTGAGTGTCTCTTCAGTTTGTTCATTTCTAGCATATAGAAACATTACTGAATTATGTGCATTAATTTTGTATCCCACTACTCTGCTAAATTTGTTTATTAGCTCTAGTAGCTGTATTGTCGATGTCTCAGGGTTTTCCAGATATAAGATCATATCGTGTGCAAACAATGACAGTTTTAACTCTTCCTTTCCAATTTGTATGCCTTTTATTTCTTTGTCTTGCTGTATTGCCCTGGCTAGCACTTCCAGCACAATGTTGAATAGCAGTGGTGATAGTGGGTATCCTTGTATTGTTCCTGATCTTAGAGTGGAGGCTTTCAGTCTCTCACCATTGATTACTATAGTGGCTGTGGGTTTTTCATATATGGTCTTTATCACATTGAGGAAGTTTCCTTCACTTCCTATCTTTTGAAGTGTTTTTATCAAAAAGGGATGTTGGATTTTGTCGAATGCTTTTTCAGCATCTATTGAGATTATCATTTGATTTTTCCCTTTTGATTTGTTAATGTGTTGCAATACACTGACTGATTTTCTTTTTTTGAACCATCCTTGCATGCCTGGAATGAGCCCCACTTGGTCATGGGGTATGATTTTTTTAATGTGTGTTTGGATTCAGTTTGCAAGTATTTTCTTGAGGATTTTTGCATCTATATTCGTTAGGGTGATTGGCTGGTAGTTTCCCTTTTTTGTAGCATCTTTGCCTGGTTTCGGTATTAGATTGATGTTAGCTTCATAAATGATTTAGGTAGTGTTCCATTTTCTTCGATGTTTTGAAAGAGTTTCAGTAAGATTGGTGTCAGTTCTTTTTGGAAAGTTTTGTAGAATTCCCCTGTGAAGCCATCTGGCCCTGGGCATTTATATGTGGGAAGTTTTTGATGACAGATTGGATCTCTTTGCTTGTGATGGGTTGGTTGAGGTCTTCTATTTTTTCTCTGGTCAGTCTAGGTTGTTCATATGTTTCCAGGAAATTGTCCATTTCCTCTACATTATCCCGTTTGTTGCCATAGAGTTGTTCATAGCATCCTCTTATATTTTTTTTAATTTTTTCAGAATCTGCAGTAATGTCAGCTCTCTCATTCATTATTTTCTTTATATGGGTCTTCTCTCTTTTTGATTTTGTCAGTCTAGCCAGGGGCTTGTCAATCTTGTTGATCTTCTCAAAGAACCACCTTTTGTTGTTATTTATCCTATTTTTTTAAGTCTTCATTTTATTGATATATATTCACATACCACGCAGTCATACAAAACAAATCATACATTCAATTGTTCACAGCACCATTACATAGTTGTACATTCATCACCTAAATCAATCCCTGACACCTTCATTAGCACACACACAAAAATAACAAGAATAATAATTAAAGTGAAAAATAGCAGTTAAAATAAAAATGAACACTGGGTGCCTCTGTTTGTTCAGTTGTTTGTTTATTTCCTTCCCCTATTTTTCTACTCATCCATCCATAATCTAGACAAAGGGGAGTGTGGTCCATATGGTTTTCCCAATCCCATTGTTACCCCTCATAAGCTACATTTTAATACAATTGTCTTCAAGAGTCATGGGTTCTGGGTTGTAGTTTGATAGTTTCAGGTATCTACCACCAGCTACCCCAATTCATTAAAACCTAAAAAGGGTTCTCTACATTGTGCATAAGAGTTCCCACCAGAGTGAACTCTTGGCTCCTTTTGGAATCTCTCTGCCACTGAAGCTTATTTCATTTCCTTTCACATCCCCCTTTTGGTCAAGAAGATGTTCTCCATCCCATGATGCCGGGTCTACATTCCTCCCCAGGAGTCATATTCCATGTTGCCAGGGAGATTCACTCCCCTGGGTGTCTGATCCCACGTAGTGGGGAGGGCAGTGATTTCACCTTTCAAATTGGCTTAGGTAGAGAGAGAGGGTCACATCTGAGCAACAAAGAGGCATTTGGGAGGAGGCTCTTAGGCACAATTATAGGGAGGCCTAGCCTCTCCTTTGCAGCAACAGTCTTCTCAAGGGTAAATCCTGTGGCAGAGGGCTCAACCAATCAAACCACCAGTCCCCTATGTCTGTGGTCATGTTAGCAACCATCTAGGTAGGGTAGGCAAATAACCCTGCATTCTCCACAGGCTCCTCAAGGGGGCTCTACATATTTTTTCCTTGTTTTTTTAATTTTTTTTTTTTAAATCAACTGTATGAAAATTAAAAAAATAAAAAAACAAAAAAAATATTTTAAAAAAATACAATAAAAGAAAATTTCAAAGAGACCATAACAAGGGAGTAAGAAAAAGACAATTAACCTAAGATAACTACTTTACTTCCAACATGTTCCCAGTCTATCCAAAGAAAGTTACCTAATATAGCAATATTTCTGTGAACTTGTTCCTACTATACCCATCAGAAATTTACAGACCATAGTCATTCCTGGGCATTCCCAGAACATTAAATTTACCCATGATAGCTTATCTGTTCTTCTTGGATTATTGTTCTTCCTACCTTAATTGCTCTCTATTGCTAGTTCCCCTACATTCTACATTATAATCCATTTGTTTTACATTTTTCAAAGTACACATTAGTGGTAGCATGTAATATTTCTCTTGTTGTGCCTGGCTTATTTTGCTCAGCATTATGTCTTCAAGGTTCATCCATGTTGTCATATGTTTCACAACAGTGTTCTTTCTTACTGCCGTGTAGTATTCCATCGTGTGTATATACCACATTTCATATATTCACTCATCTGTTGAAGGACATTTGGGTTGTTTCCATTTATTGGCAATTATGAATAATGCTGCTATGAACATTCGCATGCAGATATCTGTTCATGTCACTGCTATCCGATCTTCCGGGTATATACCGAGAAGTGCAATTACTGGATCGAATGGTAACTTTATATCTATTTTTCTAAGGAACTGCCAGACTGACTTCCAGAGTGGCTGAACCATTATATAGTCCCAACAACAATGAATAAGAGTTCCAATTTCTCCACATCCTCTCCAGCATTTGTAGTTTCCTGTTTGTTTAATGGCAGCCATTCTAATTGGTGTGAAATGGTATCACATTGTGGTCTTAATTTGCATCTCTCTAATAGCTAGTGAAGCTGAACATTTTTTCATGTGTTTCTTGGCCATTTGTATTTCCCCTTCAGAGAACTGTCTTTTCATATCTTTTGCCCATTTTATAATTGGGCTGTCTGAACTATCATCATTGAGTTGTTGGATTTCTTTATATATGCAAGATATGAGTCTTTTTTCAGATACGTGGTTTCCAAAAAATTTTTCCCATTGAGTTGGCTGTCTCGTTACCTTTTTGAGAAATTCCTTTGAGGTACAGAAACTTCTAAGCTTGAGGAGTTCCCATTTATCTAGTTTTTCTTTTGTTGCTTGTGCTTTGGGTTTAAAGTGTAGGAAGGGGCTGACTAATACAAGGCCTTGAATAAGTTTTCCTACATTATCTTCTAGGAGTTTTATGGTGCTTTCTTTTATAGTGGGATCTTTGATCCATTTTGAGTTAATTTTTCTTTAGGGTGTGAGGTAGAGGTCCTCTTTCATTCTTTTGGATATGGATATCAAACTCTCCAAGCCACATTTGTTGAAAAGACCATTATGACCCAGTTCAGTGACTTTGGGGGCCTTATCAAAGATCAGTCAGCCATAGATCTGGGGTCTATCTCTGTATTCTCAATTCTTTTCCATTGATCAATACATCTATCTTTGTGCCAGTACCATGTTGTTTTGACAACTGTGGCTTTATAATAAGCTAAAAAATCAGGGAGTGTAAGTCTTCCCACTTCATTTTTCTTTTTTAGAGTGTCTTTAGCAATTCGAGGCATCTGCCCTTTCTAAATAAATTTGATAACAAGCTTTTCCAAGGCTGCAAAGTAGGGTGTTGGAATTTTGATTGGGATTGCATTGAATCTGTAGATGAGTTTGGGTAGAATTGACATCTTAATGACATTTAGCCTTCCTATCCATGAACATGGAAAATTTTTCCGTCTTTTAAGTTCCCCTTCTATTTCTTTTAGTAGAGTTATGTAGTTTTCTTTGTATAGGTCTTTTACATCTTTGGTTAAGTTTATTCCTAGGTACTTGGTTTTTTCAGTTGCTGTTGAAAATGGTATCTTTTTCTTGAGTGTCTCTTCAGTTTGTTCATTTCTAGCATATAGAAACATTAGTGAATTATGTACATTAATCTTGTATCCCGCTACTTTGCTAAAGTTGGTTATTAGCTCTAGTAGCTGTATCATCAATTTCTCAGGGTTTTCCAGATATAAGATCATATCATCTGCAAATAATGACAGTTTTAGTTCTTCTTTTCCAATTTGGAGGCCTTTTATTTCTGTCTTGGCGGATTGCCCTGGCTAGCACTTCCAGCACAATGTTGAATAACAGTAGTGATAGCAGGCATCCTTGTCTTGTTCCTGATTTTAGAGGGAAGGCTTTCAGTCTCTCACCTTTGAGTACTATGGTGGCTGTGGGTTTTTCATATATGCTCTTCATCATATTGCGGAAGTTTCCTTCAATTCCCACCTTTTGAAGTGTTTTTATCAAAAGCGGATATTGTATTTTGTCGAATGCTTTTTCAGCATCTATTGAAATGATCATTCAATTTTTCCCTTTCGAATTGTTAATGTGTTGTAATACATTGGCTGATTTTCTTATGTTGAACCATCCTTGCATGCCTGGAATGAACCCCACTTGTTCATGGTGTATGATTTTTTTAATGTGTCTTTGGATTCAATTTGCAAGTATTTTGTTGAGGATTTTTGCATCTATATTCATTAGGGAGATTGGCCGGTAGCTTTCCTTTTTTGTAGCATCTTTGCCTGGTTTTGGTATTAGATTGATGTTACCTTCATAAAATGATTTAGGTAGTGTTCATTTTCTTTGGTGTTTTGAAAGAGTTTAAGTAAGATTGGTGTCAGTTCCTTTTGGAAAGTTTTGTAGAATTCCCCTGTGAAGCCATCTGGCCCTGGGCATTTATTTGTGGGAAGATTTTTGATGACTGATTGGATCTCTTTGCTTGTGATTGGTTGGTTGATGTCTTCTATTTCTTCTCTGGTCAGTCTAGGTTGTTCATATGTTTCTAGCAAATTGTCCATTTCCTTTACATTATCCGGTTTGTTGCCATAGAGTTGTTCATGGTATCCTCTTATATATTTTTTAATTTCTTCAGGATCTGCATTTATGTCACCCTTTTCATTCATTATTTTGTTTTTATGGGTCTTCCCTCTTTTTGATTTTATCAGTCTAGCTAAGGGTTTGTCAATCTTGTTGATCTTATCAAGGAACCAACTTTTAATGATATTTATCCTCTCTATTTTTTTTTGTTCTCTATTTCATTTATTTCTACTTTAATCCTTGTTATTTCCTTTCTTCTACTTGGTTTGGGATTGGTTTGCTGTTCATTTTCTAGCTTCTTCAGTTGATCCATTAGTTCTTTGATTTTGGCTCTTTCTTCCTTTTTAATATATGTGCTTAGTGCTATAAATTTCCCCCTCAGTACTTGTTTTGCTGCATCCCATAGATTTTGGTATGTTGTGTTCTCATTTTCATTCGTCTCTATATATTTATCAATTTCTCTTGCTATTTCTTCTTTAACCCACTGATTATTTAGGAGTGTGTTGTTTAACGTCCAGGTATTTGTGAATTTTCTAAGTCTCTGATGGTTATTGACTTCTAATTGTATTCCATTGTGGTCAGAGAATGTGCTTTGAATAATTTCAATCTTTTTAAATTTATTGAGCTTTGACTTATGTCCCAGCATATGATCTATTCTGGAGAAAGTTCAATGAGCACTAGAGAAGTATGTGTTTCCTGGTGATTTGGGATGTAATGTTCTATATATGTCTGTTAAATCTAATTCATTTATCAGATTGTTTAGGTTTTCAATTTCCTTATTGGTCTTCTGTCTGGTTGATCTATCTATAGGAGAGAGTGATGTGTTGAAGTCTCCCATAATTATTGTGGAAACATCAATTGCTTCCTTTAGATTTTCCAGTGTTTCTCTCATCTATTTTGTGGCACCTTGATTGGGTGCATAAACATTTATGATTGTTATTTCTTCTTGTTGAATTGCCCCTTATATTAGTATGTAGTGGCCTTCTTTGTCTCTCAAAACATCCCTGCATTTAAAGTCTATTTTATCTGAGATTAATATTGCTATGCCTGCTTTCTTTTGGCTGTAGCTTGTATGAAATATTTTTTTCCATCCTTTCACTTTGAATTACTTTGTGTCCCTGTGTCTAAGGTGAGTCTCTTGTATGCAAAATATTGATGGGTCATTTTTTTTAATCCTTTCAGCGATTCTATGTCTTTTAATTGGTGAGTTTAATCCATTTACATTCAACCTTATAATCGTGAAAGCATTTCTTGAATCAGCCATCTTATCCTTTGGTTTATGTTTATCATATATATTTTTTCCTCTCTCTATTAATATCCTTTAATGTACCCATACTGAATCTCTTTAGTACTGAATGTTACTCCAAGTCTTTCTCTCCTTTCTTTGTTTCTCTGTCTGTATGGCTCTCTTTAGTATCTCCAGTAGGGCAGGTCTCTTGTTAGCAAATTCTCTCAGCATTTGTTTGTCTGTGAAAAATTTAAGCTCCCCCTCAAATTTGAAGGAGAGCTTTGCTGGATAAAGTATTCTTGGCTGGAAATTTTTCTCACTCAGAATTTTAAATATATCGTGCCACTGCCTTCTCGCCTCCATGGTGGCTGCTGAGTAGTCACTACTTAGTCTTATGCTGTTTCCTTTGTATGTGGTGAATTGCTTTTCTCTTGCTGCTTTCAGAACTTGCTCATTCTCTTCCGTGTTTGACAGTGTGTTTAGAATATGTCTCGGAGTGGGTTTATTTGGATTTATTCTATTTGGAGTTCACTGGGCATTTATGATTTGTGTATTTATGGTGTTTAGAAGATTTGGGAAGTTTTCTCCAACAATTTCTTTGAATACTCTTTCTAGACCTTTACCCTTTTCTTCCCCTTCTGGAACACCAATGAGTCTTATATTCGGATGTTTTATATTATCTATCATATCCCTGAGGTCCATTTCAATTTTTTCAATTTTTTTGCCCTTTCTTTCTTTTGTGCTTTCATTTTCCATTCTGTCATCTTCCAGTTCACTTGTTCATTGTTCAACTTCCTCTAGTCTTTTACTATGAGTATCCAGAATCTTTTTAATTTGATCAACAGTTTCTTTAATTTCCATAAATCGTCTATTTTTTTTTTACGTAGTCTTGCAATGTCTTCTTTATGCTCTTCTAGGTTCTTCTTGATATCCTTTTTATCCCATACTATGGTCTCATTGTTTATCCTCAGTTCTTTGATTGGTTGCTCTAGGTACTGTGTCTCTTCTGTTCTTTTGATTTGGGTGCTTGGGCTTGGGTTATCTATATCATCTGGTTTTTTCATATGCTTTAAAATTTTCTGTTGTTTTTGGTGTCTCAGCATTTGTTTAACTTGATAGGGTTCTTTTAGGATTTGTAGACCAACTGAAGTCCTTATCTCTAATTTGTCAGATCTACAGCTTTGTGGAGTACACTTTCTCTAACTAACCAGCAGGTTGCATCCACGAGTCACCTGGTCTCCACAAGCCAGTTCTCCCCTGCTTTGCCTTTTTGGTGAGTGGGGGGTGAGTCTTGTGGGGTCCAGTTGGTGTACCAAGCTTGCGTGTGTAGTTGGTGTTGCCTGCCCTGTATATGGGGCGTGTTTCTGGGCAGTCAGGGAGCGGGGGTGGCTCTAACAATCAAATCTCCCTGGTGATCCTAGAGTTTTAAAGCTGCTGCAATAGTCTTATCCTTCAGTTCAGTCCTGCCACAGTTTGTCTCTGCCACTGACCCACAAGTCCTTGGTATTGGTGTATGGCTCCTGAGACTTGCAAATGGGTCCCTCTTTCAGGCTGTGCACCCCCTGGTCCTCTGTTGAGGCATGACTGTGCTACATCACAGGTGAGTGCCATCCCCCCAGGGTGGTTCTGGGCTGCTGGGCTGTGTAGGGAGGCTCCCAGCAGTTCTGGGCTGCTGGGCTGTGTAGGGAGGCTCCCAGTCTGCTGAAATGATGGCTGAATGGGGCTTTGTTAATTCACACTGATCCACCTTCCCAACTTTGGGACAACCAGCTGTGGGTGCAGCGAAGGCTAATGTCCACGCCCAGTTTTGTGGTGTGTGCCTGATATTTGTAGCACTTTCATCACACTGGGTTGTCTGGGGCATCTCTGGGCTATGGGGCTGGTGATGGGTAGGACTGTTTCCTCTCCACCAGGATGATGGCTGTGAGCAGACACCCCACTTTTCTTGGGAAGTTGTGGTGTTTAGTGAATTTTCTCAGCCACTGAATTATTGCCTTTTGTCTCAGAGCTCTCTTAGTTCTGCTCTTGTCTTGACCTGCCCAAATTGCAAGTCTTTGAGGCTTTCTGTATTGGGCTTTTAGAGTAATTGTTTTAGAAACAGAAAAAAAAATAAAAAAAAAAAAACAAGCCCTCCTCGCAGATCTAATGGGTTATTGAAATGCTAAGACATGAAGCAGTTAGGGCCTTTAAGGGAAAGTCCAGGGGGCAGAGAGCTCAGTTTTTCTTCGGGATTTGCATATGAGCCTCAGGGCCTGAGCTCTGCCCTTCCCCTTTCTATGTTCACCAGAACTCCAAAAAGCCTCTGCTTTTCTTTTTGGGCTTTTCTTGCTGTTTCTTGCTATTCCTATCTCCTCTCTGCTGGTCTCGCTGCTCTCAGATTCTCTGGTGTCTTGTCTCAGTCTATCTATGATTGGATTTTGGATCAGTAGAATGAGTTTCCAATAAGAGCTGCCACTGCAGTTCTCCCTCCTGGTTCCCAGTGCTGATGGCCCCTCCTCCCACGGGACTGAGCCTAGCAGGGAGGGGCATGGGAACCCTGGCCACAAAAACTTACAGATTTTGCTGATCTCAGCAGTTCAACATGTTCATGGGTGTTGTATGAAGTATGCCCAAAGTCAGATTGCTCTGCCGTGTCCAGTCCACACAGTTCCCGGCTTTCTACCTACTTTCCTGGAGGAGTAAGTAAAACATACACCTCACCAATCTGGCATCTTGCCCTGCCACTACTGTTACTTTTAAAATAATCTTTGGTCTTAACTGAATTACTTTAGGAGTATATATTTATCACCACAGATAGCCACTGAAGCATGAGAAAGCCCTTCAATGACAGGGAAAATACACTTACTGCTTTTATTCCTAGCGTTACTCCCTATTTTTAAAATAGGTTTACCTTATATTAGGACTTTCACAATGGCCAAGATACAGACTTTTTGTAACTTCTGCCTTTTACTCCCTGCCTGTTCACTTAGCCATTTCCCCCAGGATGAAGTCTATTTCTTTCAAATACCTTCATAATGTGTATATCTCATAAACTACTACTTCATAACAAAGATTGATAAGAAGCTATCCTGACATCAAGACCACATCATGCTTTAAATCTTCTCCATTTTATCCATTATGATATATGAGTCTGAATGACATTCTTGTTATAGAACCAATCTATGATAACACAAAATATTGGATTATAAATCAGATTCATCAGAATTAAATAAAAGGAAGGAAGTTTTGACACATGTGTCAATGTGGGTGAACCTTGAAATCATCATGTTGAGTGAAATAAGCCAGACACCAAAAGAAAAAATGATCTCACTGACTTGAAATGGTGAGAATAAGCTAATTTATATAGTCAGAAATGAGAATGGAGGTTACCAGTGACAGGGTGGATGTGGGGAGAGGGGAGTTAATGTGAGATAGGTACAGAGTTTCTGTTTGGGGTGATTGGAAAATTTTGGTAATGGATGATGTTGATGGTAGCAAACCATTGAACTATATATTCAAATATTATTAAAGGGGAGAAATATAGGTTTTACAGGCATACCTCAGAGATACTGCAGGTTTGGTTCCAGACCACCACAGTAAAATGAACATTGCAGGAAAGCAAGTTGTAAATTGTTTGCTTTACCCATGCATGTAAAAGTTATGTTTACATTATACTGTAACCTAGTACGAGTGCAAAAGATTTATGTCTATTAAAACTATGTACATAACTTAAAGAAAATACCTTATTGCCAAAAATTGCTAACCATCATCTGAAACTTCAGCAAGTCATAATCTTTTTGCTGGTGGAGATTTTGCCTTGATGTTGATGGCTGCTGACTAACCATGATGGTGATTGCTAAAGGTTGGGGTGACTGTGGCTATTTCTTAAAAAAAGACAGCAATGAATTTTGCCACATCAATTGACTCTTCCTTTCATGAAAGATTTCTCTGTATCATGTAATGATATGTGTTAGATTTTACCCATAATACTTATTCCAAAATTGGAACCAATCCTCTCAAACCCTGACAGTGCTTTATCAACCAAGTTTATATAATATTGTCAATCTTTTGTTGTCATTTCAACAATATCCACAGCATCTTCATCAGGAGTAGACTCCATCTCAGTATACCACATTCTTTTCTAATCCATAGGAAGCAACTTCTCTCATCTGTTAAAGTTTTCTCGTGACATTTCTGAAATTCATTCACTTCTTCAGGCTCCACTTCTAATTCCAGTTCTCTTGCTATTTCCACTACATCTGCAAAGTCATCCTTGGTGGTAGGAAACAGCTTCTTCCAAATTGCCATTAATATTGATATTTTGACCTCCTCCCATGAATCATGAATGTTCTTAATGACACCTAGAATGTTGAATCCTTTCCAGAAGTTTGTAAATGGACTTTTCCCAGATCTTTCAGAGGAATCACTATCTATGGCAGCTGTAGCATTACTAAATGTATTTCTTAAATAACATGATCTGAAAATCTAAACAACTGCTTGATCTGTGGGCTGAGAATGGATGTTGTATTAGCAGGTATGAAAAGAATAATCCCATTGTACTTCTCCATCAGAGCTTTTAAATGACCAGGTGCATTTTCAACAAGCAGTAATATCTTGAATCTTTTTTTCTGAGCAATAAGTCTCAACAGTGGGCTTAAAATATTCAGTAAACCATGTTGTAAATGGATGTGCTATTATACAGGCTTTGGATTTCCCATTTATAATGCACAGGCAGAGTAGATTTAGCATAATTCATAAGGGCCCTAGTATTTTGGGAATGGTAAATAAGCATTGGTTTCAACTTAAACCAGCTGCATTATCACCTAAGAAGAGAGCTAGCTGGTCCTTCAAATATATGAAGCCAGACATTGACTTCACTATAGCTAAGAATTCTTAAACAGCATCTTCTGCCAACACAGGGCTGTTTCAACCACATTGAAAATCTGTTGTTTAGTGTTGCCACCTTCATCAATTATGTTACCTAGACCTTCTGCATAACTTGCTGCACTTTCTACATCAGCATTTGCTGCTTCACCTTGCCCTTTTATGTTATGGAGATAGCTTCTTCCCCTAAACCACATGAACCAACTTCTGCTAGCTTCAAACTTTCCTTTTGCAGCTTCCTCACCTCTCTCAACTTTCAAAGATTTGAACAGAGTTAGGATCTTGCTCTGCATAAAGCTTCAGCTTAAGGGAATGTTGTGGTTGTTTTGATCTTGTATCCAGACCACTGAAACTTTCTTCATATAAACAATAAGGCCGTTTCCTTTCTTATCATTCCTGTGTTCACTGGATTAGCATTTTTAATTTCCTTCAAGAACTTTTCTTTACCTTCACAACTTTGTTGATTGGTAGAAGAGAATTAGCCTTTGGCCTGTCTTGGCTTTGGACATGATTTCCTCAGTATGCTTAAACATTTTCAGCTTTTGATATAAATTAAGAGACATGTGACTCTTCCTTTCACGTGAACAATTAGAAGCCATTGCAGCATCATTAATTGGCCTAATTTCAATATTGTTGTGTCTCGGGAAACAGGGATGCCCAAGGAAAGGGTGAGAGATAATGGAATAATGGCTGGTCAATGGAGCAGTCAGAACACACACAACATTTATCAATTATGCACTCTGTCTTATATGGGCATATTTTGTGTCATCCCAAAACAATTATAATAGTAACATCAAAGGTCACTGGCCACAGATCAACATAACAGATTTAAGAACAATGAAAAAGTTTGAAATATCAGGATAATTACCAAATGTGATACAGAGACATAAAGTGAGCACATGCTGTTGGAAAAATGATGCCAATAGACTTGCTTGATGCAATGTTGCCACAAATCTTCAATTTCTAAAAACCATAATATCTGTGAAGTGCAATAAAGTGAAGTGCAATAAAACAAATATGCCTCTATTTCACTAAAATTAAAAATTGAAAAAGAATATCTGTACAATAGAAACAGTGAAAACTAAGGTAAACTGTTGACTATAATTAATAGTATATTTATAATAATATCATTTAATGAATTTTAACAAATGTACCACAGCAGTAATCCAAATTATTCATAATAGGGGATACTCTGTGTGGGTGTGTGTGAGATGGAATCTGTATATTCTGCATGATTTCTAATTTTTTTATTGAGATTATTCACATAGCATACATTTATCCAATGATCCAAAGTGGAAAATCAATGGCCCATGGTACTATCATACAGCTGTGCATCTATCGCCAAAATTATTTTTTTTTTAATTTTTAGAACATTTTCATTACTCCAGAAAAGAAATAAAGATAAAAAAGGAAACTCAAATCCACCCATACTCTTAACCACACCCCCTACATCATTGATTCATAGTATTGGTATAGCACATTTGTTATTGTTGATGAAGGAAAGTTAAAATACTACTGGCTGTAGTATATAGTTTGTGATAGGTATATTTTCCCCATATGACCCTCTATTATTAACTTCTAATTATAGTGTTATACATTTGTTCTAGTTCATGAGAGAGATTTCTAATATTTGTACAGTTAATCACAGACATTGTCCACCAAAAGATACACTTTTATATATTCCAGCTTTTAACCTCCAACTTTCCTTCTGGTCACATGCATGACTCTGAACTTACCCTTCTCACCATATTCACACACCATTCAGCAGTTATTCTCACAATGTGCTACCGTAACCTCTGTCCATTTCCAAACATTTAAGTTCACCCTATTTGAATATTCTGCTCATAATAAGCAACTGCTCCCCATTATTTAACCTCATTCTATATCCTTACAACTTATATTTCTTATCTATGAGTTTACATATTATAATTAGCTCATATCAGTGAGACACTGCAGTATTTGTCCTAATGTGTCTGTCTTATTTCACTTAATATATGGCCCTCAAAGTTTCTTCATCAACCCATTTTTTAAGACCGTTTTGTTCATACATCCTGCATTCTGCCCTAAGTAAGCAATCAATGGTTCCCTGTATAGTCACATATATCTATATATCTATATATCTATATATCTATATCTATATCTATGTCTATATCTATATCTATATTCACCACAATCACCACTGTCTATCTAAGGACATCTCCATTTCCTCCACAAAGAAGGAGAAGAGTCAAAGAAGGTAGAGAGACAAAAGAAAAATGAAAAGAAAGAGCAGAGAAAACATGGCAGCTAGAAAGCAACAAAAGGAAAGATAGCATTAAACTAAGGTAGAATAAAGAGTCAGACAATATCAATCCCCAATGCCAGAATTCCCATATCACACCCCTATGTCCCCAATATGCATCTAGCTTTGGTATATTGCCTTTGTTATATTAAAGGAAGCAAAATATAATGTTTCTGTTAATTATAGTCTCTAGTTTGCATTGAATGTATTTTTCCCCAAATCCCACCATATTTTTAATGCCTTGCAATGTTGACATTCATTTGTTCTCCTTCATTTATAAACATATGTGTACTTTTTTCAAAATCATTGAGCACCCTAGGTTTTATTGAGATATACAGTCCCAGTTTTCATATTTCTTCTTTCCTTCTGGAGTCCCACATGCTCCTAACTTTCCTTTTTCAACCATACTCAGAGTCATCTTTGTTCAGTGTACTTACATTGCAGTGCTATCTCCCCAAATTGTATTCCAAACCTCTCACTCCTGTTTTTTTTCCTTTCTCTCTGTAGTGCTCCCTTTAGTGTTTCCAGTAGAGCAGGTAACTTCTTCACAAACTCTGTCATTGTCTATTTTTTCAGAGAATATTTTAAGCTCCCCCTCATATTTGAAGGACAGTTTTAACAGATATAGGATTCTTGGTGGTGTTTTTTCTCTTTCAGTATCTTCAATATTTCATCACACTTCCTTCTTGCTTCCACAGTTTCTATTGAGAAATCTGCACATACTCTTATCAAGCTTCCTTTGTATGTGATGGATTGCTTTTCTTCTGCTGCTTTCAGGATTCTCTTTATCTTTGACATTTGATAATCTTATTACTAAGTGTCTTGGCATAGGCCTATTCAGAAATATTCTGTTTGGATTACACTATGTTTCCTGGATCTGTAATGTTTGGTCTTTCATAAGAGATGGAAAATTTTGATTTATTATTTCCTTTATTATTGCTTCTGCCCCTTTTCCCTTCTCTTCTCCTTCTGGGACACCCATGACATGTACATTCCTCCATTTTGTGTTGTCATTCAATTCCTGGAGATTTTGCTCATATTTTTTCCATTCTTTTCTCTATCTGTTCTTTTGTGTGTAGGCAGTTGTCTTGTTCTCCAGTTCCTGAGTGTTCTCTTCTGCCTCTTGAGATATTCTGTTTTATGTCTCCATTGTGTCTTTCATCTCTTGTGTTGTGCCTTTCATTACCATAGATTCTGCCAGTTATTTTTTTCAAACTTTTGATTTCTACTTTATGTACACCCAGTGTTTTCATTATATCCTTCATCTCATTTACTGTATCTTCCCTAAACTTTTTGAATTGATTTAGTATTGGTTGTTTCAATTCTTGTATCTCAGTTGAAGTGTAAGTTTGTTCCTTTGATGGGGCCATAACTTTGTTTATCTTAGTCTATGTTGTAATTTTCTTTTGTCTAGGAATCTGGTTTCATTGGTTACCCCAGTCAGGTTTTCCCAAACCAGAAGGGGCTCAGGTCTCAGGAAGAGGCAATAGCATCAGGTTTCCCTGAGGGTGTGCCTTAGAAGACGGATACACCTTTTGAGGCCTCAAGCCACTGTGTTTTTCTGCCCAGCAAGTGGCACCTGTCAGCCTGTGATTCCAGACTGGTGTAAGGAGGTGGGGCCCATGGCTGTTTTCCCCCAGACCCTGGGGTCTCATTCTGAATGGAAGGCAGGTAGTAGAACTTGGCACCACCTCTTTCCTCTTAGGGAAGATACACTCCCTAGGGAGATACCATTTGCATTTGAATAGTCTCTCTGACTCTGCTGTCTCCACTCTTGTCTGGGTCATAGTGCTGGGAGTGGAAAATTAATGAGGCTTTCTCCACTAAACTGAAAAAGGACAGAAAGCCTCCTTCAGGGCCAGTCCACAGCCACCCTCAGTTTCAACCATCAGCCAGAGATAGCACCTGGTCCTCTGGGCTCCTTCTCTCTCCCAGAGATGTCCTCTGGCTCTCCAAGGTCAGTCATCATCAAAAGCCTCTGTCTGTTTTTTGCAGATTCATAGCTTGTATTGAGCAGTCAACATTTGCTAATTGAAACCTCAATTGGAGATGGGCTGAGGTATGTTCACTTGTTCAGAGAGTGCTGCTCTCTATCACAGTGAGGCTTTGCAGTTTGGGCTGCCATTGGGGGACAGAGCTCTCAGCTTGGGTCAGCTGTTTTTACTTACAGATTTTATGCTGCTATCACAGGCATTCCTCCCAATCCAGGTTGGTGTATGATGTGTAGATAGTCATGTTTGTCCCCCAGCAGTTATTCCAGATTATTTACTAGATGTTCCTGGCTGCTTATTTGTTGTTCCAGGGGGACAAACTAGCTTCCACTCCTCTCTATGCTGCCATCTTCTTCCTTCTCCTCTGCATGATTTTTAGGTAAAACTACAATTTCTCTACAACCTCTCTTGTTTGGATCCTCATTCTTTTTTATTTGTCATTCTAGCTAAAGATTTGTCTATTTTATTTGATCTTTTCAAAGAACCAACTTTTGATTTTATTGGTTCTCTATTTTTTTAAATTTTCTACTTCATTTATTTCTGCTTTAATCTCTATTTCCTTCATTCTCCTTATTTTGGGTTTAGTATGCTTCTTTTTCTAGATCCTTCAGTTGTGAGTTTAGGTCTCTAATTTGACAGATTTCTTCTGTTTGGTTTAAGTACTTAGAGGTCTAAATTTCCCTTTAACCAGTACATTTGCTGTATTCCATATATTTTGGTATGTTGTGTTTTCATTTTTTCTTCGCCTGAAGTTATTTTCTAATTTCTCTTGTATTTCTTCTTTTAGACTTGGTTGTTTAATATTGTGTTATTTAATTCCCATATGTTTCTGAATTTTCCATTTATCCTTCTTTTATTGATTTCTAGCTTCATTCCATTGTGGTTAGAGAAGATACATTATATAATTTCAATATTATAAAATTCATATAGACCTGCTTTGTTGCCTAATATGTGGTCTATCCTTGAGAATTACCCATGTACAATAGCTAAGAATGTATATTCTGCTGCTATTGGGTGAATTGTTCCATATATATGTGTTAGTTCTAGTTGTTTTATAGTATCATTCACATCTTCTATTTCCTTATTGATCTTGTGTCTAGATTTTCTGTCATTTATTGAAATTGGTTTACTGAAGTCTCCTGCATTAATGTGGAACTGTGTGTTTCTCCCTTCAAATCTGTGTATTTGCTTCATATATTTTGGGGACTCGACCATTAGGCTGACTTAAAGTTATGCCTTCTTTTCTGATTGATCCCTTTATCAGGATATAGTGACCTTATTTCTCCCTTATAACACTTTTTTACTTACAGTCTATTTTATCTGTCATTATTTGTGGTGGTTTGGAGTTGTATGTACCCCAGGAAAACACATTCTTAAATTCAATCCATTCTAGTGGGTTTGAACTACTGTAAGTAGGATATTTTGATGAGATTATTCCATTAAAGTGTGTGTGGACCAGGACAATCAAGGTGAATCTTCAACTTATTAACAGAATTCTTTATAAGCAGAATGAATTCTGACAAGAGAGAGGGTGGAGGAGAGAGAGAGGGTGCCACAGGAAATAAAAAGCTGCCCCACATTATTAATTTACTTTTTGTCCCCATTTTTCTACTCATCTGTTCATACACTGGATAAAGGGTGTGGGAACCACAAGGTTTCCACCATCACATGGCCACTCCATATACACTATATTGTTACAAGGTTGTCTTCAAGAATCAAGGATACTGGATTGCAGTACAATAGTTTCAGGTACTTCCTTCTAGCTACTCTAATAGACTAAAAATTTAAAAAGGGATATCTATATTTTGCATAAGAGTATCCTACAGAATGACCTCTTGACTACATTTAAAATCTCTCAGTCACTGAAACTTTATTTTGTTTCATTTCTCTTCCCCCTTTTGGTCCAGAAGACTTTCTCCATCCTAAAATTCCAGGTTTAGACTCATAAACAGGAGTCGCATCCCATGTTCCCACAGAGACCTACACCCATAAGAGTCATGCCCCACGCATAGAGGAAGGCAACAAATCCACCTGCCAAGTTGGCTTATAGAGTGGGGCTATATCTGAGCAACAAACGAGTTTCTCTGGGGGTGACTCAGGCATAATTATAGGTATGCTATGTTTCTTCTTTGCAGGAATAAGTCTCATAAGGCTGAGCCCCAAGATTGAGGGTTTGGCTTATTGAATTGTTAGTACCTGATGCTTGTAAGAATATCAGTAATTCCCCAGGTGGGAAAGTTTAATATTTCCACATTTCTCTCCAGTCCCCCAAGAAGGCTTTGCAAATACTTTTCATTCTCTGCCCAAATTACTCTGGGATGTATCAGGTCTTCATGGTAACCTGTACAAACCAACCAGTCTTTGTGACACTTTGATCAACTGTCTAGTGTCCTTTCCTTTCAGTATTAATAACCAACCCTGTTCAATGTTCCACATAATTATAGTGTTGGAATAAAATGACTATACAAGTTAAATTACATAGTATGTTACAGAAAATACAGATTTTGTGCCAAATAAACATCTCTTCTTTGGTCATGGGGCTTAATTTTAACATCCTAAATATATAACAATAACATTTGATGTGATCCCAACTTAACTTCAATAATATACACATACACTATTCTAATACCCCTCCATCTCCATCTTTTTTTGCAAATGTTACAAATTATATCTTCATTTATTGTATTTCTAAAATCATAAATTTATCATTACTTTTTATGCATTTGCATTTTAGAATCAGTGAGAAGTAAAAAGTGGAGTTTCATACCAAAAATACAATCCAAATTGTACTGGCATTTATCATTACAAACATGGTTAGTGTTGAGGATTTAATCATGTCCCCAACAAAAGACATATTCATGTCCAAACTCTAATCCTTTGGATATGAACCCATTCATAAACAAGATCTTTGAAGGTGTTATTATTTCAGGTGTTCTTAAATTGAATTATCATTGACCTTAATCCAATATGCCTGAATTCCTTATAAACAAATGATGTTGGGCACATAAAAGAAGCCATGGGGAGTAGCCAGAAGCCAGAAGTCTATGAAACCCAGAAGAGAAAGTTGAAGAAATTACCATGTGCATTACCATGTTACAGAGAACCCAAGATCCCCCAAAGACTGCTGGACAGCAGAAGATACCATCCCCAGGAGGAAGCAAGCCTTCTAACCTCTGAAACTGTGAGCCAATAAATTCCTGTTGTTAAGCGAATCCACTGTATGATATTTCCTTTAGCATCTGTGAAAGAAAAAAAATTACCTTTACCAGAGGTCTTTCTTTGTGACACTTTGATCAACTGTCTAGTGTCCTTTCCTTTCAGTATTAATAATTCCCTTTAGCATTGTTTGTGGGCAGATCTAGTGATGACAAACTCCCTTTGATTTTGATTATATAAGAATGTCTTAAACTCTCCCTAATGTTGAAAATCAGCCTTGCCACATATAAAACTAATGGTTGACAATTCTTATCTTCCAGTGCTTTAAATATTTCATCCCACTGCCTTCTTTCTTCCATGGTTTCTAATGGGAAATTGGAATTTAATCCTATTGGGTCTCCCTAGTACATAATATGCTGCATCTTGTATCTTTTGGAACTGTCTCCTTGTACTTCACATTCAACATTTTGAATACTATATGTCTGGGCATGGTTCTTCTCAGGTTTATCCAGTTTGGGGTTCATTGGAAATCTTGAAGGTACATATTCATGTCTTTCATTAAATTTGGGAAGTTTTATGCCATTATTTCTTTGAATATTCCTTCTGTCTATTTCTCTCTTTCTTCTCCTTCTGGGACTCCCATAATTCATATATATATGGATATATACACACACACACACACATTCCTCTCTGATTTAATAAAATCTTCTTTCTTTCTGGTCCTCAACCTGAATCATTTCAATTTTGTTGTTCTAAATTTCACTGATTCTTTTTTTCTGCCTGCTTCAGACTGCTGTTCAAACTATAAGAATTTTTCATTTCAGTTATTGTGATCTTCATCTCCAGTATTTCTTTGTGGTTCCTTCACAGAATTTCTTCCTATTTAGATTCTCATATTTTTCATTCATTGTTTCCATAATATATTTTAGTTCTTTCTTAGTGTTTTCCTTTATCTCATTGAGCATATTAAAGATTATCTTTTTTAAAAGTCTTTGCCCAATATGTCCAAAATCTACTCTTCTTCACTGATACTCTGGATTTTTAACTTCTTCCTTTGGATAGGTCATCATTTCCTGTTTCTTTAACCTATAATCATTTTTTGCACATTGTATATTTTCATATTTTAAAGTTTTACCTCTGGGATCTAGTCCCTGAGTCATCTGTTCCTTAATTTTGTATCCAACTAGTGAAATGGTAGAGATTTCCTTGAGTGTCAGGAAACAAACATGCAAAAAACCACCTTTCACAGTCTCTGAAAAGACTTTCTTTATTGACTGATGCTCTTTTTCAGAGTGTAGTGAAGTGTAGTCACTTCAAATATAAGGTATAGAGTTCTCTCCATCTTTTCTGAGTGTCTTCTCTTGGACTTCTGTTTGCTTGTGGCCTTAGGTATTCCCCTGTTTATAGGAGCTCAAATGCCCCATGTAGTCCCCATGTAATGTCTTTCTCCTCCTTCTGGTTGCTCTATTGTATGGCTTAAAACAGGTAATCCTTTGCCCCAGGCCACTTTGTTAACTGCTTTAAATGTCTACTAGCTGCTAACTGCCTGCAGGTCAGATTCTAGGAGGATAAGACCAAGATGTGTTCCCTAGTTCTGTATTTCAGGTTTCCACCCAATATGTTGGCAGGGGCATACAGGTGTAATAGAATGCTCATAGAGGTTGCTCTGTTCCCTCCAGAACAGTGCCATTGGCCCACAATGGGAGCAAATATTGATTCCATAATATGTCAGGGAGTGTTTGGTAGAGGGAAAAGCAAAGACACCATAAGCTTCTGTTTTTAGAAGGTTGGTTTTTTTGATTCAGTATTCTTCCATTTACTGCAACAATTTAAGTTTTGGGAAGTTCTCAGCAGATAGCCTTGATAATTTATATTAGTTGTTCAAATATTCTGTGGGAGAACAGCACCCTGGATCCTCTTATGCCACCATCTTGTTTTTCTGGGTTTTGGATTTTGTAAAGGAATCATCTAGAAGGAATTTAACTCTTTGACCTTAGACCTTTGTATATTTTGAAAAGTTATCTTGTCCCTAGATTTTTGACTATAATTAAGGAGGTCTGTGTGGCTTTTATTCCACTTACCTAAATAAAACAAGCCAAATAATACAAAACATCACAACATAAAAGCAGGCTATTATCTGTCCTCTACTTATTAAAGACAGATACATAATGAGAATATAAAATGTGTGCATTAAGTTAAGCTCTAGATTTAACCTTTGCTATCCCCACTCCCCTAAGAAGATGGTAAAATGAATCTACAATTTTCTTTTAATCTTTCCAAATAATAGCTAACAATCATATTAAAATGCATTAACATTTTTTATAAAGACTTAATGTTAAAACAGAATGGTAGATATCACACTACATTTAAAGAAAAAAAGAATTAATTATTCAGCCATCCATGATACTAGGGTTCTGTTAGTATCATTAATACAGAATCATTTGAAAGCCCAGAGAAGATATAAGTATGGAGAATGTTATATATAGTTATAGTGGAACTTTTACGCTAAGCCAATCATACTTTCATTATCCAAGGAATTGATTGTCATGCACTTTATGTGTTTCAACATTCTCAACCTGACTTTGATTGATTTAACTAAAATACCCATTTCTCCTAATCAAGAAATGAGTAGCTACAATGTGGAAACTAAGCCAATGAATTTTTCCCAGGAGAGAGGTAAATCTGATTTTAGATCTAATAATTTCCTGGTAAGGCCATAACTTGGAGCTAAGCAAACACTGATGTAATGTGTTAATGAAGGCAGAAACAGTTGTGTCAGATTGGGTATATTATGTCCCCCAAAATGCCATTATCTTTGATGCTTTCTTGTGGGGGAAGATGTATTAGTGCTGATTGGGTTGGAACTTTCAGACTGGATGTTTCCATGGGGATATGACCCACCCAACTGTGGGTGATGGCTTTGATGTGATAATTTCCATGGGGTTGTAACCTCAGCCATTCAGAGTGGGTCTGGATTAGATCACTGAAGCCATATCAATGAGCTGACAAACAGAAGGACCTGAGAGCAACTGAGAGTGATGTTTTGAAGAGGAGCTGCAGCTAAGAGAGAAGAAAATGCCCCAAGAGCAACATTTTGGGGAATGCCATTATGAAATGCAACCTGGGAGCAAGCAGATACCAGCCACGTGTCTTCCCAGCTAGCAGAGGTTTTCCAGACACCAATGGCCTTTCTCCAGTGAAGGTACCTTATTGCTAATGCCTTACATTGAACAGTTTATGGCCCTAAAACTGTAACTGTGTAACCAAATAAACCCCTTTTATAAAAGCCCATCCATCTCTGGTGTTTTGCAAATGCAGCATCAGCAAACTGGAATAACAGTGAAAGCATTACCACCCTCCAGTTGTTCATCCCATAGATTGCATTCAGACATAAAAATGACTATTTTACTGTGCATGAATACATTTCAGATTAAGAGGAAAGTTTGGGGGGAAGTGTTAGGGTAATGAAAGAATTTGAAGAAATTCTCTTTAGTATTTTAATAATTAAGGCACAATTTTGAAAATTTCAAATAATAATTGAGCAGTCAGATGTGCTTCAAATTTAGCATTAAGATAAATTTTAAAGTAAAGCTTGTTGCATTTAAAATGTTTTTAGAATCATAAAGGAAAAATAAGCAGCATATCTTAACATAGTTAAATAATTGCAAAATCAGTGAAATGAAAGAAAAATAATTAATTAATATCTGGGGAAGAAATTTTGCAAATTCAAACCTAAAGGACCAATTAAATTTAATTTTGGAATGTGAACCATAAACCTCATATATTTTTACACTATAGAGTTCCTATTAAAACAATTATATATTTTTAAAACTTCAGTGAGTACCTCCTGGGCTGTGGGTTAGTGTAAAGTCCTGTATTACAGCTATGACTCTTTTATCAATATGCAACTTCAGTGCAACAGATGATAACTCCAGCTCCATTGTGATGATAATATAGTTTTTGTCCTTATTGTATTTTCTGTTTTATCTTACTGTATAAGTTTCTGTCCCTGGGGTAAGTTTCAAATTAGACTAGATATGATGCAATATATAAAATCTATATAGTGTTAATAATTTGGTCTTAAGTTTATTATTTTGGTCTTTATTTTCAAAACAGTCAATGTGCATTTCATAACTGAAAGCTTAACTTTGTCACTCAAGTAAAAACTATGCAATTGAGTACTATGTTTAGGCTTGTGTTTTTGAGTTCAAACAAGAAAATCTTACTAAATTTACAAACTAATAGAATATTTGAAAGAGCTTTGTAATCACCATATATATGTTCATTTTATCATACCTGTTCAATTTCTCTAATTGCCAAAGAATGTATAAATATTAGACAATTGAAGCATATAAATCAGGGAATACCTTGTAAGTAAAAATTCTACTAGTTAAATGGGAAAAATTTATGTATGTATATATATGTACATATATATATATATATACACATATATATATGTATTCCCAAGGAAACATATTAACATCTTTTTATTTTAAAAAAAAACAATAGCACATCTCATTAAATAATCACAATTAATTTGAATACTTTCCATCCGTTATGAAAACACAAAGGAAGCACCTTTCTGTTCACAAATTACTTAGAAATGTTTAAACTTATCTGCTCTCATTAAGCTGTCTTATAGCTATTATGAATTGTATATTTGACTACACTTACAAGTAAAACATACATAATAAAATATTTAATGTTTATACAATTCAATCTTAAAAATCAACATCATAAAACAACAAAGGCCCAAAGGAATGGAAATGACACATTCAGGCACAAGACTCTCACTGCTATGATCACTGCAATGATTACTCAAATGCAAAGTTGACTCAACCATATGGTGGCCTCATCCTGAGAAACTCAACTGTACTCAAAGCCAAGGAATCTAAATTGATCTTTGAAAGTATAAATAAAAAAATAAAAGGATATTAAATGAGATTCTGCCAAACAGTTACTTCATGACCTTGGCCAAATAAATGAATGTCTGAGGTGATATAATGTTTATAGATAATTTGTCAACTTTTTCATTTTAAAGGAGGACCTTAGACACATAAAGACAATAATTTGAACAAGTCCTGTAGCTAATCAGATTTTTTTCTTTTTTCATAAGTTAAATCTTATTGAGATCTATTCATACACTATATATTCCATCCATAGTATACTATCAATGGCTAACAGTATCATCATATAGCTGTGCATCCATCACCACCATCAATTTTAGAACATTTTCATTTCTCCAAAACAAATAAAAAAATAAAAATAAAATAATATAAAAATAAAAACTCCTACCCCTTATCCCCCTATTATTTATATATTTTTGTCTTTACTTTATTACTCATCTGACCATACAGTGGATAAAGGGAGTGTCAGTCACAAGGTTTTCACAATTACACAGTCACACATTAAAAGCTAAATAGTTATGCAATCATCAAGAATCAGGTCTACTGAATTGCAGTTCAACAGATTCAGGTATTTCCTTCTAGTATTGCAATACACTAGAAATTTAAAAGGAATATCTATATAATGCATGAGAATAACCTCCAGAATGACCCCTTGACTCTAGTCAAAATCTCTTAGCCACTGAAACTTTATTTTGTCTCATTTCTTTTCCCCATTTTGGTAAAGAAGGCATTCTGAATCCCACAATGACAGGGCCAGGCTCATCACTTGGAGTCACTTCCCACATTGTCATGGAAAAATACACCACTGGAAGTCATGAACCTTGTAGGGGAATGGTAGTGGGTTTATTTGCAGAGTTGGCTGGGAAAGAGTAGCTACAATTAAGCAACAAAAGAGTTCTCTGGGGGTAACATTTAAGCAAATTTATAAGTAGGCAAATCTTCTTCACAGGAAGAAGTTTCACAAGGGCAAGCCCCAAGATTGAGGGCTTGAATTATTAAATTGGGAGGCCCTAAAGCATGTGAGAATATCAGGAATTTGCCAAATGGGGAAGTTTAATATTTACTCATTTTTCCCCAGTCCCTCCAGGGTAATTTTCAAATATATGTATATATTTTTAATTTTCTGTCCCATATACTCTGAGATGTATCAGAGTATTACATGAACCTGTACAGAATAACAAGATCTCATTCAATATCCTAGGTTCCATGTAATTATGTTGTTTAAATAAACTGACCATACAGGTTAAAATACATAGTGTACTGCAGGTAATATAAATTTTGTACCAAACAAACATCTCTTAAATAACACTTAAAACTCAGGAATAGATGTGACTACTGTAAGAGCTTACAATCCAGGAACCTTTACAATATGCCTTATTGAACATTCTGTACTCCTTCATCATCAATTGCCTGATCTCTGCCTACATTCTAACCCCTGATAACTTAAGCTCTTGGATTTGCTTCTTGGCATTTGCTCATTAAAGTTATTTTATAATTAGTGAGGCCCTACAATATTTGTCCTTTCATTTCTGGCTTATTTCACTCAACATAATGTCCTTAAGTTTCATTCATCTGGTTTCAGGCCTTACAAATTCATTCCTTCTTGCAGCCACTTAATATACCATTGTATATATACAACACAGTTCAACCTTCCATTCACCCATTTATGTACCCTTAGGCTACCTTTACCCATTGCAAATTGTGAATACTGTGACCATAGACACCAGTGTACAAATGCCTGTTCATGGCCCTGCTTTCAGACCTCTCAAATATATAACAAATCACAAGGTTATAGAATCATATAGCAACCCTATACTTAGCCTCCTGTGGAACCACCACACTGCCCTCCAGAGGGGCTGCACCATTTTACTTCCCTACCAACAGTGAACAGGTATACGTCTGCCCACATTCTCAGCACTTGTAACTTTGTTTACTTTTTAAGGACTTCTATTCACACACTATACAATCCATCCTAAATTAACAATCAATAGCTCCTGATATAATCACTTAGTTATGCATTCACCAATACAATCTACGTGAGATCATTGCCATTTTTTCTGTAAAGAAAGAAGAGGAAAAATAAGAGAATAAAGAATAAAAAATAATAAAAGGAGAAACAACAACAACAAGAACCCCATACATCTCCTTTATATTCCCCTCTATTGATATTTAGTTTTGGTATATTGCCTTTGCTACAATAAATGGAGGAATAAAAAAATATTGCTGTAAACTATAGAGCCTAGCTTGCATTGATTATATTTTTCCCATATGCCATCCCATTTTCAAAACCTTGTAAAGTTGACATTCACTTGTTATCCCTGATGTAAAGACTTTCTTATATTTCTACATTTAATTAACATCATTGTCCGCACTAGGTTTTGCTAAGTTATACAGTCTCTGTTTTTATCTTCTATCTTTCCTTTTGGTGGCATACATGTCCTTAACCATCCTCTTTCAACAACACTCACATTCAGATTTGTACATTGTACTTGCAATACTGTGCAACCATAAGATTTTATAGTGTTATCCATTTCTGGATCTTTACAATCAATCCTGTTGACCTTTCTGTACTCCTTCAACATCAAAAGCCCAATCTCTACCTTCTTTCTATCTCCTTATAAGCTGTATTCTTGATTTTAACACTTAGAGCTTGCTCATTATACTTAGTTCATATTAGTAAGACCATACAGTATTTGTCCTTTTGTTTCTGGGTAATTTTGCTCAATGTAACATCCTCAAGGTTCATCCACATTGTTGCATGTGTACTGACTATTTTGTCTTACAGCTGCATAATATTCTATGCATCCATTTGTATTAAGCCATTTGTATTTCATCTCCAGAAAAGTGTCTGTCCATGTCTTTTGCCCATTTTAACTGGGTTGTCTTTTAGTTTTTGATTGGTAGTATCTCTTTATGTATTCTGAACATTAAACCCTTATCTGACATGTGGCTTCTATATATTATCTCCTATTGCATAGTCTGCCTTTTTACTTTCCTTACATAGTCCTTTCATGTGAAAAAGTTTTCAGGTTTGAGGAGATCCCATTTATCTATTTCTTCTTTGATTGCTCACACTTTGGATGCAAGGTCTAGGAAACCATCTCCTATCAAAATATATTTAAGATATTTCCCTATATTTTCTTCTAAAGATTTTATGGTCTTACCTATAATGTTTAGCTCTTTAATCCATTTGAGTTGATTTTTGTGTAAGGTGTGAGATAAGAGTCCTCTTTCATTCTTCTGGATATGGATATTCAGTTCTCAAAACACCATTTGTTGAAGAGATTAACCTGCTCTAGTTGAGTTCATTTGACCACCTTATCAAAGATCAATTGCCCATAGATAAGAGGGTCTAATTCTGAACAGTCAATTCTATTCCACTGGAAATTATATCTATCTTTATGCAAGTACCATGCTGCTTTGACCAATGTAGAATTGTAATAAGTTTATAGTCACTCCATTTTTCTTTCTCATGGTATTTTTAGCTATTGGATGCACACTGTCTTTCCAAATAAATTTTGTTATTGTTTTTTTTCTATTTTTGCAAAGTAAATTGGGAATTTAGTCAGTATTGCATTGAATCTGTTAATTAATTTGGGTAGTATTGACATCTTAAATACATTTAGCCTTCCAATCTATGAACACAGTATGTCCTTCCATTTATTTAGGTCTTCCTTGATTTCTTTTAACAATGTTTTGCAGTTTTCCATGCATAGGTCTTTTATGTACTTGGTTAAATTTATTCCTAAATATTTGATTCTTTTTGTTATTATTGTAAGTGAAATTATTTTCTTGATTTCCTCCTCAGATTGCTCCTTACTAATGCACAGAAGCACTACTGATTTTTGCGTGTTGATCTTGTATCCTGCCACTTTTCTGTATGGATTTATTAGCTGAAGCAGCTTTGATGTATGCTTTTATTTATTTTCTACATATAGGATCATGTCTTCTACAAACAATGAGTTTTACTTCTTCCTCTCCAATTTGGAAGGCCTTTATTTCTCTTTTTGCCTAATTGCTGTAGCTAGAACTTCCAGCACAATGTTAAATAACCATGGTGACTGTGGTCATTCTTGTCTTGTTCCTGATCTTAGAAGGAAAGCTTTCAGTCTATCCTCATTGAAGGCCTGTAAGTTACCCCAGTGATGGGTCTGGTGCCCCTACCACCAAGGCATGGCAGACTGACTTGGACCTGGTTTCCTGAAGGAAAAAGAAAAAATCTGTTCTGGGAGCAAGGAGGGGGCTCAACATGGCTCTAATTGCAGAATTAATTAACAAATTCCGACTGCTGAATAAATGCTCCAAGCACAGATAGTCCAAGAGCAGGCACAAAAGGAATTGGGAGGACTATTTCAGCAGAGGGGAGGTAGGGATAACAGCAATAGCAGAATAAGCAAAGACTTCTGGAGTTAGAGGTGTTCAGAATACTCAAAAAAGGCTGGGCTTCAAGACAAAGGGGCACATAGAATTGTGTAACAACTCAGGCTCTCATTTGCAAATCCAGGGTGCTGGGGTCTGGCTCTGAAAATGGTCTTTTTTTTCTTCTTTTCTTTTCTTGCTCTCCAACTCTGTATATTTTCAATTTTCAATAGCCCATCAGAGTGCCTGCTTCAGCACTGTCTTGGCTAAGGGTGGAATTAAAGTTGTCTAAGAGTAACTATTCAGGTGAAAGAGATAATATCCTAAAGGGTGGATCCTTAAACAGTCTATACTGGGACTGACAAAACTTGGGGGCTGTGGAAAGGCCTTGAAAAGGAATTTCTATATTTTTCTTTCTTAATCACTGAAATCCTTGATTTCTTAAGTATTGCTCCAAAAGTTAGAACTGGAGGGAAACTGTGAAGAGATACTAGAAATAAATGGTTTTCTCTTAGAATATTATCTCCATAAAGGCAGGTACAGTTTTTCTTGTTCACTGAAATATCCCAGATACATAGTACCAAGAACATAATACATGCTCACATATTTGTTGACTCAATATTAGAAATAAAAATGTCATTACTACTTCATTAAGTAAAAGAAGTAATCAATAAGGCACTTCTGATATGTATAGCATTTTGCTATTTTCCAAAGAAGGAAGAGAGACATATTTGTGTGCATGAGTACATATATTATAATGTGGCTACTATTGCATATACTTTTAAAGGAAGGTAAAAACAAACCAAATAAGCAATACATGTTACCTTTAATGGGAAGAAATAAGAGGGTGAAAGAAAAGGTGATGAAAAGTAGATATTTTTTAATATACCCAGCCTGCAGATTTGCTTTTAGATTCATGCAAATATGCATACATTTAAAATAAAATAAAATTTACAACCCAAACAAGAGAGAATCCAGGACATTTATATTAGCCCTGCCCCAAGTAGGGAGGGGGCAGGGCTGATGAGAAAAATAAACCAAAACCAAAAACCAAAAAACAGTAGTGTCTGGAGTTGCCTGAGCTCAGAATACTGGAAAATGGCTCTGCCCCTTGAAAAGGGGCATATAGACTTGGGTACCAACTCTGACTCTTGATTGGCAAACCCAGGGGTCAGGGAACCAGCTCTGAGAACATACTATTTTTAGCAGACCATCAAAAAAAAAGCAGCAGGCATTCTCAGTTTCCAGCCTCACCCTAGGCAAGGGTGGAATTAAGGAAAGACTGAGAGACAAAGAGTTTAACCAGGTGGAGGAGATAATTTACTGAACAGCTTATTTTCCCACAAGCAAAGGTGGGGGCAAGTCTCAGTGCAACTAGTGACTCTCATTCAGAGAATTTAGACCACTGAGATTGGGATATCAGCAGAAGTTTAAACCTATAAAAAGCAGAGCCCAGCCTCTGTCTCAAACACACAGTTTCAACCTACAAAAAGCTGAGCCCAGCCTGCCTCAAACATGTTGAGAGCAGGGAGTAGATGGGGGCAGTTTGAGAGTCCTGTAATATTTCCATCCTGCAGGGAACAAGGTCTGAAGAGCAGCTCCTTCACCACCAACAAAGGATGGGTCAAGACCCAGCACAGGAGGTGACTATTATTTAGAGTATTAAGACACCAGGAACTGGAAATCAGAAACACATTAAACTCACTTTCAGCCTCAGCCTCTGTCCCTACCAATCCCTTAGAAGGAATTGGGATTTCTGAGAATTAAAGGGATAGTATAACTTTATGCCAATGGGAATCAGTGGGATGACAAGTACCATATGCTCACCAGAACATACAAAGCACAAAATTAAGAGACTCTACAGGAAGAATGACATCCTGTTGGGTCTCATCCCTAGTGAACCTTGATACTAATTAGCCAAAGGTCTAAAGAAAGCACTGGGTATGTTCTAAGACATGAGCTTTTATTATAGGACTTACCTACAGGGTGGGGAAGTTGAGCCACATTGTCCTGAAATCAGGAACATCTCTGAATGGATTCAGGAGCTGCTCTGAATGGCAGCCTGTTCAGAGCACAATGTAGAAATGTCCACCCTTTGGGGGACTGAATAAGCTGGTTATAAGGACTCAACATTCCAATGGTTATGAGAGCATAAGGCAGGGAGTGGGGTCATGCAATATAGAGAAGGGTTGATTGTAATCAACAGGGAGGAGGGGAGGATTATAGAGATAACAGTATCTCAGGGAGTCTCAGGGAGGAGGTAGTTTTGGGTACAGCTTGCAGTTAGCATCTGATATTACAAGGAGCATAGGTCAAACCTCAGCTGTCCTAGGTCAAGTAAACTGCTGTGTGCAGTTTTCAAGACATTTGGGGACCAGGGACTTCCACATTCCACCCTCATGCAGTGATTTGCATTGACCATAAGACAGATATTGCATTCATAATTCACAACAATACAGTGAACAGCAGAGTACAAGTAAACCAGTACATATGGACAGTAATCCTTTTAACAAGTGATACCATGACCAAGTTAAAGAATTAAACCATTTGGACAAAGGATTATTAGATAAATATTTTGTATATGATCTAGCATGTGATCAAGAGCTTGTGTTATATTTTGTGAGTTATTTGGTACATATAAAAAACATTGAATATTAATTAAAACACAGTTACACCTGGGACTAAAATAACTAAAGGATAAAACTACTACCAGGTAGTCTGCTTTATTTTATATCTAGTTTTTTTTTTTTTATCATTTCCTAACCTTGTCCACAGAAATAAATTTTCTTTTCTGCAAACTTTCTGCAAATTTCTATAACCATCCAGGTTTTTGTCCTACATTTTCTCTTTCCCATTCTGAAACAACCAGTCTTTTAGGACAAAACTACTTTCCTTTTCCTTTTCATACAAAACATTCTTTTATACCTCTTAAACTTAAGTTATCAAAATAATTTTGGAAACCACTTTCAAGCAGATATTCTACAGAATGCAATTGCCTCTAAAATTAAAACTGGCTAGAATTATCCTAAACACTTAAAACACTTTAGTTAGCACATTATTGAAACATTAATATACAATTTTTAACAGGAATTAATGGCACTTGTAGGAACAACATATAAGCTGAGTTTTCATTAGTGGATAGAAGAGTTCCTGGTGAGGGGGGTTTTTAAATGCCATATTTTCTTCCCCTGCAAGAAGCCCTTTGGGGTCAGATCTATAGTTAGTTTGGCATTGTAAAGTTATGCATACAGTTCCCTGGGGAATGGGGGCCCCAGATGGGGAATAGAAATAACTTTTGGCCCAGTAAATACCACACAGGCTTAGGATTCTCAACCATCTTGGTTGCATGGGCCAGAACCAGAGACAATTGACCTGATTTTCCCCAATTTCTAGTGTTTGTGACACAGGCAAGTGCATATTACTTTTGTTGCCTTGCTATGGCTTGAAGGCAGCTGCCCCCCCCCCCCATTTGAGTTCATAAGACCTGCATGGGCCCTGCATTTACCATTTCCACAGGTGTGGGATCCACTGCTTTGAGTCTGGAGTTAATGCTGGTACAGTCATCAAGTCTACTGTTGTAAGGAGTTTCTATCATCCTTTAAGTGTTCCTTTAAAAGGCCATACATTCTTTCAATTAACCCAGTTGCTGTGGGATTATGGGACAAGTGAAAATTCCAAAGGACATTATGTTCTGTAGCCCAGGCCTGAGTTAAGTGCCCAGTGAAGGAGGTCCCCCATCACTGTCCATGTGTGTTGGGACCCTGGAAAAGGCACTTAATTTTTTTAAACCATGTATGGTAGCTCACTAGTTGGCCTTGACCCCTGGGAAGGCCAGCAGCAGTCCCATAGCTTTATCTACAGTAGTAGAAGTATATTTTACCCCACCAGTCTACTGCCACCAGGTGAGAGGAATCTGGTCTTGGCCTATGGGTTGAAGTCAGTGAGGAAGCATTCTGGGCTGTTGCAGTGAGCAGGAGTGACTGGTGTCCTCTACTCCTTTTAAATCTTGTCAGGTGATAGGCAGCTGAAACTGCTGCGCCAACTTCCGCAGTGTCTGGTACTCTTGGTGCTCAGTTTTCTCAAGCAGCCATCCAGTTGCCTCATGCATCATAGCTGTTAGGTTGTGGAATTTCACTAGGGTATCTGCTTCTGCATTACCTGACAATGAGTTAACATTATGGGCAGAAATATGGAAAACAGTTACCTTACATTTCCGGCAGACCATCCAGATGTCTTCTCACAGTTCCTTCCCCCATAGGGGGCAGTTGACCACTGTCCATTGCTCCTGCTTCCACATGGCCATACATATTGTTAGGCCTTGATATATGGCTCAATTATCTGAGCAGACAGTCAAGGTGTCTCCTGCTTCATGAACAATTACCACCTGTAAGGCCCACAGCTCAACCCACTGGCTGCTTTGCAAAGTTCCAGTCTCCCATTAGATGATGTCAGTACTTGGCTGGACAGTCATGGCTGTCTAGGTAGCATGTTGCCCAAGCACCAATCCATCAGTATACCATGCAAAATCAGGTATACACCCTTGCCCATCAACAGTGGGCAAAAGAAAAGCCACCTTGGGAGGATCAACAGGAGGCAGAGCATGCTGCTTTTCCACATGGGAGACTAGTCCTAAAATTTCATGCATCTCTGCACTCACAGGCTATTTTTAAAAGTTCAGCATTGTAGGATGTAGGCTTTAATTTTGTCAGTGTGCTTAGTTGAGCACTCCCCAAATGGGGATTATTTATAGTCTACTGTGTCCACCCCTGTATGAGTGTGGCCACTGGGCAAATTTGAGTTAAATCTTCCACTTGTAACAGAGCATTATAAGCTGCAAACAATTGTTTTTCCAATGGGCTATAACTGAATTCTGTGCCCTTCTGAAGATGGGACCATAATCTAATAGTTACACATTTTGCCTGTTGCCTTTGCCACAGACCCCACCCAAAGCCAATATTGGCACTAGCAACATCCAATTCACAGGATATATTAGGGTCCACCCTGCTTAAAGCCTGTGCTTGTGCTCTGATAAACACAGCCTTCTATGGAAAATCCCATTCCCATGCTTTTCCTTTTCTAATTAGGGTGTAAAAGCTTTTAAAAATTTTTAGATAGAGTTCAAACAGTTTCCAATAAACTAAGAAAAGTTATTAATTGTTTAGGAGTTAGCAGTATAGGGTAACTTTGTATTTAAACAACAACAGCTAAAGTAATAACTTTAGTTTTACCCAACCAGACAATAACTAAGAACTGGATAGAATGTCCAGGCTCTTGTAATTTGCTTTAATTTATCACCCATCCTTTACCACTGTGTTAGTGGCAATTTCTAAGTCTGGAAAAGACTTACTGGTTAGCATGATATCATCATTATAGTGAAACATAGGGGGTGTCTTTTTATTCAACTCTTGTGCTACCAGTCCATGGCAGATGGTGGGACAGTGGTGGTAACCTTGTGGAAGCACAGCAAATGTCCACTGTTGGTTTTCCCATGTGAAGGTGGATGTAGTCTGGCTGGAAGGATCTAAAATACTAAAATAAGCTTTGACAAGGTTTAACACAAAGTGAAATTGGCTTAATTGAGTACTCATATACTGCAACAAGTTAGCTGTATTTGACACAGCTGCAAACAAAGAAGTTATTGAACTAAGTTTGATAAAATTAATAGTCATTTGCCAGGTACCGTTAGCTTTTTTCCATTGGCTAGACAGGGCTATTAAATAACCCTGGTAATTTATACTGATATATTGCCACAGAACATCTAGGGGAAGACATATTTTGTTGGACCAGAGGACAGGTATGCTTACTTTCCTCAGTTGTATTTTCCCAGTCAGACAGGGGTTCATCATCTTTTGATAAGGAAACAACAGGTACCCACACTTTAGGTGTCCAGTCAGGGGAATCTATGGTATGCCTAACTTGCACTTTGGGCAGCTTATGCCTTTGTACTCTAGTGTATTGGCATGCCAGTATTTCTAAACTTTTATCCAGATTGTCTTTCAATTCAGCTTCGATCAATTGCATATCACATTCTAACTTCAATTGCTCTTCTAAGCAGCAGACTGCTGCATCAGCCATTAACGCTTTTTCTGTAGCTGCACACACAGCCTCCAAGAATGGCCAGGCTACTGCTGCAGCAGCCTGGCAGCTGTCCTTTTCTCATGAAATCCTTCTAGTCTTGCATCCTGTAGCAGGAGGGCTATTAGTCCATCTGGGGGGTCATACACATCTCCATACTCCTATGGCAGACCGCATTCATCTAAGAGAGTAGCCACCCCTCCCCACATAAGTGTCACAGGCCACCCCAGTATCCCAACTGGGGACTTCCACTTTCCCTTCCCAAAGTTCATGTCATCAGTGGCTGAGATTTCTTTAATCTCCAGGCTGGCACACTAATTGTCACAGCCCAAGAGGGCTTTTGTAGCCAAAGGACTAAAGAAAGCACTGGACATGTTCTGAGACATGAGCTTTTATTATAGGGCTTACCTACAGGGTGGAAAAGTTGAGCCACATTGTCCTGAAATCAGGAACTTCTCTGAATGGATTCAGGAGCTGCTCTGAATGGTGGCCTGTTCAGAGCAGAACATAGAAATGTCCACCCTTTGGGTGGTAGAATAAGCTGGTTATAAGGGTCTGACATTCCATTGGGTATGAGAGCATAAGGCAGGGAGTGGGGTCATGCAATGTAGGGAGGTGTTGATTGTAATCAACAGGGAGGAGGGGAGGATTATAGAGATAGAGATAATGGTATCACAGGGAATCTCAGGGGGAGGTAGCTTCAGGCATAGATTACAGTTAGCATCTGATATTGCAAGAAGAATAGGCCAAACTTCAGCTGTCCTAGGTCAAGTAAACTGCTGTATGCAGTTTTCAAGACATTTGGGGGCCAGGGATTCCCACAACCCCCTTCATGAGGTTTCTCTGGGAAAATCATACTGGGGTCAATCCTATATATGGAGTCCCTTTACACAGAGCCAAACGTCCAGGTAAAAGTTTCTAGAAGTAACAAGAGTTTTAAAAATATATGAAAATAGAAAACAAAACAAAAGGAAACAAAGCAGGTTAACACTCCCTGAGGAGGAAGAGGGAAGAGAGAGCTTTTTCCTGCAGGTAAAACAACTGCACACACAAAAAAGGAAATATCAAAAACTTCCATATAGGCTAGGCAAGAAAAAAAAAAATAAGAGTAGAAAAATTCTGATCAGTTAAACAGAAGCTATGTTAAAAGGCAAAACGTTGAACAGAATGTCAAAGAACAGTTAGAGAACAAAGCCAACCAACAACAACAACAAAAACCCTAGGTAAAAGAGAGAAAATGACCTCCAAAATAAACTAATCAAGAAAATCAGGTGGCAAGAAACCAATGAATCATCACAAGTCATGCTAAGAAGAAAGGAGATATGGCCCAGACAAGGAACAAACTGACATTTCAAATGAGATACAGGAGTTTAAACAACTAATCAAATATGTTCAAAAAAGTCTTCTAAATCAATTCAACCAGATGAATGAAAATATGGCAAGAGATGAAGGATATAAAGAAAATACTGAGTGACCATTAAAGAGAAATCAAAAGCTTGCAAAAACAGATGATAGAACATATGGGAATGAAAGGTACAATAGAAGAGATGAAAAAAGCAATAGAGACATACAAAATATTTGAAGAGACAGAAAAAGGATTGGTGAACTAGGGGAGAGTACATCTGAAATCCTACCCACAAAAGACCAGATAGGGGAACAAATGAAAAAAAATATGAGCATGGTCTCAGTAAATTGAATGACAACATGAAGTTCATGATTATACATGTTATTTGTGTCCCAGAGGGAGAAGGGACAAGTGGTAGAAAGAATAATGGAGGAAATAATCACTGAAAAATTTCCAGCTCTCATAAATGACATAAAATTGCAGATCTAAGAAGCACAGTGTACCCCTAAGAGAATAGATCTGAATAGACATGCTCCAAGACACTTAATAATCAGATTGTGAAATGCCAAAGACAAAGAGAGAACTCTGAATGCAGCAAGAGAAAAGAGATTCATCCCAAACAAGGGAAGCTTGATAAGACTAAGTGTGGATTTCTCAGTAGAAACCATGGAGATGAACTATTAAACTTTCCCATCTGGGGAAACTCTGATATTCTTATAAGCATTAAGGGCTCCCAATTTAAAAAGTAAAGCCCTTGATCTTGGGGCTTGCCCTTATGAAATGTTCTCCTGTAAAGGAGAAGCTAAGCCTACTTAGAGTTATGCCTATGGGTCACCCCCAGAGAACATCTTTGGCTTCTCAGTTGTGAACTCTCTCTAACCCAACTCAGCAGGTAAACTCACTTCCCTCCCCTCTCTGTGGGACATGATTTCAAGGGGTGTAAATCTCCCTGGCAGCATTAGACATGACTCTATGTGTGAGCTTGCCCATGGCCTTGTGGAATGCCTTATGGACATAAAGAAGGAAAAGTAATGGAATAAAATAAAGGTTCATTGGCTAACAGATTTCAAATTGAGTTGAGAGGTCATTCTGGTTGTTACTGTTTTTCAAGTTTTAGCCAATGTTGCACACTACCACAGTATGCCAAGCCCAAATGAACAGTATTCTTGGAAACCATGTGGAATACACTGGGCTCTAAGTCTCTATAAAAGTTTTTTTAATAAGATTCTTTTTCTTCAGAAAATTAAGTCCTCCAGTATGATCCTATGCCAGATCAGACCTGAAACACAGAGGTACCAGTCTACCCAAGAATATCAACCAGTTTCGTGTCTCTACCCCATAGAGTCAACACTGTTTCCAGCATGAAGAAGTTAAAATGGTCATTGCCCAGATATCCCTGAAGATTGAGAAAAGAACAAAGGAGAGGGTGGAAGTGTTAAAGAGAAACTTGGATTTAGCAAATGATGGCCAATACTGACTCATTTTATAGATATTTCTTTTTAGTGTCCCATGTTTTAAAATAGAAAGAAGGAAATCCTTAACATTTTTGAGATATAATCCAGTAGCCTTGATATTTGGTAATGATTGTTTAACTATATAGCCAAAAAAGTCAGTCGCCCATGTTTGTATGGATCTAATTCTTGATGTGTTACTCTGTTCCATTGATCTATACATCTATCTCTGACCATGTTACACTGTATTAGTTAATCTACCTTTTTGTAAGTCTTAAAATTTGGTAGAGTGCAATACTAGTTAGCAAGAGCGAGGAGTAAGAGGTATAGGATATTTGGTTTCTTCATTTTCCTTTTTATTTCTTCTTCTGGTGTAACACAAATGTTCAAAAATGATCATGGTTATTAATACACAAATTTGATACTGTGAACCATTATTGCATACTTTGGATGGATTGTATGGTGTGTGAATATATTTCAATAAAATTATGCTAAAAAATAATCCATGGAAGTAAGAAGTCAATGGTATCTATATTTAAGATACTGAAAGAAAAAAACTGCCAACCAAGAGTTTTATATTCGCAAAAATGTCCTTGAAAAGTGAGGAAGAGTTTAAAATATCTACAGATAAATGGACACTGAGAGATTTTGTGAAAAAGTAATCTGCTTCACAAGAAATACTAAATGATAAGCCATGGGCATAAAGGAAAAGTTGGGATGAAAGGATTGGAGAAGAGTGTAGAGATGAAGATTATCAGTAAGGGTAACTAATAGGTTAAAAGGAGAGAAAAAAAGGTATGACATATAACATCCAAGGGACAAAATGGTGAAAGAAAGCACTGTCAATTCAGAAATAACAAATATTAATGGATTAAATTCCCCAATCAAAATACATAGACTGGTAGAATGGACAAAAAATAGGATTCATCTTTATGCTATCTAAAATAGACTCACTCACTTTAGACCAGAGGATAAAAAATAGGTTGAAAGTGAAAGGCTAGAAAAAGTTGTTTTATGGCCACAAAAATCACAAAAGAGTGGGGGTAGCTTTACTGATATCAGACAAATTAAACTTCAAATGTAAAACAATTAAAAGAAGCAAAGAAGTACACTATGTATTATTAAAAGGGACAATTAAAAATAGTAACCATAAATATTTGTGCACTGAGCTAGAATGACCCAAAATACATGAGAAAGCACTGACAATATTGAAGGGAGAAGTAGACAACTCTACATGAATAGTTGGAGACTTCAATACACCATTCTCATCAATGAATAGATCATCTAGACAAAGGATTCACAAGGTAACAGACATCTTGGATAAAATGATAAATAAACAAGTCTTAACAGATATTTACAGAACATTGCACACCACAACAACAGGATATACATTTTTATCAAGTACTCGTGGATCATTCTTCAGGATAGACCATATGTTGGGTGAGAAAGCAGATCTCAATAAATTTTAAAATATTGAAATTATACAAAACATCTTCTCACATCGTAATGGAATGAAGTTGTTAATAACAGGGAGAAGGCTGGAAAATTCACAAATATGGAGGCTAAAAACACATTCTTAAAACAGTGGTTCAAGGAAAAAAATTACAATAGATATCAGTAATTATCTTGAGGTAAATGAAAATAAGAACTCAATGTATCAAAATTTATAGGATCCCATGAAGGCGGTGTTGAGAGGGACATTTATTACACTAAATGCCTATAATAAAAAGAAAAGAAAGAGCAAAAATCAATGACTTAACCACCCACCTGGAAAGATACAGAAAGAACACAAACTAACACCAAAACAAGCAAAAAATAGAGCAAAAATAAATTAAATAGAGACCATGAAAACAAAAAAAGAGAATCAAGAAAACTGGAAGTTTTTCCTTTGGGAAAATAAAATCAATGAACCTATAGCTAGGCTGTCAAAGAATAAAAGAGATAGGATTCAAATGAAAAAAATCAGAAATGGGAGGGGGTTATACCCACTGACACTGCAGAAATAAGGAGATGATGAGAAGATACTATGAGCAACTATATGCTTACAAAATAGACAACTTAGACTAAATGAACAACTTCTTAGAAAAACACCAACAAGCAACCCAGACTTGAGAAGAAATAGAAAACCACAAAAAGCAATCACAAGTAAAGAGATTGAATGAGTCATCAAAAACCTCTCAAATAAGAAAAGTCCAGAACTAAATGGCTTTCCATTTGAATTCTATCAAGCATTCAAGAAATAATTAGTACCCATCCTGCTGAAAATCTTCAAAAATACTGAAGAGGATGGAAAGCTACCTAACTCTTTCTATGAAGCCAGCATCACCCTAATACAAAAGTCAGATAAATATACTACATGAAAAGAAAATTAGACCAATCACTTTAATGAATAGATACAATAATCCTCAACAAAATACTCACAGATTGAATCCAGCGGCACATTAAAAGAATTATACTCCATGACCAAGACAGTTTTATCCAAAGTATGCAAGACTGGTTTAACACAAGGAAATCAAATAAATCAATAAATCCAAAAGGAAAAACCACATGATCATCTAGATTGATACAGAAAATGCATTTGTCAAAATTCAGCATTGTTTCTTGATAGAAATATTCAAAGGATGAAAATAGAAGGAAACTTCCTAATCACGATAAAGGGAGTATATTAAAAGCCCACAGTTAACATCATAAGCAATGGAGAAGACTGAAAACTTTCCCTCAAAGATCAGGAACAGCACAAGGATGCCTCTGTCACTATTGTTATTCAACAATGTGCTGGAATTTCAAACTGGAGGAATTAGGCAAGAAAAAGAAATAAAAAGTCATCTAATTTGGAAAGGAGGAATAAAACTTTCATTGCAGAAGACATGATCCTGTATATATAACATCCCCAAAAATCTACAGCAAAGCTAGTAGAGCTAATAAATGAGTATAGCATTGTGGCAGGATACAAGATCAATGCTCAAATATCAGTAGTGTTTCTGTACACTAGTAAGGAACAATCTGAGGAGGAAAACAAGAAAAAATTCCATTTATAATAGCAACCAAAAGTTTCAAATATTTATTAATAAATTTAACCAAAGACATAAAAGACCTATACACATAAAACTATAAAACATTGCTAAAATAAATCAAACAGGACTAAAAAATATGGAAGAATATACCCTGTTCATGGATTGGAAGACTAAATATATTTAAGATGACAATTCTATGCAAATTGATTTATAAATTCAATGCAATACCAATTAAAATCCCAAAAACTTACATTGCAGGAATAGAAAAACCAATAATTAAATTCATTTGGAAGGCAAGGGTGACCTTTATAGCTAAAATACCTTGACAAAGAAAAATGGAGTGAGGGGTCTCACTTTACAATGCAACAATGGTCAAAAAAGCATGGTATTGTCGTAAATACAGGTATGCTCACAAATGATTTGAAATGAAGGTCAGAAATAGACCATCTCATCTACAGACAGTTGATCTTGGATAAGGCAGACAAGCCAATGCAAATGTGACAGAGCATCCTCTTCAATAAATGGTGTTTAGAGAACTGGATATCTATATTCAAAAGAATGAAAGTGTATACCTATCTCACACCTCATACAAAGTTAACTCAAAATGGATCAGAGACCTAAACACTAGAGATAAGATCATAAAATCTTTAGAAGAAAATGTAGGGAAATATCTTAAAGCTCTTGTGTTAGGAGCAGGTTTCCTAGAACTTATACACAAAACATGAATAATAAACAAAACAATTAGATAAAAATGATATCCTCAAAATTGAATACTTTTACATGCCAAAGGACTTTGTCAGGAAGGTACAAATGCAGCCTACTCAATGGGAGACAATATTTGGATAGCTAACAAAATATTTTTGTGCTGCCTTGACATCATCTTAGTTTGGCTAAAAAAAATGCCTCAACACTGAGCTTTGACCTGATTAATGAACAGCTTTCTAGGCCTGGGGCATAAAATCCTCTAGAGCTCAAACTGACATCGACAGCCACCACCCACACCATGCACACATCTCACCCAAAACCCATAGCTTGTGTGCAATTATAAGCTAGCCATCTCACTGTCCTCAGACTGTTCTCTTTGCCTTCTTCCAAATGTTTGCTTAAAATTTACAAATCCTTGACTCCTGTGGTTAGTCTACTAAACTTCACCCTGTATCACAATAAATACACAAACCCAAAGATCCCTCTTGCTCTGCTCATGTGCTCCTCATCTACTGGTTGAGCCACCCCAACCAATCGCTCTTCATGTTAACCTATCATGACAGCCCTCACTGTCTGGTACCTCTAAGTAGCAAACTATTTCTTCTCATGCAATATAGCCCCAGACCCACATTGTGTTGCACCTGAACTCCACTTGGACCCAAATTTAAAATCCAACATATTCAACTCAGAACAAATTTGTTGCATGTTGAATTGATTATTATTCAGAAAAATAATGTTGCTTTTAGGGTATGTGTGCTGTTTTGAAGCTCTTATGTTATCCTAGAAAAGGCAATGTTCTTTTGATCCATTCTTAGGCATGTGGTCCTATTTTGGGTGGAACATTATAAAAAAAACAGTTTTATTCACATTCTAGACAATCTGTCCTAAGTGAACAATCAGTAACTCCTGGTATAATCACATAGTTTTGCATTTGCCACCAAAAAGAAAGATGAAAAAACAAAAGAATAAAGAATAAAAAAGAAGAAACATCACCAAAAACAAGAATCCCATACCCCACAATCTACTGACATTTATTTTGGTATGTTGTCTTTGTTACAACACATGGAAGAATATTATGTTATTGTTAACTAAGGGCCTATTTTGCACTGATTATATTTTTCCTATGTACCACCCCATTTTCAACACCTTGCAATGTTGACATTCACTTGTTCTCCCTCATGTAAAACTTTCTTGCATTTATACATTTGATCAATATTATTGTCTATTCTAGGTTTTGCTAAGTTACACAGTCCCAGTTTTTATCCTCTATCTTTCCCTCTGGTGTCATACGTGTCCCTAACCTTCCTCTTTCAGCTGTAATCACACTCATCTTTGTTCGTTATACTTACAATATTGTGCTACCATCAGATAGTATTGTGCTATCCATTTCTGGATCTTTACAGTAAATACTGTTGAACATTGTGTAGTCCTTCAGCATCAAAAGCCCAATCTCTATGATCTTTCTACCACCTGATAACCTGTGTTCTTAATTGTAACTCTCAGAGCTTGATCATTATACTTAGTTCATATTAATGAGACCATGCAGTATATGCCCATTGATTTCTGGCTAGTTTAACTCAACATAATGTCCTCAAGGTTCATCTATGTTGGTGCATGCATCAGCTCCTTATTCCACCCTGTGATTAAAGTCAGTTGACAACTAAAAATCCCATTCCAGGCAGGACTATTAATGGCCCAGGCCCTTCTGGAATGATGGTTGGATCACACCACCAGGCAAAGAACCACAATCTGAGGTGCTTGCTGAGAGTAGACAGAATGTGGAATAGGTAGTTGTGGTAGCTTGGAGCTTTTATGTACCACAGGATATGTCACGTTCTTTTAATCCATTTCTGTGGATAGGGACCTATCATGGGTGGGACCTTTTGTCTAGGTTGTTTTAGTTGAAATGTGACCAACACAATTCATGATGGGTTTTAATCCTGTGCTGGAGTCCTTTATGAGAGAATAAAGGACAAAGGAAAAGCCAAGGGAGCTCAGAAACTCCCAGAGAAGTATGGAGAGAGCTTAGAGAAAAAAATCCCCCAGAGGAGTTGAGAGGACTCACAGAAGTTCAGAAAGGAGGACACTAGAACCCAAAGCTGAAAGTAACAAGACCTGGGAGTGAAGGAGCAGCAAACAACAGATTTCCAGTTTGCTATTGCTACTGTTGTGCAAAATACCAGAAATGGATTGGCTTTTATTAAGGATATTTATTTGGTCACAAAGTTACCATCCTGAGGCCATAAAAGTGTCCAAACTGAGACATCAACAATAGGACACCTTTACTGAAGAACAGCCGATGACATCTGGATCACCTCTGTCAGCTTAGAAGGCATGTGGCTAGCATCTGCTGTTCCTTTGCTCCCAGGTTGCATTTCAAAATTGCATTCTCAAAATGTCTCTGAGCTTGTCACTCAGCTTCTCCAGAGCAAATCCTGGGCTAGCATTTCTTAGCTATGCATCTCTAAATGTCCTTATTTCCACATCTCCAATCATCTCTAAGCATCAACTCCCAAGCATCTCTACAAAAGTCTCTCTCAGCTGCTCTTAGGGAATTTTGTCCTCTCTTAGCTTCTTTGGCACAAACTCTGGGCTAGTATCTCAAAGCACAAGCAAGCATCTGGGTCTCCTGGCTTAGCATATCCCAGATGCTTTTGTTCCTTTGTTCTTTGTGTAAGTTCCCTTTAAAGGACTCCAGTAAACTAATCAAGACCTACCCTGAATGGGTGGAATCAAATTTCCATGGAAACATCAATCAAGAAGTCACACCCTAAACTGAAATATTAATAAATCTTCCCCCACAAGATTGCATTAAAGAATGTGGCTTTTGGGGACACATAATATAACTGAAGTGGCACACACCAGCCATGTGCCTTGCTACTTGACAGTGGAACTCTTAATTCCAGCAGCCTTTCTTCAGAGAAGGTATTTTCCTCTTGATTCCTTAATTTGGGCATTTTCATGACCTTAGAACTGTAAATTTGTAAACTAATAATTACACATTTGTAAAAGCCAATCTAATTCTGGTATATTGCATTCCAGCAGCTTTAGCAAATCAAAATAGATTTTGGTACCAGAAGAGTGGGGTGTGGTGATTTGAAAATACCTAAAATTCTAGAATGGCTTTATAAATGGGTAAGGGGAAGATTCTGGAAGAATTGGGAGATGGATGATAGAAAAGTCCTAGATTATTTTGAGGAGACTGTTGGTAGAAATATGGACACTAAAGGTAATTCTGATGATGCTTCAGACAGAAATGATGAATGTGTAATTGCAAATTGGAAGAAAGGTCACCATTGTTTTAAAGTGGCAAAGAATTTGGTAAAATTGAGTCCTGATGTCAGATGGAAGGTGGTATTTGAAAGCAAATAGCTTTGATACTTAGCTGAATAGATTTCCAAAATAAATGTGAAAAATGTGGCCTGGCTGAGAACTGAACTCTTGGGTATGAAGAAACCAGGAATTGATAGTATGGAAAATTCTGAGTTTCTGGAAAGCAAGTCCCCAGGGAATAGAACCACATGTGAGGATTTAATGTCAGCCATTTCATTGCAAGTCAGGATTGGAGATGTAATTATCCAGAAAGGATTTGTGGGAAGTTCTATTGTCTGATGGTTGGGATCCCTGTGTGCTGCATGTGAAACCAGTGAGTTTTTTGTGAGATCTGTATGAAGGGAACCACTGCCAGCTTGGACTAAAAGGACAGAAAAGGAACAAATTGAAGGAAAAATTACTTCAGTGGTAGAACCATGGAAGCCAAGGTCTAGAACCAAGAAACCTCAAGCCAGGAGAGCAGACCTGCCCATGTAAGTGGAAAGGGTGATTTTCCCCACAGTTTGTGGAGGGTAGGCATTGTTTCCCATTGTTCAGGAAGAGTGCTATGCCCCAGGCTTCAGAGAGGGTGGAGCACACTCCCTGGGGGATTGGGGAAAGTTTGGCTGTCATGCCACTGTTCTAATGGAATGGTGCCTGTGTCCCAGAAGGGACAGAGAGTCCTGCTTCCACCCAATGTTTGAAGAGGGTGGGGCCAAGAATACGGCCATTTCCCCAGTGTTTGGAGAGAGCAGGTCTTCTTTGCAAGCACTTGGAAAGGGTAGGTCTGCCACTATCTCAAGCCCTGAGGAAAAATATAATTCTAGGGATGCCTTTTGTGCCAGTTTGAATGTATTGTGTCCCCCAAACACCATTATCTTTGATGTAGTCTTGAGGGGCAGATGTTTTGGTGCTGATTAGATTTGCTTGGAATGTGCCCCAACCAGCTGTGGGTGATGACTCTGATGAGATATTCCCATGGAGGCATGGCCACACCCATTCAGGGTGGGACTTGATCAGTGGAGCCATATAAATGAGCTGAATCAAAGAGAAGGAACTCAGTGCAGCTGTGAGTGACGTTTTGAAGAGGAGCAAGCTTGCTAGAGAGGAACGTCCTGGGAGAAAGCCATTTTGAAACCAGAACTTTGGAGCAGATGCCAGCCACATGCCTTCCCAGCTAACAGAAGTTTTCCAGACGCCATTGGCCATCCTCCAGTGAAGGTACCCGATTACTGATGTGTTACCTTGGACACTTTATGGCCTTAAGACTGTAATTGTGTAGCCAAATAAACCCCCTTTTTATAAAAGCCGATCCATCTCTGGGGCTTTGCATTCCACAGAATTAGAAAACTAGAACACCTTTCAAATCTGGAAATCTAATGAGGCATACCCTGAAGGTTTTTGGAACTGTTTGTGTCCAGTGATCCTTGTTCTCCTTCCAATTTCTCTCTATGGAAATGGGAGTGTTTATCCTATGATTGTCTTTCCTTTGTATATTGGAAGCAGATACCTTGTTCTAAGTTTCACTGGCACAGCCAGAGGAGAATTTTGACTTAGGACAGACAAAGATTGTAACTTATTTTGATGAGACTTTGTACTTTATATTGTTACTGAAATGATTTAAGGCTTTCCTGATATTCTGATGTAATGAATGTATTTTGTGTATGGAAAGGACATGTCCTTTTGAGGCCCAGAGAATGGTGTGTGGGGGTTTGAAGCTGTTATGTACCTCTAGGAAAGGCCATGTTCTTTTAATCCATTCCTGTAGGTATGGACTTACTGTGGGTGGGAATTTTTGATTAGGTTGTTTCAATTGAGATGTGACCCATCCAATTCAAGGTGGGCCTTAATCCTGTACTGGAGTCCTTTATGAGAGGATAAAGGACACATAAATATCCCAGAGAGCTCAGAACGAAACACACAGAGATGTTTGAAGATAGCTTAGAGAGAAAATCTCCCAGAGGAGATGAGAGAGGACCCACATAAGGTCAGAGAGGAGAGCACCGGAACCAGAAACTGAAAGACATGAGACCTGGGAGTGAAGGACCAGAAGACACCAGCCATGAGCCTTTCCATCTGACAGAGGAATCCTGGATTCCAGCAGCCTTTCTTCAGAGAAGGTATCTTCCTCCTGATGCCAAAATTTGGACATTTTCATGGCCATAGAACTGTAAATTTGTAAACTAATAAAGCCCCATTGTGAAAGCAACCCATTTCTGTTATAATGCATTCTGACAGCTTTAGCAAAGCAAAATAGTATTCTATCTTACATTCTTAGAGTAATATATGTAGTAAGAAAAAACAATCCCTCAAATGGGGAATAGGATATACATGTAAGTAGAAATTGATTTGAACATGTTCAAAGAATCTTCACTCACTTCAACCATGGCTAGCACTTTTTAAGCTGTGAACATCAGGCAAGAAAATTACTTAGAAATCAAAGCAAGAAAGCTATTCTAAGAATAAAATAAATATATTACTGTATCTCTGTGACATGTAGATATAAAAATACTTAACTCATATTTCCTATGAATGTGGGGGAAATTCTACAATATATAAAAAGTCTTGTATTAATTTCTTATGTTGCTGTAAAAAAATCACAAACCTAGTGGCTTAAGAAAACACAAGTTAACTTACAGATCTGGATGTCAGAAGTCCAAATGTGTCTTACAGGAATAAATCAAGGTGTCAGTATAGCGGCATTCCTTCTGGAGGCTCTAGCAGAGAACCTGTTCCTTGCCTTTTACAGCTTTTACAGGCTGCCAACATTCCTTAGTTCATGGTCAAATCACCCCAACCTCCTCTTCCATTGTCACATGTTTTTATCTGACTCTGACCTTCCTGCCTCCCTCTTATAAGGACTCTTTATGGTTACATTGGACCCGCCTGTATAATCCAGCATAATATCCCCTTATCAAGATCCTTGACCTGATCACATCTGTAGGGTACCTTTTGCCATGTAAAATATTCACAGATTCATGGCATTAGGACCCAGACAACTTTGGGGATGGACATAATTCTGCCTAAAACATGTCTTTATATTATTATGTTTGGCATATACAAGTGTGTACAGCATAAAATGGATGCATAACCAGATTCATTTCATGCACTGTAGCTAAACACCATAGGTGAATATTTCAATGGACTATTAAATAAATTTCCAAAGTAACAGTTGAATTCTCCCAGAGAAGCAATTCACTAAATGTTGACCTTGGCAACAGTTATCTAATCCCAAAATTCTCAAAGAAACAATAATGAATCAATGACCTGATTAAATGACAACATAAATCATAATTGATACAAATAAAAGTAAAATTGAGCAAAATTTACCTTTTAAATTTTTCATATTTATTATTATATTTAAATTACTATTTCTCAGATTAAATTACCTGTAATTCCAATTTTCAAAGGTATCAATTGTTATACTTTGGTCTTTATATTTCCAGTATGTTTGTGTCTGTCTCTACCTCCCTCTTTCCTTCTCTATCCCATATTAGTATGTGTTTATATATTTATTCATCTTACTTTAAATAAAATTGTAATAGTGCAGTTTACATAAACTGTTTTTAACAAAATAAAATGATAATGTTTGCACTTCACTAAATATTCAACTTTATTTTATTAGAAATATCAAGAATAACAGCTTTTTTAGCTTTTCACTGTGCTAAGTTCTTTAAAAATTGTACCAGATGATACTGATTATCATAGTCACATCCTCCTTCCCTGTTTCACATTGTCTTCCCTACTGGCAAGGCCCAAATTTCATTTGCGTGTTCATTCTTCATCGAGCTTTGTGTTCAGAGAAAATGTTCCTCTACTCAGTGCCACGGAATGAATTATGTTAAATACAACCATGGTCATCTCATTTCTCTTGCCAGTGATTTTTTCATGCACAGGCACACAACCCAATTTGTCCAGTAGGACTGTGGTCATTTGAAGCTGTAGGTACCTCAGAAAACATGTTCTTAAATCTAATCCATTCCTGTGGGTGTCAACCTATTGTAAGTAGGATCTTTTTGTGGGCTACTTCAGTTAAGGTGTGCCACACCTCATTCAGGAACTTAATATAATAGTGAAGTGCTTTATATACAGAAAGAATACAGATTTTTTATATATGTGTGTGTATATATATATATATGTATGTATATATATATATATGTATGTATATATATATATATATATATATGTATATATATATATATATATAGAGAGAGAGAGAGAGAGAGAAAGCCAATGAAGCAAGAAGCAGAAATCAACTAAACCAAGAAGAGAAAGGAGAGACCAGAAAATGCTGTCGCATGCCTTTCCATGTGGTCAAGGAGCCAAGGATCACTGGCAGCTGATATTTGGGAAGAAAACATGGCCTTGATGATGCATTGATTGGGAAATTTTCCATGGCTCTAAACTAAGTGAATACATTTTCATTGTCCAAGCCAAATAATTTCATAGTATTGCTTTGAGCAGCCTAGGAAACTAACCCAGATTTCAAAACCAAGATAGTGGGGTTGTTGCTATTGCAAATACCAAAAATGTGGAAATGGCTTTGCAATTGTGTAATGGGTAGAGGCTGGAAGAATTGTGAGATGCTTGATAGAAAAGGTCTAGATTGCTTTGAAGAGAATGTTGGTAGAAATATGGATGCTAAACATACTTCTAATGAGGCCTTAGACAGAAATGATGAATGTGTAATTGGAAACTGGAGGAAAGGTGGTCCTTGTTTTAAAGTGGTAGAGAACATGGCAAAATTGAGTTCTCATTTCAGATGGAAGGCAGAATTTGAGAGTGATTAACTTGAATATTTATCTGAGGAGATGTCCAAGCTAACTGTGGAAAGTTCAGCCTGGTTTCTCAATGCAGCTTATAGTAAAATACATTAGGAAAGGGATAAGTTGAGAATTGAATTCCTGGACACAAACAAGAAATTGATGGTTTCAAAATTTCTGACTTTCTGAAAAGTGATCCCTGAGAGAACAGTGCTCCATGTTAGTGTTTAACTGAACATGGAACAAGTCAGCGATTTCAGTGCAATACATATTTGGAAATGCAGTCATCAAGGAAGGATCTGTGGAAAGTTCTACTATTTGATGGTTTGGAACCTTGTGTAGTACATACAAAAGTGACAAAATTTTATGACTTCTGTGTGAATGGAACCACTTCCAACCTGGAATAAAAAACACAGGAAAGGGACAAATTAAAGGAAAAATCACTTCAAAAGCAGAACCATGGAAGGTGAGGTTTGGACCAAAGACATCTTCCCATTTGAAGAGAGCAGGTCCTCCCATGTGTGTGAAACATGTGTTTGCCCTGGAACATGGAGAGAGTGGGTCTTTTGCCCCACTGTTCAGGAAGAGTGCTACCACTCCAGTGTTCTCAGAGGTTGGAGACTATTCTCCAGGGACTGTTGAGGGTCTGGTTGTCACCCCAGGGTTCTCAGAGACTGGCATCCTCACCTGAGTATTTGGAAAGAGTATGGCTGCTGCACAAGCACTTGGAAAGGGTTGTGCTCCTGCTCCAACTGACCTGGAAGACAAAACACCATTCCTTAGATGACACTCAGAACTTTAAATATAATGGAGTATGCCTTATGGGGTTTTGAAATTGTTTGTGACCCTTGACCCTTGTTTCTCTTCCCAAGTCTACCTATGGGAATGGAAATGTTTATCATATGCCCATATCTCCTTTGTATTTTGGGAGTAGATAACTTGCTCTCTAGAATTCACGGTCCTACAGACTAAGAGGAACTGTTCCCAAGGACAGACCACCCTTATAACAAATTTTGATGAGACCTTGTACTTAGCATTGTCACTAAAATAACTTTAGGCATTTGGATTGTTGGGATGGAATGAGTATATTTTGTATGTGGAGAGAACATGTATTTTTGGGGTTCAGAAGGTGGGTTTGGTGGTTTGGAGCTGTATGTAAATCCATTCCTGTGGGTGTAAACCCTTGTAAGTAGGACTTTTACTTTTAATTGCGTATTCACACGGAGGACTATTAGTGCTCCCTTAGTCATTTGAAATAGAGTAATTAGTACCTTAATAAGCTTGATGAACCACTTCCAGAAACATCAGAACCAACCAATACAGAAATCTCATCCTTCTGATTCTGTTTCTTAGGAATAACTTTCAACACTCAAATCTGTATTATTCAGGGATCAGGGATCTCCAGAGAAAAAGAACCTACAGGATTTCTGATTTCTGAAGTCCTTGATTCTGACTTTAAAGGCTTCATATTGATTGGATGACCTCCCAGATTTGCTCAGGGCATTCTCACTTGCTGATTGCAGATACAAACAGCCTTAGATGTAACCAGCTGATTGTAGATGTTTGTCCATTTATGAAATACCCTCACACTAATAATCAGGACAGTGCATGCTTTATCAAACAACTAGACATCATACCCTAGGAAAATTGAGACATAAACTCATACATGCTAATTCTATATTCAACATTCTGAGGAAAAAACAAACTGTTTTACACAGTGGCTTCACATTTTGCATTTCTATAAGTAGTCAATTTTCTCCTCATACTTGCCAATGCTTGTTTTCTGGTTTTAAAATGCAGTTTTATTGAGATATATTCACATACCATACAATCATCCAAAGTGTACAATCAATTGTTCATAGTATCATCATATAGTTGTGCACTCATCACCACAATCAATTTTTGAACATCTTCATTACTATAAGAAATAAAAATGAAAATAATAAAAATAAAGTGAATGTATGAAATAACACCCAAAATATATCAAAATCCTTTCCCCCCATTATCCATTTACTTTTGATCCCCCCTTTTTCTACTCATCTGTCCATACACTGCATAAAGGGAGTGTGAGCCACAATGTTTTCACAATCACACAGTCATGCCATATAAGTGATAGAGTTATACAATTAGTTTCAAGAGTCAAGGATAGTGGATTGTAGTTCAATGGTGTCAGGTATTTACTTCTACCCATTCTAATACACAAATAACTGGAAAGGGACATCTATAAAATGCATATAACAACTTTACTCAATTTGAAGTCTCACAGCCACTGAAACATAAGTTTGTTTCATATCTCTTCCCGATTTTGGTCAAGAAGGCTTTCTCAATCCCACAATGCTGGGTCCAGGCTCATCACCAAGAGCCATGTCCCACATTGCCAGGGAAATTTACATTCTTTGGAGTCATGTCCCACATAGGGGGAGGGCAGTGAGATTACCTGCATTGATGGCTTAGAGAGACAGGCCACATCTGAGCAACAAAACAGGTTCTCTGGGGGTGGCAATTAGGCACATTTATAAATAGGCTTAGCCTCTCCTTTGCAGTAACAAGCTTCATAAGCACAAGACCCAAGATCAAGGGCTTGGCCTACTACAGTGGTAGTCCCCAATGCTTGCTGAAATATCAGGAATTCCCCAGGTGGAAAAGCCTAATATTTCCTATTTTTCCCCAGTCCCTCAAGGGGGCTTTGCAAATACATTTTCATTTTCTATCCAAATTACTCTGGAATCTATTGGTGCTTCATGCTAACCTGTACAACCCAACCAGATCTCACACCCTATCAAAGGTTCCATGTAATTATGGTGTTTGAATAAATTGACCATACAAGTTAAATTATGTAGCATGCTACAGAAAATATAGATTTTCCACCAAATAAACATCAATTCCTCTGGTATCACATGGACGTTAAAGTTATAAAACACAGTGAAAAGACAGGAGTGGAAGCTAGTTTGTCCCACTGGAACAACTAATAGACAACCAGGAACAACTAGTAAATAATCTGGAATAACTGTGGGGGGACAAATATGACTGTCCACTTCTCATGCACCAGCATGAATTAGGAGGAAGGCCTGAGATCACAGCATAAAATCTGTAAGTAAAAACTGTGGAACAAAGCTGGGAACCCCCTAAACCCATGGCCTGAACTGCAAAGCCTCCTGGAGCTAGAGAGCACCATTCACCCAGCAAGCAAATATAGTTCAGCTGATCACCAACTGGAGATTTAATTAACAAATGTGGACTGCTCAATACAAGGTATGAATCCCCAAAAAGCAGACAGAGGCTTTTGGTGATGGCTGACCTTGGAGAGCTGGAGGGTGGCAGCAGACTGGCCCTGAAGGGAGCCTTCTTTCTCTTTTTCAACTCAGTGGAGAAAGCCTCAGTCATTTTCAGTTCCCAGTGCACTGACTCAGACAAGGGTGGAGGTAACACAGGCAGAGAGACTATACAAATGCTAATGACCTCTCCCCAAGGGGGTTATCTTCATTAAGAGAAAAGAGGTGGGGTCCAGCTCTACTACATGCCTTCCATTCAGAGCAAGACCCTAGATCCTTGGAGAAAACAGCCACTGGCCACACCTCCTTACACCAGCCTGGAGCTACAGGCTGACAGGGGTCACCTGCTGGGTGGAAAAGCACAGTGACTTCAGGCCTCACAGGCTGTAACAAACTTCTAAGACACCCTCAGGGAAACCAGATATTCCCTCCTTCAAAAGTCTGAGCCCATTCTGGTCTGGGAAAACCTGATTGGGGTAACTAAGGAAAGCAGATGCCTAGACAACAGATGACCACAACCTGCACTAAGAAAAATGAGGTTATGGGCAAGTCAAAGGAACAAACTTACACTTTAACTGAGATACAGGAATTGAAACAACTAATGCTAAATCAATTCAAAAATTTTAGGGAATATATGCAAAGAGATGAAGCATTTAATGAAACACTGGGCATGCATAAGGTAGAAATTGAAAGTTTGAAAAACTAAACTGGTAGAGTCTATGGAAATGAAAGGCACAATGAAAGAGATGAAAGACAATGGAAACATAAAACACCAGATCTCAAGAGGCAGAAGAAAATACTCAGGAACTAGAGAACAAGAAGCCTGAAAGCCTACACAGAAAAGAACAGATAGAGAAAAGAATGGAAATAAATGAACATCATATCCAGGAGCTTAATGACAAAATGAAATGCAGGAATGTGCATGTCATTGGAGTCCTTGAAGGAGAAGAGAAGGGAAAAGGGGCAGAAGCAATAATAGAGGAAATAATCAATCAAAATTTCCCATCTCTTATGAAAGACATAAAATTACGGATCCAAGAAGCACAACATAGCCCAAACAAAACAGATCTGAATAGACCTACACCAAGACATTTAATAATCAGATTACCAAATGTCAAAGACAAAGAGAATCCTGAACGCAGTAAGAGAAAGGTGATCCATCACATACAAAGGAAGCTTAATAAGGCTGTATGTGGATTTCTCAGTAGAAGCCATGGAGGCAAGAAGGAAGTGGGGTGATATATTTAATATACTGAAAGAGAAAAACCACCAACCAAGAATCCTATACATGGCAAAACTGTCCTTCAAATATGAGGGAGAGCTTAAAATATTCTCTGACAAAGAGTGACAGAGTTTGTGAACAAGGTACCTACTCTACAGGAAACACTAAAGTGAGCATTGCAGACAGAAAGGAAAAGACAGGAATGAGAGAATTGGAAAACAATTTTGGGTGATGGTAGCACAGCAATGTAAGTACACTGAACAAAGATGACTGTGAGCATAGTTGAAAGAGGAAGGTTAGGACCATGTGGGACATCAGAATGAAAGACAAAAGATAAAGACTGGGACTGTATAACTCAGTGAAACCTAGGGTGCTCAATGATTTTAATTAAAGGTACAAATATGTTTTTTACATGAAGTAGAACAAATGAATATCAACATTGCAAGGTGTTAAAAATAGGGTGGGGTTGTTGCAAAATACAATCAATGGAAACTAGAGACTATAATTAACAGAAACATTATATCACACTTCCTTTAATATAACAAAGCTAAATGCATATGGGAGGGGACAAAGGAAAGGGTATGGGGCTCCTGGCATTGGTGATGTGTGAATTTTTATTCTACTTAATTTAATGCTATCTTTCCTTTTGTTGCTTTCCAGCTGTCATTTTTTCTCTCTCTCTTTTTTCTTTTTCTTTTGTCCCTCTACCTTCTTTGACTCTTCCTACTTCTTTGCAGAAGAAATGGAGATGTCCTTGTATAGGTAGTGGCAATGGTGCTCAATACATAAATACATGACTATACATGGAACCAATGATTTTTTGTTTAAGATGGAACGTATGGTGTGTGAACATAACCATCTTAAGAAAAATGGGTTAATGAAGAAACTTTGATGGCACTATACTGAGTGAAATAAGGCAGACACATAAGGACAAATATTGCAGGATCTCACTGATATGAACTAATTATAATATGTAAACTCATTTACATGAGATATAAATTACCAGGATATAGAAGGAGGCTAAAGGATGAGGAGCAGTTTCTTATTATTAGCCAATATTCAACTAGGGTGAACTTAATGTTTGGAAATAGACAGAGGTGGTGGTAGCATGTTGGGAGAATAACAGTGCTGAATGGTGTGGGAAGTTGGTGGAAAGGGCAAGCTCAGAGTCACATATATCACCAGAAGGAAAGGTTGAAAGATGGGAATGTATAAAACAGTGAATCTGTTGGTGGACAATGTCCATGATTAACTGTACAAATGTTAGAAATCTCTCTCATGAACTAGAACAAATGTATGACACTATAAGTAGAAGTTAATTATAGAGGAGCATGTAGGAAAAATATATACCTATTGCAAACCATATACTGCAATTAGTAGAATCTTAACATTCTTTCATCCACAGTAACAAATATACTATACAAAAACTGTGAGTCAATAATGTAGGGGGTGTTGGTAGGGGTATGGGAGGATTTGAGTTTCCTTTTTTTGTCTTTATTTCTTTTCTGGAGTAATGAGAATGTTCTAAAAATTGAAAAAAATAATTACAGTGATGGATGCCCAGCTGTATGATGGTACCATGGACAATTGCTTGTACACTTTGGATCTTTGTATAATTGTATATGTGAACAATCTCAATAAAAAAACAAATTAAAAAAACACAGTCAATATCTTTCTATTCCCTTTATTCTGATTTAACTTTGTCTTAACTAACTGCATTTTGTTCATATTTTAAATTAAACCTGATCTGTTTTTCAGCTTCTTTATCCTTTCCTCTATGAGATAATTCTGACATTCATAGCTGATGAACTCTGGCTCTGAGTCTCAGGTGTCACACAGATACCCGAAATTTCAGGGACTGACAAGGTAATACACAATAACTCATCATCTCAGAATTTAGAAATAACCATTACAACTCATGAATATATTTGACTGCTGTAAGAGCTTACAATCTATGAAACTTTACCATAAGCCTTCCCCTGATAAGCTATGCTCTCAGATTCAGCTCTCAGAGTTTGCACATTATAGTTAGTCCATATTAGTGAGGTTTTATAATGTTCAGCTTTTCTATTGTCTTATTTCCCTCAACATACTATCCTCAAGTTCCATTCACCTGGTTGCATACCTCACAACTTCATTTCTTCTTGCTGCTGCTCAATATTCCATTGAATGTATACAATACAATTCATCATTCCTTTTATTGGTCAATGTCCCCTTAGGTCACCTCCATCTGTTTTGAATCATGAATACTGCAGCTGTAAACACCAGTGTGCAATGTCCATTCATGTTCCTGCTCTCAATTCTTCCAAGTATTCATCCAATAGGGTGTTTCAGGATCATATGTCAACCCCATAGTTAGCTTCCGTGGAGCCACCACACTGCCCTCCAGATTGGCCGTGCAAATCTACTTCCCTACAGTGAATAGGTACATCTGTCTCTCCACATTTTCTCCAGCACTGGTATCTCTCTGTTTATTTTTAAACAGTTTTATTCATATACCATACAATTCATTCTAAGTAAACAATCAAAAATTTCCAGTGTAGTCACAAAGTTTTGCATTAACTTCCATAACCTCTATGAGAACATTTCCATTTCTTCCACAAAGAAAGAGGAAAAGGAGAAAAAACAAAGAAGTATAAAAATATAAAATGTAGAGGAAAAATAAAAAGAAAATAAAATACAATGAAAAGGTCAGAAAACATCACCTCCATCAAGAATCCCATATCACTCCCTTATAATCCCCTATTATAGATATTTAGCTTTGGTATATTGCCTTTTTACAATCAGTGGAAACATCTTACAATGTTACCATTAACTATGGACTCTAGCTTGCATTGATTGTATTTTTTCCCTTGTACAATACATTTTCAAGCACCTTGCAATGTTGACATTCATTTGTTTTTCCCCTTTAAAAAAAAAAAACACATTCTTATATTTGTACATTTAATCACCATCATTGACCACTGTAGGTTTCAATAAGTTTTTCAAGTCCAGTTTTTAACTTCCATCTTTCCTTCTCATGTCATACATGCCCCTAGCCTTCCATTTTCAACTGTATCATAGTCATCTTTCTTCAGAGTACTTACAATATTGTGCTACCATCACAGAGTATTGTGCTATCCATTTCTGAATCTGTACAATCAATCCTGTTTACCTTTATATACTCCTTCAGCATCAAAGGCCCAATTTCTACCCTCTTTCTATCTCCTGATAACATGTGTTCTCAGCTTTAATTCTCAAATTCTTATCATCAATGTTAGTTCATAATTAATGAGTTCATAGAGTACCTGTCCTTTTGTTTCTGGCTAACTTCACTCAACATAATATCTGCTGTCTTCAATTTTGACTTTTGGAATTTATATGTCATATTTATTTTACTTTATTTTCTCTCACTTGTCTTTTTACTCTCAATGATAGTATTTATTTCCACTCTCTTATGTAAACCTCTCTCCCCTGTCTTTTCCTATCTGCCTGTAGTGCTCCCTTTACTATTTCTTGAAGAGCATGTCTCTTGTTCACAAACTCTTTCAGTGTCTGTCTCTCTGAAAGTATTTTAAACACTCCCCTATTTTTAAAGGACAATTTTTCCAGATATAGAATTTTTGTTTGCCAGTTTTTCTGTTTCAGTATCTTAAATATATCATAGTACTACCTTCTTCCATCCATGATTTCTACTGAGAAATCTGCACATAATCTTATCAAGCTTTCTTTGTATAGAATGGATCACTTTTCTCTTGCTGATTTCAGAATTCTTTACTTACAGTTCTTATGCTGCAATCTCAGCTGTTTCACCCATTCTGGACTGGTGTATGATGTGTGTTCGGTTGCAGATATCTCCCAACAGCTTTTCCAGACTATTTACTAGTTGTTCCTGGATATGTGCTAGTTATTCCAGAAGAGAACTAAATTCTACACCACCCTATGTCACCATTGTGCCCCACATCTCTATTTTGTTTTTAATAATAGCCATCCTGTGCCTGTGAGGTGTTATCTCATTGTGGTTTTGATTTGCATTTCCTTAATGGTTAAAGACGCTGAGCACATTTTCTTGTGCTTATTGACCATTTGTATATCTTCTTTGTAGAAATTGTAACTCAAGTCCTTTGACCACTATTTAATTGGGTAGTTTGTCTTTCTGTTAAATTCTAGCTTTCCTTATTTTTTATATGAATTTATATGAAATTCTTACCATTATTTGTTTCCAACTATTTTCTCTCACTATGTGGACTGTCTTTTAACTTTAGTAGTAATGTCCTTTGATGTACATTTGTTTTAATTTTGATGAACTGCATTTGATCTATTTTTTCTTTCATTGCTCATGTTCTTGGTGTTATATCTAAAAATATTCACTGCCAAATCTACGGTCATGAAGATTTTCAACTGTTTTCACCATTCATTCATTTTGTTTCCAAAAATTAAACATTCTTATAATGCTCCATCACACCATACAGGAAAATATTAAAAAGGTGTTCAATGGATCCTCAATGACTGAAGAAATCACATTGGGTTTTAAAAATAACCCAATAAGGATAGGCTGGGCAAGAAGGTGGCATGGTAAGTTGCGGAATTTATTTACTCATCTAAGTCAGCTGGTAAATAGTGAAAGGCTGCCTGGAACAACTCTTTGGTTTACTTCTGTGACTGGACACACATCATACCCCTGTCAGAACATATGGAACAGCTGAGATTGCAGCAAAGAACTGTAAGTTTCTCCAGACAGGGGCATGGCATGCCTCACCCACTGGCATGGCAGGCTGTCATAGAGTTGGCTCACTGAGGGAAAAAGATGCAGTCTCTGCTAGAAGCAAGGATAGTGACTCAAACAGACTCCAATTGCAGAATTAATTAAGAAATTTGGAGTGCTGAATGAAAGCTCTGAGAAGAGAAAAATCAAGAGAAAGCATGAAAGGAACTTGGACATTTTGCCCTGACAGACAGTAGGCAGGGCTAACAACAACAACAAAATAGAAACTTTTGGAGTTGGAGGAGCTCAGAATACTGGAAAAGTGCTGGAACCTAAGTAAAAGTGACACACTGAAATGGATACAAACTCTGGCTCTTGGTTGACAAACCCAGGGAGCTGGCATCTGGCTTTGAAAGGAGTTTATTTTTATTTTTATCTATCCCTTTCTCTATTTTTTTTTACTTTTCAATTGCCCATTTGAGCTTCCAGAAATCTCAGGTTTCAGCCCTGCCTTTGGTAAAGGAAAAATTAAAGTACATCTGAGAGTAACTAGTCAAATGAAGGAGATAATTCCCTAAATGGTATATCTTTTAGTAGTCTGTACTGGTAATAAGGGAAAGTAGCTCAGCAAAGATACAACTGTGGCATTAATCCCAGCAGAGAGGAGGCAGAGCTGACAGAAAAAACAAAATAAAGAATAAAGTCCAGGCTTTTGGAATTGGTCATGCTCAGAGTGCAGAAAGCCAGGTAACAACTCTGGCTTTTGACTGAAGAACACTGGGGGCTGGGGAAAGGCTCTGAAAACAGATTTTTTTCTTCCTTGTTTATCTTTTTTTTCTTTTCTAGCTTTCCTTATTTTTTAAAACTATTCAAAGTACCATATTAGATAAAGTCTCAGATACTGTCAATTGACAGGAACCAGGTAAGGATGAAGCTAAGATGTGCTTGAGAAACAAAGAAATGAGATAATTCCCTAAAAGGAATATCTTCCCCCAAGGAAAGGGGGGTAGGTCCAGGTCAAGTGGTGACCCTCCTTAAGAAAACTCAGTCCCTATGGTCTTCAAACAAAAACAACTTGAGTAAGCCATGACTTTGGCAGGGACATGTGTTGCTGAGAATTAGGGTCACCATACTTCTTTATTCTGGTGGGGGGATGTGGGATCACAGGAGTCATGTGTTTGATGGGAGAGGAAAGGCACAGGGTATAGAGACTTCACAGGAGGGTCTGACAACTTGCTGGGTCTCATTCTCAAGGAAACTTGGCACAGATTACACTCTCCTCCAAAGATCCAAGCCTGTCTACACTGGGAAAATCTGATTTGGGTTGACATATTTGGGGAGCTTCCCTCATAAAAAGGTTACATATAGGCAGGGTAAGAGCAAGGAAAACAAGTGCTGAAAAATTCTGATCAACAAAATGCTATTCTAGAGATCTAGATTAAGTTGAACTAAATGCCAATGAACAGAGAAAAAAGGCAACCAACAAGGAAACCTTAGGTAATAGAGTGAAAATGAACTCCAGAATAAACTAATCAAGATAATGGGATAACTAGTCAGCAAAAAATGGGTCATACTGGAAAGCATGAGGATATGCACCAGCCAAAGGAATAAACTAACACTTCAACTGAGATACAGAAGCTGAAAAAACTACTTAAATATGTTCAAACAAATTTTTGAAATCAAATTAATAAGTTGAAGGAAAATGTGCCAAAAGAGATGAAGAATATAAATGAGACACAGGTGGAACATAAAGAAGAATTCATAAGCTTGAAAAAACAAATGGAATTGATGGAAGAAGATGGCAGCATAGAGAGTAGTGGAAGCTAGTTTGTCCCCCTGGAACAACTAATAAACAACCAGGAACAACTAGTAAATAATCTGGAATAACTGCAGGGGGAAAATGTGACTGTCCACTCATCATACACCAACCTGAATTGGGAGGAATGCCCGAGGTTGCAGCATAAAATCAGTAAGTAAAAACTGTGGAAACAAGCTTGGAGCCCCCTCCCCTCATGGCCCAAACTTCAAAGCCTCACAGTGCTAGAGAACAGCACTCTCTGAGCAAGAGAATGCAGCTCAGCTGAGCTCCAACTGGGGTTTTAATTAATAAATGTGGACTGCTCAATAAAAGATATGAATCCCCAACAAGTAGGGGCTTTTGGTTATGACTGACCTTGGAGAGCTGGAGGGTGGCAGCAGACTGGCCCTGAAAGGGGACTTTTGTCTCTTTTTCAACTCAATGGAGAAAGCCTCAGTCATTTTCAATTCCCAGTGCACTGACTCAGACAAGGGTGAAGATAGCACAGGCAGAGAGACTATTAAAATGCTAATGACCTCTCCCTAGGGTGTATCTTCCCTAAGAGAAAAGAGATGGGGCCCAGCTCTACTACCTGCCTTCCATTCAGAGCAAGACCCTAGAGCCTGGGAGAAAAGAGCCACTGGCCACACCTCCTTACAGGAACCTGGAGCTACAGGCTGACAGGAGTCACCTGCTGGGTGGAAAAGCACAGTGACTTCAGGCCTCACAGGAACTTCTAAGACACCTTCAGGGAAACCAGATATTCCCTCCTTCCAAGGTCTGAAACCATTCTGGTCTGGGAAAACCTGATTGGGGTAACTAAGGAAAGCAGATGCTTAGACAGTAGACAACTACAACCTACACTAAGAAAAATGAATTATGGGCCAGTCAAAGGAACAAACTTACACTTCAACTGAGATACAGGAACTGAAACAACTAATGCTAAATCAATTCAAAAAAATTTAGAGAAGATATGGCAAAAGAGATGAAGCACATAATGAAAACACTGGGTGTGCCTGAGGTAGAAATTGAAAGCTTGAAAAAAACAACTGGTAGAATCTATGGAAATAAAAGTCACAACAAAAGAGATGAAAGACACAATGGAAACATAAAACACTAGATCTCAAGAGGCAGAAGAAAATACTCAGGTACTGGAGAACAAGGCATCTGAAAGCCTTCACACAAAAGAACAGATAGAGAAAAGAATGGAAATAAATGAGCATCATCTTCAGGAGCTCAATGACAAAATGAAATGCAGGGATGCATATGACTTTGGTGTCCCAGAAGGAGAAGAGAAGGGAAAAGGGGAAGAAGCAGTAATGGAGGATATAATCAATGAAAATTTCCCATTGCTTATGAAAAACATAAAATTATGGATCCAAGAAGCATAGTGTACCCCAAACAGAATAGATCTGAATAGACCTATGGCAAGACACTTAATAATCAGATTATCAAACATCAAAGATAAAGAGAGAATCCTGAAAGCAGCAAGAGAAAAGCAATCTATCACATACAAAGGAAGCTTGATAAGACTGTGGATTTCTCAAAATGGAGGCAAAAAGGAAGTGGTGTGATATATTTAAGATACTGAAAGAGAAAAACAGCCAACCAAGAGTCCTATATACAGCATAACAGTCCTTCAAATATGAGGGAGAGCTTAAAATATTCTCTGAGAAAAAGGCAATGACAGAGTTTGTGAACAAGATACCTGCTCTACAGGAAACACTAAAGGGAGAACTACAGACTGTAAGGAAAGGAGAGGAGTGAAAGGGTTGGAATGCAATTTTGGGAGATAGTAGCACAGCAATGTAAGTACACTGAGCAAAGATGACTGTGAGTATGGTTGAAAGAGGAAGGCTAAGACCATGTGGGACACCAGAATGAAAGATGAAAGATAAAGACTGGGACTGTATATCTCAGTGAAACCTAGGGTTCTCAATGAGTGTAATAAAAGGTACAAGTATGCTTTTACAGGAGGTAGAACAATGAATGTCAACATTGCAAGATATTAAAAAAGGGTGGGTTTGGGGGGAAAATACAATCAATGCAAATGAGACTATAATTAACAGAAACATTGTATTATGTTTCCTTTAATATAACAAAGTCAATATACCAAAGCAAAATATATATGAGGGGACATAGGGGAAATGTATGGTACTCCTAGCATTGGTGACATTTTCTGACTCTTTATTGTACCTTAGTTAAATGCTATCTTTATTTTTGTGGCTTTCTAGCTGTTATGTTTCTTTTCTCACTCTTTCTTTTTTTTTCTTTTTCTTTTGTCCTTCTACCTTCTTTTAGTCTTCCTCCTTCTTTGTGGAAGAAATGGAGATGTCCTTAAGTAGATACTGGCAATGGTGCTGAATACATAAATACATGACTATACAGGGGACCAATGATTGTTTACTTAGGACAGAATGTATGGTGTGGGAACATAACCATCTTAAAAAATTGGGTTGATGAAGAAATCTTGAGGGCACTATATTGAGTGAAATAAGACAGACACATAAAACCAAATATTGCAGGGTCTCATTGATATGAACTAATTATAATATGTAAACTCATAGACATGAAATATAAGTTACTAGGATATAGAACAAGGCTAAAGAATGGGAGCAGTTGCTTATTTTGAGCAGAATGTTCTATGAAGGTGAACTTTAATGTTTGGAAATGGACAGAGATGATAGCAGCATGTTGTGAGAATGACTAACACTGTGGAATGGTGTGTGAAGGTGGTGGAAATGGTAAGCTCAGAGTTATGTATGTCACCAGAAGGAAAGTTGGAGGTTAAAAGGTGGGAATGTATAAAACAGTGAATCTTGTGATGGACAAGGCCCATGATTAACTGTATGAATATTAGAAATCCCTCTCAACAGAACAAATGTATGACACAATAACTAAAAGTTAATAATAGAGGGGCATATAGAAAAAATGTATCTATTGCAAACTATATACTACAGTTAGTAGTATTTTAACATTCTTTCATCAACACTAACAAATGTAGTATATGAAACTATGAATCAATAATGGAGAGGAGGGTGGTTAGGGGTATGGGAGGATTTGAGTTTCATTTTTGTCTTTATTTCTTTTCTGGAGTGTTCACATTTGTTAATGCTGCCAGAATGCAAAACACCAGAACTTGACTGGCTTTTAAAAAGGTGGTTTATTTGGTTACAAAGTTACAGTCTTAAGGCCATGACGTGCCCAAGGAAATGCAGTTGGGTACCTTCACTGGAGTATGGCCAATGCCATCCGGAAAACATCTGTTAGCTGGGAAGACATGTGGCTGGTGTTTGCTCCAAGTTCTGGTTTCAAAATGGCTTTCTCCCAGGACATTCCTCTCTAGGCCACAGCTCCTGTTCAAAATGTCACTCTCATTTGCTCTTGGGGTATTTGTCCTCTCTTAGCTTCTCTGGAGCAAGAGTCTACTTTCAACAGCCATCTTCAAACTGTCTCTCATCTGCAGCTACTCTCTCAGCTTCTGTGCAATCTTCAGTGTCCCTCTTGGCTGTAGCAAGCCTGTTCCTTCTGTCTGATCTTATATAGTGCTCCAGTAAACTAATGAAGGCCCATGCTGAATGGGCAGGGTCACTCCTCCATGGAAATCATCCAGAGTTATCACCCACAGTTGGGTGGGATGCATTTCCATGGAAACAACCTAATCCAACCATTCCAAATTTATTCCCACTAATATGTCTGTCTCCACAAGATTGCATCAAAGAACATGACTTTTTCTGGGGGACATAATATATACAAACTGGTACATTGAGTAATGAAAATGTTCTAAAAATTGAAAAAAAAATAATTGTGATGGATGTACAACTGCATGATATTAGCATGGGAAATTGATTGTACACTTTGGATCTTTGGATAATTGCATGGTATGTGAACAATCTCAATAAAAAAGCAAATAGAATAACTTATGGGAATGAAAGTCACAGTAGAAGAGATGAAAAACACCATGGAGATATAAAACAGCATATTTGAAGAGGCAGAGTACAAGATCAGTGAAGTAGAAGGCAGCATATTTGAAATCATACACACAAAAGAAATAGGGAAAAGACTGGAAAAATATGAGCAGTGTCTCAGGGAACTGAATGACAAAATAAAGTGTATGAATATACATGTTACATGTGTACCAGAAGGAGAAGAGGAGGGGAAAGGGGCAGAAAGAATAATGGAGGAAATAGTCACTCTAAATTTCCCAGCTCTTCATGAAATTACATATTCAGAAAGCTCAGCATACACAAACAGTATAGATCTGAAGAGACCTATTCCATGACAATTACTAACCATGTTGTCCAATGTCAAAGACAGAGAAAATTCTGAGAGCAGCAAGAGAAAAGTGTTTTACCACATACAAAGGAAGCTCAATAAGACATTGTACAGATTACTCTGTAGAACCATGGAGGAAAGAAACCAGTGGTAAGAAATATTTAAGATACTGAAAGAGAAAAACTGCCAACTAAGAATTCTATATCTACCAAAAGTGTCCTTCAAAATGAGTGAGAGCTTAAAATATTTTCAGGAAAATAGGCACAGGTAGAGGTTGTCCACAAGAGACCTGCTCTACAAGCAACACTAAAGGGAGGATTACAAGTTAATAAGAAAGACAAGAAAGAGAGGTTTGGAGAAGAGTGTAGAAATGAAGACTATCAGGATGGGTAAAAAGAGAGAGTAAAAAATAAGATGTGACATATAAAATCCAAATATTAAAATGGTAGAAGAAAGTACTGCCTCTAGAGTGATAACATTAAATGTTAATGGATTGTATTCCCCAGCAAAGAGACACAGACTGACAGAATGGGTTAATAACAGGACCCATCTATTTGCTGTTTAGTAGAAACTCACTTTAGAAGCAAGGACAAAATAGGTTGAAAGTGAAAGGTTGTAAACTCATATTTCATGCAAAGTACAAAGAGAAAAGAATGGGGGTAGCTATATTAATATTAGACAAATTAGACTTTAAATGTAAAACAAAAGTGATAAACAAGGACACTATATATTCATAAAAGGGACAATTCATCAAGAAGACATGACAGTCATAAATATTTCAGCGACAAGCCAGAGTGCCTCAAAATACATGAGGCAAACACTGAAAACAATGAAGGGAGAAGTAGATGCCTCTAAAATAATAGTTGGAGACATAAATACAGCACTCTTTTCAATGGATAGAACATCTAGACAGAGGATCAATCAGGAAACAGAGATATTGGGTTGTATGATAAATGAATTTTACTTAACAGACAAAGAACATTACACCCCACAACATCAGGATAAATATTTTTCTCAAATGCTCATGGATCATTCTCCAGGATAGAGCACATGTTGAGTCACAAAGCAAGTCTTGATAATTTTGCAAATATGTACATTATACCCAACACTTTCTCAGATCATAATGGAATGAAATTGGAAATCAACAAGAGGAAGGCCAGAAAATTCACAAATATATGGATGCTAAACAACACACTATTAAACAACCAGTGGGTAAAGGAAAAAAAATTACAGGAGAAATTAGTAAATATCTTGAGACAAATGAAAATGAAAACACAACATATCAAAATTTATGGGATGCAGCAAAGGTACCAATGAGAGGTAAATGTATAGTCTGAAATATCTATATTAAAAAAGAAGAAACAGCAAAAATCTAGTACTTAACTGTTCACCTGTAGGAACTATAGAAAGAACAGCAAATTATCCCCAATGCAAACAGAAGGAAAGAAGTAACAAAGATTAGAGGAGAAATAAATGAAAATGGGAACAGGAACACAACAGAGAAGATAATTAAAACCAGAAGTTTGTTCTTTCAGAAAATCAATAAAGTTGATGAACACTGTTCCAGTTTGCAAATGCTGCCATTTTTCAAAATACCAGAAATGGATTGGCTTTTATAAAGGGGGTTTATTTGGTTACAAATTTACAGTCTGAAGGCCATGAAAATGAGCAGGTTAAGGCATCAATACAAGTATACCTTCATCAAAGGTAGGCCAATGGCATCCAGAAAACCTCTGTTAGCTGGAAAGGCACATGGCTGGCATCTGATTGTCCCCAGGTTGGTCTTCAAAATGGCATTCTCCAAAATTTCAGCATCAGCTTTCAATGTCCATCTTTGAAATGTGCAGCTCCTCTGAGCTCCTTCTGTCTGAGCTTTTATAGGGCTCCAGTGAACTAATAAAGGCCCATGCTGAATGGGCAGGGCCACACCTCCATGGAAATTATCTAATCAGAGCTATCACCTACAGTTTTGTGGGTCACATCTCCATGGAAACAACCTAATCCAACTGTTCCAACTTAATCAACACTAATATGTCTGTCCATACAAGATTGCATTAAAGAATATGGCTTTTTCTGGGGCACATAATATATACATATTGACACAGAAGACTAAATGTAGTTAAGATGTCAACTCTACCTAAATTGATTTATAGATTCACTGCAATACCAATTAAAATCCTGACAACTTACTTTGCAGACATAGAAGAAACAGTAACCAAATTTATTTGGAAGGTCAGTGTGTCCTTCCAAATAAAGACAATATTTGGAAACTACATATCAGATAAGGGTTTAATGTGCAGAATATATAAAAAGATCCTACAAATCAACAACAAAAGACAAGCAACCCAATTAAAAAGTGAGGAAAAGACATGGAAGACACTTTTATGATGAGGCAATACAAGGAGCTCAGAATCATAGGAAAAGATATTCAACTTCACTAGCTATTAGGGAAATGCAAATTAAAACAATAATGAGATATCTCCCCACTGCTGCTATAATAGCCACTGTCATAATACAGAAAATTAACAGTTCTGGAAAGGATGTGGAGAAAGAGGCACACTTATTCAGTTTTTGGGAATGTACAGTGGTTCAACCACTCTGGAAGACTGTGTGGTGCTTCCTCAGGAAGTTAAGTGTAGAATTGTCATGTGACCCACCAATCACTTTACTCGGTACATCTTCATGGGAACTGAAATCTAGGACATGAACAGACATTTATAAACTGATGTTTATATTGGCATTATTCACAATTTCCAAGAAACGGAAACAGCCCAAATTTCCATCAATGGACAAGTAGATAAAAAAACTGTGATACATACATAGGACAGGATATTATGCAGCTATTAAGACAGAATAAAATCAAGGAGCATATAACAACATGGATGAAGCTTGAGGACATTATGTTTAGTGAAATTAGCCAGAAACCAGAGGACAAATACTGTATGGTTTTACTCAATGAAATAATATCAATGAGCAAACTTTCAGAGTTAAAGCTGTTCACACAGATCATCAGGAGATAGAAATACGGTAGGGATTGGGCATTTGATGTGGAAGGAGTATACAATGTTCAACAGGATTGATTGTATAGATCCAGAAACAGATGCACAATATTGTATGATGGTAGCACAATATTTTTAACACACTGAACAAAGTTGACTGTGAGTATGGTTGAAAGTGGAAGGCCAGAGGCATGTATGACACCAGAAGGAAAGATAGAAGATAAATACTGGGATTCTATAACTTAGTGAAACCTAAAGTGGGCAATGATGGTGATTAAATGTACAAATATAAGAATGTTTTTGCATGAGGGAGAACAAATGAATGTCAACTTTGCAAGGTGTTGAAAATGAGATGGTATTGAGTAAAAATACCATAAATGCAAATTAGAGTCTATAGTTTCCAGTAACATGCTTCCATTAATCATAAGAAAGGCAATATACCATACCTAATGTCTATAAGAGGAGGGATATAAGAGACAGATATGGGATTCTTAGAGGTGGATTTTTTGTCTCACCTTTTAATTTAATTTAATTTTTTATTTCACTTTTTATTATTCTTATTTCAATTTTCTTGGAGTAAAGAATATGTTCAAGGGTTGATTTTGGCAATGAATGTACAACTATATGATGATACTGTGAACCATTGCACATTGTGGATGATTGTATAGTATGTGATTATATGTCAATAAAATTGCATGGGAAAAATAAACATGGATACAAGTGCTGGAGAAAATGTGGAGAGACCTACTCCAAGACAATTACTGGTCAGATTGTCCAATGTCAAAGACAAAGAGAGGATTCTGAAAGCACCAAGAGAAAAGCGATCCATCACATACAAGGGAAGGTTGATAAGACTATGTACAGATTTCTCTGCAGAAACCATGGAGGCAAGAAGACAGTGGCATGATATATTTAAGATACTGAAAGAGAAAAACTGCCAACCAAGAATTCTATATCCAGCAAAACTTTCCTTCAAAAATGAGGGCGAGATTAAAATATTTTCAGACAAACGGACACTGATAGAGTTTGTGAATAAGAGACCAGCACTACAAGAAATACTAAAGGGAGTGCTACAGGCTGATAGGAAAAGACAGGAGAGAGAGAGTTGGAGAACAATGCAGAAATGAAGATTGTCAGGAAAGGAAAAAGGAGAGGAAAAAATAAGATATGACATATAAATTCCAAAAAACAAAATGGTAGTAGAAAGTACTGCCCTTACAGTAATAACACTAAACATAAATGGATTAAACTCCCCAATAAAAAGACACAGACTGGCAGAATGGATTAAAAAACAGGACCCATCTATATGCTGTCTACAAGAAACTCACTTTAGACACAAGGACAAACATAGAATGAAAGTGAAAGGTTGGAAAAAGATATTTCATGCAAAAAACAACCAGAAAAAAGTGGGAGTAGCCATATTAATATCAGACAAGTTAGACATCAAAAACAAAACAATTAAAAGAGATAAAGAAGGACACTGTATATTAATGAAAGGGTCAATTTATCAAGAAAACATAACAATCATAAATATTTATGCACCAAGCCAGAATGCCCCAAAATTCATGAGGCAAACACTGTGATCACTGAAAAGAGAAATAGATACCTCTACAATAATAGTTGGAGACTTCAATACACCACTCTCATCAATGGATAGAACATCTAGACAGAGGATCACTAAACAAACAGAGATGTTGAATTGTATGATAAATGAACTAGACTTGACAGACATTTATACAACACTACATCCAACAACAGCAGGATACACTTTTTTCTCAAGTCCTCATGGAACATTCTCTAGGATAGACCACATGTTGGGTCACAAAGCAAGTCTCAACAAATTTAAAAATATTGATATTATACAAAACACTTTCTCAGACCACAATGGAATGAAGTTGGAAATAAATAAAAGGCAGAAGGTCATAAAATTCACAAACATATGGAAGCTAAACAACACCCTCATAGAAAACCAGTGGGTAAAGGAAGAAATTACAAGAGAAATTAGTAAATACCTCGAGGCAAATGACAATGAAAACAAAACTTATCAAAACTTATGGGATACAGCAAAGGTGGTGCTGAGAGGTAAATTTATTGCCCTAAATGCCAATATTAAAAGAGAAGAGAGAGCAAAAATTGAAGAGTTAACTGCTCACCTGGAGGAATTAGAGAAAGAACAGCAAACTAACCCCAAAGCAAGCTGAAGGGAAGAAATAAGAAAGATTAGAGCAGAAATAAATGCAATTGAGAACAGGAAAACAATAGAGAAAATCAACAAAACCAGAAGCTGGTTCTTTGAGAAAATCAATAAAATCGATGGACCACTGGCTAGGCTAACAAAAAAAAAAGAGAGAGAGAGCAGATGCAAATAAATACAATCAGAAATGGGAAAGGAAATATAACTACCGACCCTGCAGAAATTAAGGAGATAATGAGAAGATACTATTTGCAACTATATGCTAATAAGCTAGACAACTTAGATGAAATGGACAACTTCCTAGAAAAGCATAAACAACCAACATTAACTCAAGAAGAAATAGATGACCTCAACAAAACAATCACAAGTAAAGAGATTGAGTCAGTCATCAAAAAGCTCCCAAAAAGGAAAAGCCCAAGACCAGATGCTTTCACATGTGAATTCTACCCAGCATTCAAGAAAAAATTACTACCAATCCTGCTCATCTCTTCAAAAAAATTGAAGAAGTTGGAAAGCTACCTAACTCTTTCTATGAAGCCAACATCACCCTAATACCAAAACCAGACAAAGGTACTACAAAAAAAGAAAATTATAGACCAATTTCTTTAATGAATATAGATGCAAAAATCCTCAACAAAATACTCGCAAATCAAATCCAGCGACACATTAAAGGAATTATAAACCATGACCAGGTGGGATTTATTCCAGGTATGCAAGGCTGGTTCAACACAAGAAAATCAATTAATGTAATACACCACATCAATAAATCAAAGCAGAAGAACCACATGATCATCTCGATTGATGCAGAAAAGGCATTTGACAAAATTCAACATCCTTTCCTGATGAAAACACTTCAAAGGATAGGAATAGAAGGGAACTGTTTCAATATGATAAAGGCAATATATGAAAAACCCACAGCTAACATCACACTCAATGGGGAGAGACTGAAAGCTTTTCCTCTAAGATCAGGAATAAGACAGGGATGCCCACTATCACCATTGTTATTCAACATTGTGCTGGAAGTTCTAGCTAGAGCAATTAGGCAAGAAAAAGAAATAAAAGGCATCCAAATTGGAGAGGAAGAAGTAAAACTTTCACTATTTGCAGATGACATGATTCTATATGTAGGAAACCCAGAAAAATCTACAGCAAAGCTACTAGAACTAGTTAATGAATACAACAAAGTAGCAGGCTACAAGATCAACACACAAAAATCTGTAGTGTTCCTATACACAAGTAATGTGCAGCAAGAGGAGGAAATCAAGAAAAAAATCCCATTTACAATAGCAACCAAAAGAATCAAGTATTTAGGAATAAACTTAACCAAGGACACAAAAGACATTTACATAGAAAACTATAAGAAACTGCTAAAAGAAATTGAACAAGACCTGAAAAAAATGGAAGAACATACCATGTTCATGGATTGGAAGACTAAATATAGTTAAGATGGCAATTTTACCTAAACTGATTTACAGATTCAATGCAATACCAATTCAAATCCCAACAATTTACTTTACAAAAATAGAAAAACCAATAACTAAATTTATTTGGAAGGGTAAGGTGCCCCGAGTAGCCAAACATATCTTGAGAAAGAGGAATGAAGTGGGAGGTCTCACACTACATGACTCTGAAGCATATTACAAAGCTACAGTGCTCAAAAGAGCATGGCACTCGCATAAGGACAGATATACTGATAAATGGAATCAAATTGAGTGTTCGGAAGTAGACTCTCGCATCTATGGACAACTGATCTTTGATAAGGCAGTGAAGCCGAAGCAACTGGGAAAGAGCAGCCTGTTCAATAAATGGTGTTTGGAGAACTGGATATCCATTTCCAAAAGAATGAAAGAGGATGTCCATTTCACACCTTATACCAAAATTAACTCAAAGTGGATCAAAGACCTAAACATTAGCACCAAGAGCATAAAACTCTTAGAAGAAAATGTAGGGTAATATCTTAAAGATCTTGTGATAGGAGGTGGTTTGTTAGACCACACACCCAAGGCATGAGCAACCAAAGAACAAATAGACAAATGGTATCTCCTCAAAATTAAACACTTTTGTACATCAAAGGACTTTGTCAGAAAAGTAAAAAGGCAACCTACACAATGGGGGATGATATTTGGAAAACACATGTCAGATAACAGTTTAATATCCTGAATATATAAAGGAATCCTGCATCTCAATAACAGAAAGACAAACAATCCAATTAAAAAATGGGCAAAAGACATGAACAGACATTTTTCTGAAGAGGAAATACAAATGGCTCAAAAGCATATGAAAAAATGCTCAACTTCACTGCCTATGAAGGAAATGCAAATCAAAACCACAATGAGATATCATCTCACACCTACCAGAATGGCCATTATCCAAAAAAAAAAGAAAATGACAAGTGCTGGAGAGGATGTGGAGAAAGAGGCACACTTATTCATTGTTGGTGGGAATGTAGAATGGTGCAACCACTCTGGAAGACAATATGGAGGTTCCTCAGGAAGCTAAATATAGATTTGCCATATGACCCAGCTATACCATTGCTAGGTATATACTCAGAGGAACTGAAACTTAAGACACAAACAGACATTTGTAAATCGATGTTTATTGCAGCATTATTCACAATTGCCAAGAGATGGAAACAGCCCAAATGTCCATCAAAGGACGAGTGGATAAACAAACTGGTATATACACATGATGGAATATTATGCAGCTGTAAGACAGAACAAAGGCATGGATCATGTAATAATGTGGATGAACCTTGAGGACATTATGTTGAGTGAAGTTAGCCAGAAACAAAAGGACAGATTCTATATGGTCTCACTAATATGAACAGACATTAATGAACAAACTTTGGGAGTTAAAAGCTGACAACACAGGCGACCAGGAGATAGAAAGAGGGCAGAGATCAGCCATTTGATGCTGAAGGACTACAGAATGTTTAGGATTGATTGCATAGATCCAGAAATAGATAGCATAATACTGTGTGATGGTAGCACAGTATTGTAAGTACACTGAACAAAGATGTCTGTGAGTAAAGCTGAAAGAGGTGGGAGAGGAGAATGTATGACACCAGAGGTAAAGATAGATGATAAAGACTGGGACTGTATAACATGGCAAAAACTGGAGTGGCCAATGACTGTTACTAAATACACAAATATAAAAATGTTTTTGCATGTGGGAAAGCAAATGAATGTCAACCATGTAGAGAGTTGAAAAGGGGATGGTATTCAGGAAAGAACATAATCAAAGCAAACTGGAGTCTATGGTCAACAGTAACATTGTAATATACCTCCATTAAATGTAACAAAGGCAATATGCCAATGCTAAATGTATATGAGAGGGGGATATAGGGGAGGAATATGGGATTCTTGGTAGCGGTGTTATTTGCTGTCCTTACTAGTATATTGTATTGTATGACATGTTATTTTTCTTTTTATCATTTTTTTCTTATTGCTAAAAAAAAACAATTTTTTCTTGTAGTAATCAGTATGTTCAAGTGATGATTGTGGTGATAAATGTACAACTTTATGATGATACCATGAACAACTGATTGTACACAGTGGATAAATGTATGGTATGTGAATATAACTATAAAATTGTAGGAAAATATATATATAGGAGTAAAAGTGTTTGAGAAAATATGGTGAGAGGGATGATGCCTCACCAATATGGACTAACTACAATGTGTAAACTCAGAATTGAATCTTAGAACATAGCCTAACGTGGGCATAATAATTGTAATAATCCCTAGACTGTAAGCTCTTACAGCAGTTAACTCTATCCCTGACTTGTAATGCCTATCTCCAAACTTTGAGATGCTGATCCCCTAGTGTATAACCTGATTGGTCTCTGGAACAATGCGTATCTCTGAGACACCTGAAACTCAGAGCCAGAGCTCGGCAGATATGAATGTCAGTATTAGTGCATACAGCCACTGTCAAAAAAAAAAAAGTTGAAAAAGAGGCCAGACTTCAATTAGTGATATGAATGAAGCAGGTCTGGTTAAGACCAGGGCAAGCCAGGCCAAAGGGTAAAGGTTGAAACTGATTGTGTTTTAAAACTTCAACTTCCATATGAGACCAAGGGAAGAGATATCTATTTGGTACAGGATCTAAATTTTCTAAACGGTACAACTCTACAGTCGATTTGTTCAAACACCACAATTGCATGGAATTTGAATAGGAAGTGAGATACGGTAGGTTAGTATAGGCTGGAGTGAAATAGTGACACATCCCAGAGTAATTTGGGCAGATAATAAAAAATATATTTACAGCCTCCCCCTCCCCAGCCCCAAGGATCTGGGGGAAGGTGCGGATGTGTTGGACATCCTCACCTGGACTGGTGTTGATGTTGTCACAAACATCGGGACTGGTGGTTTGATGTGCTGAGCCCTCGATCATGGGACTTGCCCTTATGAAGCTTGTTACCACAAAGGAGAGTCTAAACTTGCATGTAATGGTGCCTAAGAGTCTCCCCCTGAGTACCTCTTTGTTGCTCAGATGTGGCCCTCTCTCTCTCTAACTGAGCCATCTCGACAGGTGAACTCGCTGCCCTCCCCTCTACGTGGGACCTGACTCCCAGTTTTGTAAATCTCCCTGGCAATGCAGAATATGACTCCCGGGGATGAATGTGGACCTGGCATCGTGGGACTGAGAGTATCTTCTTGACGAAAAGGGGGATGCAAAATGAGACGAAATAGTTTCAGTGGCTGAGAGATTTCAAATGGAGTCGAGAGGTCACTCTGGTGGACATTCTTATGCACTATATAGATAACACCTCTTAGGTTTTAATGTATTGGAATAGCTAGAAGTAAATACCTGAAACTACCAAACTCCAACCCAGCAGTCTGGACTCCTGAAGACAATTATATAATAATGTAGATTACAAGGGATGACAGTGTGATTGTGAACACCTTGTGGATCATACCCCCTTTATCTAGTGTATGGATGAGTGGAGGAATGGGGATAAAAACTAAAGGACAAATGGGGTGGGATGGGGGGGATGATTTGGGTGTTCTTTTTTCACTTTCATTTTTTATTCTTGTTCTGGTTCTTTCTGATGTAAGGAAAATGTTCAGAAATAGATTGTGGTGATGAATGCATAACTATGTTATCATACTGTGGACAGTGGATTGTATACCATGGATGATTGTATGGTGTGTGAATGTATTTCAATAAAACTGAATTTAATTAAAAAAAGTGTTATGGGTTAAAATTCCACCATTTCATTTATTTATGTCCAGCAATTATAAAACCCTAGAAACTAAAATAAATATTTATAAAAAGATTCAGTATTCATAATCCTTTTATAAATCATATATTCTCTGTTGCCATCTCTCCCTCTCATCTGAGAACTGTTTCAATGTCCAGTGATATCTAGGCCATGACTGCCCAAACTTGTTCATATTGAAAAGGGGTGTCAACATCATGGTGAATGGGGATGCATTTGTTTGGTGTTCTTGAAGAGGCTATTGCCTCTGGGTTTTGGGACATTTTTGGTATTGAAGCACTCTGGAGGTTCTAAGTGAATGAGAAATACTTGGTGATTTAAACCCTTATAGAGTCTCAGATAGGGTCCTGGATATTTTTAGGTTTCTTGGCACTACTGATAATTGGATTTGGCATTCTATGGCCATTTGGAATATCTAGCTGAATCTTGCCTAAGAGTAAACTCCAGGATAGACACTTGACTCTATTTGAAATCTCTCAGCCACTGAAACCTTAATTTGTTACCTTTCTTTTCCCACTTTTTGTCCAAGAAGTCACTCTCAATCCCTCAATGCAAAGGCCAGGCTCATTCTTGGAAGTCATGTTCCACATAGTGGGGAGGGTAGTGAATTTATTGGCAGAGTTGGGTTTAGAGAGAGAAAGACCACAACTGAGCAATGAAAGAAGTTTTCTGGTGGTAACTCTTAAGCACAAGCATAGGCTGGCTAAGCTCCCCTGGAACAGCCATAAGTTTCATAAGAGCAAGCCTCAAGATCAAGAGCTTGACTTATTAAGTAGGAGGTTCCTAGTTTTGCATGGCATATATTGTGCCAAAGATAAACAATATCTCATTATTTTCACTTAGTTGTAATATCATCATCACTCTCAATTATCTTCACTTATTTGTACAATCACTAACACTCTCAATTTTAAACAACTCTCCTAAACCAAAACATCCCAAAGTTCTTATCAGCACATAATTATTTATCCCTAGTATTAGTGTGGTACCAGTAAGGTATTCCTATTAAATTTAGCCCATAGTTTGAGTGTCAATTTGAAACTCCTATGGATCCCAGAAAATCCATGAACTTTTAATTCCATCTTTTTGGGTGAAATATTTGATTATTTCTATGGGTATGTGACTGAACAAACTTTGGGTGAGACCTTTGATTAGATCATGCCCATGGATGTGTGGACCAAGCCCATTCAGGATCAGTATTGATTCAATCATTTGAGTATTTAAAAGAGTAAGCAGCTAAGGAGAAATTAAGATGACAGCTAGGAGAGACAGGGCAAGAAAACACATCCATGAAAAATACTAGATAGAGGCCAGAAAGTGACCCAGAACACCAGTTCCAGTAATGCACCAGCTGGACAAGGTCTGCTAAATCCACAGTGACCATGCACATCATGAAACTGGGAGTCTGCATTCTGAAATGTGTCAGTAAGTTGGCTGAATGTCTGGCAGCCATGCTGTGGTGTGGGGAAACTGTGGGTTGGCATTTGGAGGCAGACTAGTTCTTTTTAAAAAAAAAAAAAAAACCTAAAAGTGGCTGCAGATATGGCAGTGAGAACCACACAGTGAAGTGCAGCAGGAAAGGGCTGTGTGAACACCTCAATATCTGGCATGGAAGATAGCCTTTCACACACCCACTGCTAGTTTTCTTGGAGCAAGGAGGGCAGAGGAGAACCAAAAGGGGAAAAAGCCCACACCCCTTGCAGCCATCTTCCCAGCAGGCTGGGAATGCTCTTGCCCAGCACTGGAGCCATAGCACAGAGCCATGACAAGGGACCCAGTGTGATGGGAAGTGTTTCTGGCAACACCACACACACGTCACAATATTGGGCATGGATAACAGCCTTTCATGCACCCACAGCTAATTGTCCCAGAGCTGGAAAGGCAGAGCTTTGTGAAAAGGGGGAAATTAACATGCCACAATCAGCCATCTTCACAGCAGGCTGGAAAAACCCCTGCATGGGTCAGCAGCCCAGGGCTTCCCTTGAGGGATGGTGTGCACTTGTGCCATAGCACAGCCTTACCTCAGCAGAGGCACTAGAAGGGCACAGCTGGGAAGAGGAACCTACCTGGAAAACCCAGGGACCCTATGCCAATACCAAGGACTTGTGGGTCAGTGACCGAGACAATCTGTGGCAAGAATGAAATGAAAGTTTAGATTCCTGCAACAGCCTTAAATATCCTGGAACACCTGGGTGGTTTGATTATTAAAACTGCCCTGCCCCCCTAAAAACTCAGACACATGCCCCACATTCAGGGTGGACAGCACCAACAACACACCAAAACTTGGTGCACCAATTGGACCCCATAAGAACCAGAACTCCACACACCACAATGAAAAAGTTGAGAAGAACTGACTTGAGGGGAATAGGTGACTCGTGGATGCCATCTGCTGGTTAGTTAGAGAAAGCATATGCCACCAAGCTGTAGATCTGACAAATTAGAGATTGGTGTCTGAATAATCCTTCATATCTTAAAAGAACCCTATCAAGTAAAGCAAATGCCAGGAGCCCAAAAAAACAACAAAAAAATTTAAAGCATATGATAAAACCAAACGATATGGTTAACACAAACCCAAACACCCAAACCAAAAGATCAGAGGAGACACAGTACTTGGAGCAATTAATCAAAGAACTAAAGACAAACAATGAGAGCATTGCACAGGTATAAAGGACATGAAGAAGAGCATGGCACAGGATATAAATTTCAAGAAGAAGACCCTAGAAGAGCATAAAGAAGAAATTGCAACAGTTAATAAAAAAAAATAGATGATCTTTTGGAAATAAAAGAAAGTGTTGACCAAATTAAAAAGATTCTGGATACTCATAGTACAAGACTAGAGGAAGCTGAACAATGACTCAACAACCTCAAGAACCAAAGAATGTAAAATGAAAGTACAAAAGAAAGAATGGGGAAACAATTGAAAAAATCAAAATGGATCTCAGGGATATGATAGATAAAATAAAACGTCCAAATTTAAGACTCATTGGTGTCCCAGAAGGGGAAGAGAAAGGTAAAGGTCTAAAAAGAGTATTCAAAGAAATTGTTGGGGAAAATTTCCCCAACCTTCTACACAACATAAATACACAAAGCATAAATGCCCAGCAAACTCCAAATAGAATAAATCCAAATAAACCCACTCCAAGACATATTCTGATCAGACTGTCAAATACTGAAGAGAAGGAGCAAGTTCTGAAAGCAGAAAGAGAAAAGCAATTCACAACATAAAAAGGAAACAACATAAGACTAAGTAGTGACTATTCAGTGGTCACCATGGAGGTGAGAAGGCAGTGACATGACATATTTAAAATTCTGAGAGAGAAAAATTTCCAACCAAGTATACTTTATCCAGCAAAGCTCTCCTTCAAATTTGAGGGAGAGCTTAAATTTTTCACAGACAAATGCTGAGAGATTTTGCTAATAAAAGACCTGCTCTACTTCAGATACTAAAGGGAGCCCTACTGACAGAGAAACAAAGAAAGGTGAGAGAGAGAGAAATTTAACAGACTTATATAGAACATTACATCCCAAATCACCAGGCTACACATTCTTCTCTAGAGATCATGGAACATTCTCCAGAGTAGACCATAGGATGGGACATAAAACAAGCCTCAATAAATTTAAAAAATTGAAATTATTCAAAGCACTTTCTCTGACCACAATGGAATACAAATAGAAGTCAATAATCATCAGAGACTTAGAAAATTCACAATCACCTGGACGTTAAAAATGGGGGGAAGAAGCGGGGCAAGATGGTGACATAGAGAGGAGTGGAAGCTAAGTAGTCCCCCTGGAACAACTACAAAAAAACAGAAACAGCTAGTAAATAATCCAGAATAACTGCGGGGGGACAAACGAGACCATCCACTCATACACCAACCTGAATTGGGAGGAATGCCCGAGAACACAGCATAAAATCTGTAAGTAAAACATGTGGATCCAAGTCACGAGATCCCCTCCCCCATAGCCCGAGCTGCAAAGCCACGTGGTGCCAGAGAGAAGCTTTCTCCCAGCAAGGGAATATAGCTCAGCTGAGCTCCAACTGGGGTTTTAAGAAGCAAGTGTGAACTGCTCACTACAGGTACGCATCCCCAAAAAACAGACAGAGGCTTTGGGTGATGACTGACCTTGGAGAGCCAGAGTGTCACCTTGGACTGGGTCTGAAGGGGACTGTCTGTTTCTTTTTTGGCTCAGTGGAGAAAGCCCCAGTCATTTTCAGTTTCCAGGGCTGTGACTTGGGGAAGGGTGGAGACACCACAAGGAGAGAGAGAGACCACTGAAATGCTAATGACCTCCACCTGGGGGGTCTGTCTTCCCTAGAAGGAAAGGGGTGGAGCCCTTTCCATTCAGAACCAGACCCCAGAGCCTGGGGGAACAGGGCCATACCTCCTCACACCAGTCAAGAATTATAGGCTAACAGGCATCAACTGCTGGGCAGAAAAGCACAGTGACCTGAGGCATCAAAGGGTGGAGCAATTTTCTAAGACACACCCACAGGGAAACCAGATACTGAATATTTCTTCCCTCTGGGACCTGAGCCTGTTCTGGTCTGGGAAAACCTGATTTGGATAACCAAGGAAATCATGCCTAGACAACAGAAAATTACAACTTACACTAAGAAAAACAAAGTTATGGCCCAGGCAAAGGAACAAACGTACACTTCAACTGAGATACAGGAATTTAAACAACTAATGCTAAATCAAATCAAAAAGTTTATAGAAGATATTGCAAATGAGATAGAGGCTGTAAAGGAAAAATTGGGCATATATGCTGCAGAAATCAAAAGTTCAAAAAAACTACTAATAGAATCTATGGAAATGAAAGGCACAACACAAGAGATGAAAGACACAATGGAAACATACAACAGCAGATCTCAAGGGGCAGAAGAAAACACTCAGGAACTGGAGAACAAAACACCCGAAAGCCTACATGCAAAGGAGAAGATGGAGAAAAGAATGGAAAAATATGAGCAATGTCTCCGGGAACTCAAGGATGAAACAAAGTACAATAATGTATGTATCATTGGTGTCCCAGAAGGAGAAGAGAAGGGAAAGGGGGCAGAAGCAATAATAGAGGTAATAATTAATGAAAATTTCTGATCTTTTATGAAAGACATAAAATTACAGATCCAAGAAGCGCAGCGTACTCCAAACAGAAGAGATATGAATAGGCCTATGCCAAGACACTTAATAATCAGATTATCAAATGTCAAAGACAAAGAGAGAATCCTGAAAGCAGCAAGAGAAAAGTGATCCATTACATACAAAGGAAGCTTAATAAGGCTATGTGCGGATCTCTCAGTAGAAACCATGGAGGCAAGAAGGAAGTGGTGTGATATATTTAAGGTACTGAAGGAGAAAAACCGCCAACCAAGAATCCTATATCCAGCAAAGCTGTCCTTCAAATATGAGGAAGAGCTCAAAATATTTTCTGACAAACAGACAATGAGAGACTTTGTGAACAAGACACAACTGCCCTGCAGGAAATACTAAAGGGAGCACTACAGGGTGATAGAAGACAGGAGTGCGTGGTTTGGAACACAATTTTGGGAGATGGTAGCACAGCAATGTAAGTACACTGAACAAAGGTAACTACGAATACGGTTGAGAAAGGAAAGTGGGGAGCATGTGAGACACCACAAGAAAGGAGGAAAGAAAAGACTGGGACTGTGTAACTTGGTGAAATCTAGAGTGTTCAACAATTGTGATAAAATGTACAAATATGTTCTTTTATGAGGGAGAACAAGCAAATGTCAACCTTGCAAGGTGTTAAAAATGGGGAGGCATTGGGGGAGGGATGCAATCAGCATAAACTAGAGACTGTAATTAATAGAATCATTGTATTATGCTTCCTTTAATGTAACAAAGGTGATATACCAAGGTAAATGCAGATGGGGGGGGGATAGGGGAGGCATGTTAGACACTTGACATTGGTGGTATTGTCTGATTCTTTATTCTACTTTCATTTAAGGTTATTTTTTCCTTTTGCTGCTTCCTAGCTGTCATTTTTTTTTCCTCTTTCTTTTGCCTCTCTACCTTCTTTGACTCTCCCTCCTGCCTGGTGGAAGAAATGTAGATGCCCTTATATAGATAGTGGTGAAGGTGGTGTACACATAAATGTATCACCATGCAGAGAACCATCGATTATTTACTTGGGATGGAATGTATGGTGAGTGAACAAAACCATATTAAAAAATAAAAATGGGTTGATGACAAAACCTCAAGGGCAATATAGTGAGTGAAATAAGCCAGACACATAAGGACAATTATTGCAGGGTCTCACTGATAGGAACTAATTATAATATGTAAACTCATAGACATGAAATATAAGGTACCAAGATATAGGACGAGGCTTAAGAATGGGGAGTGGTTGCTTAGTATGGGCAGAATGTTCAATTAGGATGAACTTAAATGTTTGGAAATGAACAGGGGTGTTGGTAGCAAGGTGTGAGAATAACAGCGCCAAATGGTGTGTGAATGAGGTGGAAAAGGGAAGCTCAGAGTCATATATGGCACCAGAAGGAAAGTTGGAGGTCAAAAGATGGGAATGTATAAAACTGAATCCTATGGTGGGCAATGTCCATGATCAACTGCACAAATACTGGAAATCACTTCCATGAACCAGAACAAATTTATGACAATACAATTAGAAGTTAATAATAGAGGGGCATATAGGGAAGAACTATATACCTATTACAAACTATATACTACAGTTAGTGGTATTTCAACATTTTTTCATAAGCAGTAACAAATGTACTATACCAACACTACGAGTCAACAATTGAGGGTGGTTGGTTAGGGATAGGGGAGGATTAGAGTTTCCTTTTCTTTTTTTCTTTTTTCATCTTTCACTTTATTTCTTGTCTGTAGTAATGAAAAGTTTCTAAAATTGAACAAAAATTAAGTGTGATGGATGCACAGTTGTATGAGGGTACCCAGGGGCAAGTGATTGTACACATTGGATCTTTGGATAATTGTATGGTATGTGAACACTCTCAATAAAAATGAAAAAAAGGAAAAAAAATGAGGGGGAGATGTAAACATTCCTGGATAATCAAAAGCTGAGGGACTTCATCACCAGTAGAAGAGTCCTATAAGAAATGCTAAAGGGAATTGTGCAGGCTGAAAGGAAGAGACACTAAGTAATTGACTGAAAACACATGAAGAAATAAAAATTTCCATTAAAGATCACATGGTAAATATAAATACCAATACTACTGTGTTTTTGATTTGTAACTCCACAATTTACTTCCTACAGGATCTAAAATACATAAAGTGCAATGATAAATCAGTGGTTTTGGACTCAATGTAAAATATGTAATTTTTGACAAGAACTACATAAAGGTAGGGGAATGGAGGAGTATAGGAACATAGTTTATGTGTCCTTTTGAAGTTAAGTTGGTATAAAAGAAAACAATATTCTTGTAGACTTAAGATATTAAATTTAAGCCCCACAGTAAACACAAATAAAGTATCAGAGAATATGATCATAGAGATGAAAAATAAAGTATGGGTTATGAGAAGTGGGGGAAGGGGCAATGGAGAGTTAATAAGAAATTAGTGTAGGGTTTCTGTTTGGGGTGAAGGGAAATTTCTAGTAATGGATGGTGGGAAAGTGATGGCATTGCAACACTGTGATTGTGATTAATCCCACTAAATGGAATGCTTGGGAGGGGTTGGAATGGGAAGATTTATGTTGTAGATATGTTTCCACATTTGAAAAAAAAAAAGACAGCCTAAATAGATAATGACAATTAAATGCCATAGATGATCCTGGATTACATCTAAGAATAGAGGAGGAAAGGCTCAAAAGGACACAACTGGGACATAAGAAAAAATGAAATATAGAATGTAAGCTTTATAACAATGTTAAATTTCTTGAACTTCTTAACTACACTTAATGTGATAACATAAATGAATATTCTTATTCATAGGAAACATATATGTGAATTATATTATTTGTTCAAGGATGTGAGCAACTTGCTCTCATATGTTCAGAAGACAGAGCAATAGATGATGGCTGAGAGGGAGGGAGGGAGGGAAGGAAAGAAATGGTAAAGTGACAAAATATTAAAGTTGTTTGATCAGGGTATCAGTGGAGGGGGGTTGGGGTATGCTGGAGTTGTGTGTATGAGGTTTGTATTACTTTTGCAATTGTTACTGTAAGTTTGAATTTATTTCAAAATAAAAATTAAAAAAAAAATAGAAGAGTAAGAGCTGACATTGACCCAGATGCCTGCTGACGGTTAGGGTTGCAGATGGATGGACATTTGGAGATACCAAATTAAGAGAGAAAAACCAGAGTTTGCCCAAGAGAAGCTGAGAGGACCCCAGATGCTTAGAGAGAAATGTCTTTGGAGAAAGAAGAAAGGATGCAGAGGATCTGAGAGAGTGAAGACAGAAGCCAAGAGACATTTTGGAGAAAACCATTTTGAAACACAGTCCAGGAGCAAATGTCCAGCAGATGCCAGCCACATGCCTTCCAAGGTAACAGAGGCGGTCCTGATTCCATCAGCCTTTCTTCAGTGAAGGCTCTTCTTTTTGACACCTTATTATGGACACTTTTATGGCCTTAGAACTGTAAAATTATAACCTAATATATCCCCTTTATAAATGCAATTCCATCTATGGTATTTTGCATAATGGCAGCTTTAGCAAACCGGAACTGCATGCAATAGGTAGTTTTTCCCACTGCCACTCAGTTGTTAATTTTATGTATCAGTGTAATACCTTAGAAGTAAATTATGGAAGCACTTATTTATATTTGTAATGCTACTCTGTGGGATACATGCCTTTAAACCACCACTTTCAATCATGTTCATCTTCAATGTGGCATTGATACTTGTAATTCCATTAACAAAATATCATCACCCCTGTCCATTCCCATACCTTTAAATTCAACCGTATTAACAGGTCTATCCATATAAGGTAATCATTCCCCTTCTCTAGCTTATGTCTATCTCTTTGTCCCCTATATTATACATTACATACACCAATTTTCCATTATTGAGGGCAATCATATTAGTGATAATATACAGTATATTTCCTTTTGTGTCTGACATATTTCACTCAGCATTATGTCTTCAAGGTTCATCCATGTTGTCACATGTTTCAGGACCTCATTTCTTCTTACTTCTACCTAGTATCCCATCATATGTGCATACCACATTTTGTTTTTCCATTCATCTGTTAAAGGACACTTGGATTCTTTCCATCTTCTGGTAATTGTGAAAAATGCCACTATGGACATTGGTGTGCAAATGTCTGTTTGTGTCAATGCTTTCAGTTCCTTTGGGTATATATCAAGTAGTGGAATTGTGATGTCATAGGGCAAGTCAATATTTAGTTTTCTAAGAAACTGCAAAACTGTCTTCCAAACCATTTGTACCATTGTATATTCCCACCAGCAGTGGATAAGAGTTCCAGTTTCTCCACATCCTCTACAGCATTTGTAGTTTTGTAATTGTATAATGGCAGCCATACTTATTGGTGTGAGATGAGATCTAATGAGGTTTTGACTTGCACTTCCCTAATAGCTGGTGAAGATGAATGCTTTTTCCCTTGCTTTTTAGCCATTTGTATTTCCTCTTTGGAAAATATATTTTTTTTCATGTATTTTGCCCATTTTATCATTGGGCTGTATGTACTATTGTCATTGAGTTGTAGGATTTCTTTATATATGCTGGATAGCAGCCTCATCAGATATATGGTTTCCAAATATTTTTTCCCATTGAGTTGACTGCCTCTTCAAGTTTTTGACAATGTCTTTTGGGCACAGAAGCTTTTGATTTTGAGGAGTTCCCATTTATCTATTTTTTCTTATGTTTGTGCTTTGAGGGTAAGTTCTAAGAAGCTACCTCCCATTAATAGATATTGAAGATGTTACCCTATGTTATGTTCTAGGAGTTTTATGGTACTGGCTCTTATATTTAGGTCTTTGATCCATTTTGAGTTAATTTTTGTATAGGGTGTGAGGTAGGGTTCCTCTTTCATTCTTTTGCATGTGGATATCCAGTTCTCCCTGCCCCATTCGTTGAAAAGACTCTTCTGTTTGAGTTCAGGGGATTTGGGGGCCTTATCAAAAATCAATTGACCATAGATCTTTGTGTCCATTTCCAATCACTCAATTTGATTCCATTGATCAGTATGTCTATCTTTGTGCCAGTTCCATGCTGTTTTGTCCACTGTTACTTTATATTAGGCTTTAGAGTCAGAAAGTATAAGTGCTCCCACCTCATCCTTCTTTTTAAGAATATTTTTGGCCAGTTTCCCTTCCAAATAAATTTGATAACTAGATTTTCCAAGTCTGTAGACTGGGTTTTTGGAATTTTGATTGAAATTTCATTGAATCTGTAGATCCATTTGGGAAGATTTGACATCTTATTAAGGTTTAGTCTTCCTACCCATGAACACGGAATGTCTTTGCACCTATTTAGGTCCTCTTTGATTTATTTTAGTAAAATTTTCTAATTTTCTGTGTAGAGATCTTTTCCATCCTTGGGTAAGTTTATTCCTAGGTACTTGATTATTTTAGTTTCTATTGCAAATGGAATTTTTTTCTTGATTGCCACTTCTGTTAGGACATTACTAGTGTATACATACTTGACTGACTTTCACACATTAATCTTGTAGCCATGTTGCTGATTTCATTTATTAGATCAAATATCTTTGTGATCACTTTCTCAGGATTTTCCAAATATAAGATCATATCATCTGCAAATAATGACAGTTTTATTTCTTTCTTTCCAATTTGGATACCTTTTATTTCCATCTTTCTGAATTGCTCTGGCTAGAACTTCTAGCAAAATATTGAGTAATAGTGATGATAGTGTGCATCCTTGCCTCATTCCTTATCTTAGGTTTAAGGCATTATGTCTGTCACCACTGAGTATTATGCTGGCTGTGGGTTATTCATATATACCCTATATCATATGGAGGAAGTTTCCTTCAATTCCTACCTTTGAGGGTTTTTTTTTTTTTTTTCCAAAAAGGTTGCTGATTTTTTTTAATGTTTCTTCAGCATCTATCCAGATTATCATTTGATTTTTCCCTTTTGATTTGTTAAAGTGTTGTATTACACTGAATTATTTTCTTACATTGAACCAACCATACATGCCTGGAAAAAACCTCACTTGGTCTGGTGTACAATGCTTTTAACACACCTTTGGATTCAATTTGAAAGTATTTTCTTGAGAATTTTGCATCTATATTCATTAGGAAGATTGGCTGGTAATTTTCCTTTATTTTAATATCTTTACCTGCTTTTGGTGTTAGAGTAATATTAGCTTCATAAAATGAATTAGGTGTTCCTTTTTCAATTTTTTGAAAGATTTTGAGGAGGAGTGTTGCCAGTTATTTTTGGAAAGTTTGGTAAAAGTCCCCCGTGAAGACATCTGACCCTGGGCTTTTATTTGTAGGAAGATAGCTGATGACTGATTGGATCTCTTTAGATATGATTTGTTTGTTGAGGTCTTCTATTTCTTATTGGGTCAGTCTAGGTTATTCATGCATTTCCAAAAATTGTGCATTTCCTCTAAGTTGTCTAGTTTGTTGGCATGCAATTGTACCTAGTATCCTCTTACGACTTTTTAATTTTCTTCCCTAGCCATAGTAATGATGCCCATCTCATTTCTAGTTCTGTTTATTTGGGTCTTATCTCTTTTAGACTATGACAGTCCAGCTAAAGGTTTATCAATATTGTTGATCTTCATAAAGAAGTGACTTTTGGTTTTATTTATTTTCTCTATTGGTATTTTGTTTTCTAAGTCATTGATTTCTGCCTTAAACTTTGTTATAACTTTTCTTCTACTTCTTGTAGAGTTAGTTTTCTGATCATTCTCTAGCTTCTATAGCTGTTCAGTTAGGTCTTTTGTTTTAGCTCTTCTTTATAATGTATGCATTTAGAGCTATGCATTTCCCTTTCAGCACCACCCTTGCTGCAACACATAGGTTTTGATCCTTTGTTCTTGATGTCATTCTCTAAATATTTACTGATTTCTCTTGCAGTTTCTTGTTTGAGAGTATGTTGTTTAACCTCCAAATATTTGTGACTGTTCTGGTTCATTGGTGGTTACTGACTTCTCTTTGCATTCCTTTATTGTCACAGAAGTGCTCTGAATAGCATTCCTTTATTGTCACAGAATGTGCTTTGAATAACTTCAATCTTTTTAAATTTATTGAGACTTGTTTTGTTCCCCAGCATGTGATCTATCCTGATGAATATCCATTGGCACTACAGAAGAGTATACATCGTGGTAATTTGGGTTGTAATGATCTACATATGTCTGTTGGACCTCCTTGATTGGGTGCATAAACATATATGATTGTTATTTTTTCTTGGTGAACTCTCCTTTTATTAATATATAGTGTCCTTCTTTGTCTCTTATGACATCTTTAGATTTAATGTCTACTTTTTCTGTTATTAGTATAGCAACCCTTCTTTCTTTTGGCTTCAGCTTTTGAGAATATTTTTTTCTGTCCTTTCATTTTCAGTCTCTTTGTGTCACTGTGTCTAATATGAGTCTCTTTTAAACCCCATGGATTATACTTTTTAAATACATTCTGTCAATATCTTTTTTTTAATTGAGCAGTTTAATCCATCCACATTGATAGTTATTACTGTGCAGGCAGTTCTTGAACCAGTCATCTTATCCTTTGTTTTTTATTTGTCAGAACTATTTTTCCCCTTTCTCTGTTTTTCCCCTTAATTTAGCCTTGCTAATAGTCTTCAGTTCTGGACCACTCTTCAGGCCTCTCTCTTCTTTCTTTTATTTCTGCTGGTAGTATTTAGTATTTATTGCAGGACAGGTTTCTTGTTAACAAATTGTGTCAGCATTTGTTTTCCTGTGAAAATTATAAACTCTCCCTCACTTTTTGAAGGAGAGCTTTGTTGGACAAAGTATTTTTGATTGGCAATTTTTCCCCTTCATTGTCTTAAATATGTCATACCACTACCTTATTGCCTCAATTGTGCCCTCTGGGTAGCTACTGGTTTCCCTTGTATGTGGTGAATTGCTTCTTTGTTGCTGCTTTCAGAACTTTCTCCTTCTCTTCAGCATTTGGAAATCAGAGTAGTATATGCCTTGGTGTAGGTCTATTTGGATTTATTCTATTTGGAGTTCCCTGGGCTTCTTTGATTTGCATATTTATGTCTTTGATAAGGTATAGGAAATTTTCCCCAACTATTTCCTTGAAAATCCTTCCTAATCCTTTACTCTTCTCCTTCTGGGACACCAGTGATTCTTACATTTGTGTACATCATGTTGTCTATCATTTCCCTGAGATCTGTGTAAAAATTTTCAATATCTTTTCTTACCTTGTTTGTGCATTCACATTCAATTGCATTGTCCTCTAGTTCACTTATATTTTCTTTTTTCTCTTCACATCTGCTGCAGTGTTTCTCTAGGTTTTTTTTTTTTTTTTTGCTTTTTTAATTTATCTACATACTCTTTTATTTCCATAAGATCTTCTATTTTTCCACTTACTCCTCCATATTCTTATTTCTGCTCTTCTAGTGTCTCCTCAATGTTCTTTATGTCTTTAGCCAAGCCATTGAATTTGTTTTGGAGATTTGTATGTAATACTTTGATTAATTGCTCCAACTTCTTTGTCTCCTCCAGCTTTTTAATTTAGTCATTTGGCTTGTTCAAGTCTTCTTGCATCTTCATATGCTTTGTGATTTTCTGTTGATTTTGGGTCATTTGCTTATCTTGATAAGGTTACCTTGGGCAATATGGATTATTTGGGCATTTATATAAAATTTAGCAGAAAAACAGCTTTCTGGAGTGCACTTTCCCTGTCTTCCCAGCAGGTGGCAATTTTGAGCCACTTCTTCCCATCAAACTCACTTTTACCTGACTGCAGCTGTTCACTGAATGGTGTCCAAACAAGGTGAAAATCCAATCAATTATGTAGTTCTCCATGTACATTGTGGATTTCCAGACCTGGGGTTGTGTGTAGGGACCTGTGCAGTTTGTCAGAGATTCTGCTTAAGAGTACCTTTGCTCTGGTTATTCCCAGGCCTTCAGGTCATCCACCATCAGACTTTGGGGCTGTAAGTCCCACCCTTTGCAGAAATCAGCCTGCTCAAAATTTCCCCACCTTCTAGTTGGAACTCAAGGTCCTTGCCCACCATGTACCCATGAGCATTTGGAATTTGGTAGGTGCTCCTGGTGTTTCTGTGCAGCACCCTTGCTTATCCCTGCCTCTTGCCCATGCACAGCATGAGCCTCTATGGAGGAAGAGTAAATACACTAACACAGGTCCACAGATTCCAAATTTCCCTCATGAGACTTCATTGACAAGGGGCTGAGAAGGGTTATCTCCCCAGATAATTGCTGAGATCACTGTATGGGAGTGGAGAGCTCCTCCTTCCCTCGCCCTTTTTGGCTAGATAACTCAGAGCAGGAAGCCCTGGTGACTCATCCAGTAGAGTAAATTCAACCCATCCTTTCAGATGTAATTTTTTGGCTCCTGAAATGATATCCGCAATATATATTGTAGAGGAACATCTCTGGCTGCTCATACCCTGTAACCAGAGTAGCAGCCATTTTCTACCTTTTCTCTAGTTATTCCATGTGTGAGAAATTTGCTCTGCATCTCCTCTACCACTGTCTTCACCCTTGTTTCTTTTTGTACTTTCAAATTCTTCTTTATTCTCATAAATTGACTTCTTAATATATTTTATCTCTTTCTGTATATTTTCTTTCAATTTGTAGAATTGATTTAGGAGATTTGTTTGAATATCTTTGATTATTTCCAAATTTTGGATTTCCTCTGAAGGTTTACTTTGTTCTCTTGAGTGAGCTATATCTTCCTGCTCCTTTGCATGGCTTGAAATTTATTGCTTGTATCTAGGCATCTGATTTTATTAAGGAGTTAGTTGTGAAGTTCCTGCTCTCCCTTATGTCTAGGGTAATTATTTTAAGCAATTGAGATATATTCGCATAGAAGATAATCATCCAAATTATTCAATGGTTCATGATCTCATCATATATTTGTGCATTCATCACCACAATCAGTTTTTGAATATTTTCATTACTCCAAATAAAAGAATAAAAATAAAAAAGGAAATCCAAAATATTCCATACCCCATAACCCCCACTATTATTGATGCAGTTATTGTCTTTATTTTCAAGTTCACCCTTCCATACACTGGAAAAAAAGAGTGTCAGTTGCAAGGTTTTCACAATTACACACTTTCACTGTAAAAGTTATAGTTACACAATTATCTTCAAGAATCAAGGCTAATGGATTCAGTTCAAGAGTTTCAGGTATTTACTTCTAGCTATTCTAATACACCAAAAACTAAAGAGGGATATCCATATAATGCATAAGAATAACCTCCAGAATGGCCTCTTGAATCCATTTGAAATTTCTCAGCCACTGAAATTTTATTTTGTTTCATTTCTTTCCCCCTTTTTGGTCAAGAATACTTTCTCAATCCCATGATGCTGGGTCCAGGCTCATCCCCAGGAGACATGTCCCACATTGCTAGGGAAACTTACACCCCTGGGAGTTATGTCCCACATAGAGGGGAAGGCAGTGAGTTTACCTGTTGATTGGGCTTAGAGAGAGAGAGGTCACATCTGAGAAACAAAAGAGGTTCTCTGGGGGATACTTAAGCACAACTATAAGTAGTTTTGCCTATTTTTTTGTCAAGCAGTTTGCATATGTTACTAATGAACTTTAATCCTAAAGATTCTATGAAGTAGACATTGTTCTTATTTTATAGAGGAGAAGAAACTGGAAGAAACTGAGGATCAAAGAAGCTAAGAATTTGTCAAAGGTGACTTCATTAACATGGCAACAATACATCATGTGAAAAAACTCCCTAAAGATACAGCAAATAAAAGGATAAATACCACTTGCTTAAAACTCTGGAGGATGGTAGTGACCAGAGAATGACTTCACAAACTTTGAGTCCAAGTGAATTCAAGAAATAGAAAAACCTCAGGTAGGAGAATTCCATCATGGCTGATGGTCAGTTACATTCCCCTCACCCTCACTCAGTCCCACACACCTTGGGTGCCACACAGAGGTAGCACAGCCTGGGTCCCTCGCACAACAGACTGAGAATGTAGAGTAACTCAGAGCAGCAATTTAGAACTCATGCCTATCCAGGCACAGGGTAATCAGTCTTCAAAGAACCAGGATGGAACACAAGCAGCTGAAGAGTGCTGCATTTAAAAGGACCCAAAGGAGAGAAAGAGAGAGAGAGAGAGAGAGAGAGAGAGAGAGAGAGAGAGAGAGAGAGAGAGAGAGAGAGAGACCATGATAGAAAGGCTTGCAAGAACTTTTGTGCCTTCAATCTGGTTTCAGTCAACTGAATCTCTGAAGGCAAAATGGAAATTTCTGAAGTGACTCATCTTTCTGGATTGGCTCTATCTGGCTTTCCAAATGGGATACACTAATTAAGAAGAAACCTGTGAGAGAACCTAAGATGGTGGCTAGGTGAGACAGGGCAAGAAAAACACCTCCATGAAAAATACTAGATAAAAACCAGAAAGTGACCCAGAACACCAGTTTCAGCAATGCACCAGCTGGACAAGGTCTGCTGAAACCACAGGGACCATGCACTTGGTGAAACTGGGAGTCTGCATTCTGAAATGAGTGAGTAAGCTGGCTGAAAGTCCCACAGCCAAGCTGTGGTATGGGGAAACTAGGGGTTGGTGTTTGGAGATGGACTAGTTCTTTAAAAAAAACAAAACAAAACAAAAAACACAGGAGCAGCTGTAGTTATGATGGTGAGAACTGTGCAGTGAAGTACAGCAGGAGTGGGCTGTGCCAACTTCTCAGTGTCTGGCATGGAGGATAGACTGCTGCTGATTCCCTCAGGGCCAGGGCGAAGAGGGGAGAGCCAAAAGAAGAAAGAAACCATGCTGCTTGCAGCCAGCTCCCAAGTGGGCTGGAGACACTCTGGCCCAGGGCCATACCCGCAGCCTAGAGCCACACCAGGAAACCCAGAGTGATGGGGAGTGTATCCCACAGCACCATGCACATGCCACAATATCAGCCATGGACAGTGGCCTTGGGTGCATACACAGCTAGTTGTCCCAGAGCTAGGAAGGTGGAGCTGTGCAAAAAGGGGGGGTGAGATGCCCCATTCAGCCATCTCTGCATCAGGCTTGGAGTGCCCCTGCACAGAATGATGGCCCAGGGCTTCCCTTGAGGGATGGCATGCACTTGTGATGTAGCACAGCCTTCCCTCAGCAGAGGTCCTGGAAGATCACAGCTGAGAAGGGGGGTCTGCTTGGAAAACCCAGGAACACTACATCAATGCTGGGGACTTGTGGGTCAGTGGCAGAGAAAATCTGGGGCAAAACTGAAATGAAGGCTTAGACTCTTGCAACAGCCTTGAATCTCTGGGAACACCTGGGAGGTTTGATTATTAAAGCTTCCCTGCCTCCCTATCCACCCAGATACATGCCCCACATTCAGGACCAACAGCACCAACAACCCACCTAAACTGAGTTAACCAATTGAACCCCACAAGGATCATTTCCCCACACACCACAAAGACAAAGTTGAAGAGAACTGGCCTGAGGGGAATAGGTGACTCGCAGACACCATCTGCTGGTTAGTTAGAGAAAGTGTATGCCACCAAGTTGTAGATCTGAAAAATTAGATTGGTATTTTTTACAACTTGAAAGAACCCTATCAAGCAAAGCAAATGCCAAGAGGCCAAAAACAACAGAAAATCTTAAAGCATATGATAAAATGAGATGATATGGAGAACCCAATCCCAAACACCCAAATCAAAATATCAGAAGAGACACAGTACTTGGTGCAATTAATCAAAGGACTACAATCAAAGAATGAGAACATGGAACAGGATATAAAGGACATGAAGAAGAACATGGCACAGCCTATAAAGGATATAAAGAAGACCCTAGAAGAGCATAAAGAAGAAATTGCAAGAGTAAATAAAAAAAATAGAAGATCTTATGGAAATAAAAGAAACTGCTGTCCAAATTAAAAAAAAAAAACTCTGTATACTCATAATACAACATTAGAGGAAGTTTAACAATGACTCAGTGGCCCAGATGACCACAGAATAGTAAATGAAAGAACAAAAGAAAGAATGGAGAAAAAAAAAACAAAAAAATCAAAATGGATCTCAGAGATATGACTCATTGGTGTCCCAGAAGGGGAAGAGAAGGGAAAAGTTCAAGAGTATTCAATGAAATTGTTGGGCAAAACTTCTACAACCTTCTACACAATATAAATACACAAAGCATAAATGTTCAGCAAACTCCAAAGAGAATAAATCCAAATAAACCCACTCCAAGACATATTCTGATCAGACTGTCAAATACTGAAGAGAAGGAGCAAGTTCTGAAAGCAGCAAGAGAAAAGCAATTCACCACATACAAAGGAAACAACATAAGACTAAGTAGTGACTACTTAGCAGCCAACATGGAGGCGAGAAGGCAGTGGCATGACATATTTAAAATTCTGAGAGAGAAAAACTGCCAACCATGAATACTTTATCCAGCAAAACTCTCCTTCAAATGTGAGGGAGAGCTTAAATTTTTCACAAACAAATGCTGAGAGTGTTTGCCAGTAAAGACCTGCCCTACTTCAGATACTAAAGGGAGCCCTACTAACAGAGAAACAAAGGAGAGAGAGATATAGAGAATTTTAACAGACATATATGAACCTTACATCCCAGATCACCAGGAAATACATTTTTCTCTAGTGATCACGGATCTTTCTCCAGAATAAACCATATGCTGGGACATAAAACAAGCCTCAAAAAAAAAAAAAAAAAACAATTGAATATTTTCAAAGCACATTCTCTGACCATAATGGAATACAAATAGAAGTCAATAATTTTTTATTTGTAACTCCACTATTTACATCCTACATGATATAAAATACACAAACTCTAATGACAAATCAGTGGTTTTGGACTCAATGTAAAATATGTAATTTTTGACAACTATATAAAGGTGGGGGAATGGAGGAGTACAGGAACATAGTTTATGTGTCCTATTGAAGTTAAGTTGGTATCAAAGAAAAACAAGATTGTTATGGATTTAAGAGGTTAATTTTAAGCCCCACAGTAAAGATAAAGAAATTATCAGAGAATATGACCATAGAGATGAAAAGCAGAGTATGGGTTATGAGAAGTGGGGGAAGGGGCAATGCGGAGTTAAGAAATGAGTGTAGGGTTGCTGTTTGAGGTGAAGGGAAATTTCTAGTAATGGATGTTGGGACGTGATAGCATTACAACATTCTAAATGTGATTAATCCCACTAATGGAATGCTAGGGAGGGGGTGGAATGGGAAGATTTAGGTTTTATATATGTTTCCAAAATTGAGAAAAAAAAAGACAGTTTAAATAGATGACAACTGAATGTCAAGGGTGATCCTGGATGGGATCTGAGGATGGAGGACAGGAGGCTCAAAGGGACACAGTTGAGACATAAGAAAAAAAAAAGGAAATATAGAATGTAAGCTTTATATCAATGTTGAATTTCTTGAACTTCTTAGCTGTGCTTAATGGGATTACATAAAAGAATGTTCTTGTTCATGGGAATTGTATATGTAAATTATAGTGTTTGTTCAAGGATGTGTGCAGCTAGCTCTCATATGTTCAGAAGACAGAGCAATAGATTATGGATGATAAATAGGGAGGGAGGTAAAGAGAAATGGCAGTGTGACAGCATGTTAAAGTTGGTGGATCAGGGACTTGGGGGAGGGGGGTCAGGGAAAAAAAGGAAAAAGAAAAGAAATCTGTGGCAGAAAACCTCACAATAGAAAAGAAAGGGAGGGTAGGTTAAACTGAACTGCTGTAAGATGAGATGGGGCCAAGAACCAAAAAGTGTAAGGAAAATGTGGCATTGAAGGAGGCAGGGAATTTAATCAAGTAATAGGAGCTGGGGAAATAGTGTGCACAAATACAAACAAGGTTCCTGGAGAAGAAGAAAAGGAAAGGAAGCTCTCTCCTAGAGGTGAAACAATTGCTCAAAAAGTGTAATATTAGAAATTTCACCACATATCCATGGGTAGAATCAGAGGAAGAGCTGAGAAAATCTGAACAGTTAAAGATGGGCTATTCTAACGATCTAGAATAAGTTGGATTACATGTAAAGGAAGAGTCTTAACACAAAGCCAATCAACAATAAAAATCTAGGCAAGAGAGAAAACTAACCTTCTGTGTAAACTCATCATGATAATCAGTTAAGTAGACAACAGCAAAAATACTGCAAGCCATTTTAAGGAAAAGGAATATATGGCTCAGTCAAAAGAATAAATGAAAACCTAGAGGAGACACAGAATCTGGAGCAACTAATCAAAAAATGTTCAAATAAGTCTCCTAAACCAATTCAAGGGCTTTAAGGAAAATATCCATAAAGAGATAAAATATAATAAGAAGGCAATGTGTGAGCATAAAGAAGAATTTGTAAGCACAAAAACAAACATAACAGAAATTATGGGATAAAAGTCAAAATAGTAAATATTAAAAATACATTAGAAGCATACAACAGAAGATTTGAAAAGGACAGAGTATGAATCAGCAAACTAGAAGATAGAACAATCAAAATATGAGAGACAGAAGAACAGAGTGAAAAAATAGGAAAAGAATGAGAAGTATCTCATGGATTTGAGTGACAGCATGAAGTGCACACATATGCATCATTGGTGTCCCAGAAAGGGAAGAGAAGGGAAAAGGAGCAGAAAGAATTTTTGAGGAAATAATGGCCAAAAATTTCCCATCCCTTATAAAAGACATAAATATACATATCTGAGAAGTGCAGCATACTCCAAACAGACAAAATCTGATAAAACCTCCTTCAAGGTATATAATAATCAGAATGCCAAATTCCACAGATAAAGAGAGAATTGTGAATGCAGCAATAGAAAGCAATTCATCACCTATAATCATTTATAAGGGATCCACAATAAGTCTATGTACTGATTTCTCATCAGAAACCAAGGAGGTGAGAAGGCAGTGGTATGAAATATTTAAGGTGCTGAAAGTGAAAAAAAATTCTTTATCCACTAAAACTGTTCTTTGAAAATGATGGGGAGTTTATAACATTCATAGATTAACAGAAACTGAGAGATGTCATTAACAATTGACCTGCCCTACCAGAATTACTAAAGGGAGTTCTACAGGTTGAAAGGCAAAAACAGGAAAGAGTGGCTTTGAGTAGGGTGAAAATATGAAGATCATCAGTAAGGGTCACAAAAAGGGCAAATGCAAAGCCCAATACCACTGTACCTTCAATATACAACACTACTCTTTAATTCTTTTAAAAATCAGAATACAATTGCCCAAAAATCATATTTCCTGTTAACAGTCATAAAAAATACAAAGTGGCAATAGGGGAAATAGTATAATGAGGGGAAATAGAGTAGTCTGTGAGCAGAGAATGTGTAAGCTATTTAAGATAAGTTGTTAACTTTTCAAATTAGTAGGTTATAGGTGTAGGTTGTGTAATATAAAGCCCAGAGTAACCACAAAGTGCTTAAAAATATACAGAAAGAGTAATGAGAAAGAGATCAGTCGGAGAAATCACAAAAGACCAACTATACATAAAAGGTGCTTGCAATAAATGAAGAGGCCAAATAAATGATATGACATTTAAATACTGAAGGACAAAATTGCTGGAGTAAATACTGCCTTTACAGTAAAAATACTGAATGTTAATAGGTTAAACTCCCCAATGAAAAGACATAGATAGGCAGAATTGAAAAAAAAAAAAAAAACATAATCCAAGTATATGTTGTTTACTAAGGATTCACCTTAGACCCACAGAGAAAAATAGGTTGAAAGTGAAAGTCAAAGGATGGGAAACAATAGTCTATGCAAGTAGCAACCAAAAATAGCTTGGATAGCTATACTAATATCAGACAAAATAGAATTTAAGCCAAAAACTGCTATGAGAGACAAAGAACGCTATATATTAATAAAAGGGGCAATCCACCAAGAAAAAATAAGAATCATAAATATTTATGCCCATATGGCCCAGCAATCATGCTACTAGGTATGCATCCAGAAGAATTGAAAGCAGGGTCTTGAACAGATATTTTCACACCAATGTTAATAGTGGCGCCATTAACAGTTGCCACAAGATGGAAATAACCAAGTGTCCCTCAACCAATTAATGGATAAACAAAATGTGGTATATACATACTCTGGAATATTATTCAGCTCTAAGTAAGAATGAAGTCCTGGTGCATGCAACAACATGGATGAACCTTGAGGACATTATGCTGAGTGAAATAAGCCAGACACAAAAGGACAAATATTGTATGATCTCATTGATATATAAGCAAACTCACAGAGTTAGAATCTAGAATATATGTTTTCAGGGGATAGATTGGTGTTAGAGAATGGAAGTTGATACATAATTTGAACATAATTTCTATTTAAGTTGATTGTAAAGGGTAGGAAATGAATAGTGGTGATGGTAGGACATTACTGTGAGTGTAATTAACAGTGCTTAATTATGTATGTGAATATGTTTCTAGGGGAAGTTTTAGTCATGTATGTTACTAGAATGAAAGTTAGAAGATAAAACATGGAACCACATAACAGTGAACCTTGTTGTGGATGATGGACTGGGGCTAATAGTGTATGTATAAGAATGTTTTTTCATGAATTATATCAAATTTATGACACTAATGCAAGGTATTAATAATAGGGTGGTATATGGGAAAAATACATCTAATGTAAACTATGAAAAAAGATAATCATAACAGTTTCCTCCAAGGGTTTTTTTTTTCCTGTGCTTTCTCATTCTTGGCTAATGGTAGAAATACTGGTTATGCAGTAGTGTGCTTATGCTTTCTAATTCTGTCCTCTTCAGCCCTGAAGCCTTGTTCAAGCACCATTGTTTTTAATAGACTTCTAGCTGTCAATCTTGCCCTCACAGTCCATTCCCCACCCAAGAGCCAGAGACATCTTTTAAAATTCAAATCATCCATTCCCTCACTTATAATCTTCCAGGGATGCCTCCTCTCTGAGGTTTCTCTTTCTGTCATGGGTTGAATAGTTTCCACCACAAATTCATGCCCATGTACAATCTCAGAATATGACTTGTGCAATTGTAATTAGTTAAGATGAGGTCATATTAGAATAGGGTGAGCCCTAAATCCAAGGACAGGTGTCCTTATAAGAAGAGGGAAAGGCACACAGACACACAGAGAGGAAGGACATGTGAAGAAGGAAACAGAGATCAGTGCTGTAGCTACAAGACAAGTAACACCCAATGTTGCTTGGAGCCTCTTTAAACTAGGAGGAGACACAGAAGGACCTTTCCCTGGAGTCTTCAAAGGGAGCATGTTTCTGCCAACACCTTAGTATCACACTTCTAGCCTCTAGAACTGTGGGAGAAAAAATTTCTCTTATGGCAACCCTAGGAAACTAATACACCCCCTTTCTCTCTGCCTCTGTATATTCAGCAACTTAGCCCCTTTTGGCCCTTTAAACTAATTCCATCTCAGTTCAAAACTATGCATCTGACCATAGAGGGCACTGGGAAACATGATGGTACTTCCATAGGATGAAATGGACCCTTTAACCAGAACACTCAGATATTTATTGACACAGAAACAGGCCCAGGATATATTGTGAAATGAAGAAAGTTAGTTGCGGAGCAGTTGTGTGTAGCTGATTCCATTTTCATAAAAAAATGTTTGTTTATCTTCATTATGATTTTATATGAATGGCAAAATCCAGAAGGATACACAGCTTTGTTTTAAGAATGGAGAGGGAGGCTTTCATGTTTTATTTTTGTTTTCTAAATGTGTTACATAATCATATGGGGGATGATAAAGATAGGAATGCAGGTCTGTTGACTCAGTTATTGATGTTTCTCTAAAAGTCCTGTGGTTTATTTTCACAGTGGATCACTTTTCAGATCTGAAGTACAACTCAGGAAAAACCCATTTTACCATGAGTCTCTCAAAACATGAATTTTGAGCTTATGATTTTCCAATATTTAATACTTGCCTTTCAAGTTCCTGTGAAAAGCATATTGGGATGACTAACATTCACATTCAAAGTTCCATTGGAGGCTATTTGATTTCTGCCCAAGGTATGTGCCCCAGCAAATATGGAATAGACAGACTCTGCCCACCAGTAATACTAAGTACAGAAATTTTGACCTTCTTAATGGGAGAATGAACTATATAACCAGGTACAAGCCATAAGAGAGAAAAAATACCACCCAAGAATTCTTTATCTAGCAAATCTTTCCTAAACAATTGAGGGAGAAGTTAAAATTTTCACAGACAAACAAATATTGAGAGAATTGGTTAACAAGAAAACTGCTATGCAAGAAATACTAAAGGGAGCCCTACAGGCTGAGCAAAAAAGAAAGGAGAGAGAGATCTGGAGAAGGGCACAGAACTAAATAATATTAGTAAGGGTAAATTAATGGGAAAAAAGAGATAGGGAGAAAACAGCTCTGACAATTGACAACCAAAGATAAGACAGCTGGCTCAAGAACTGCCTTCACAGTAATAACCTTGAATTAGAATGGGTTAAATTTTTCAGTTAAAAGGTACATACTGGTAGGATATGTGAAAAACTATGACCCATTGATATGATGTTTACAAGAGACTAATCTTGTATCCTGTGACACAAAGAAACTGAAAGTGAAAGGATGGAAAAAATATTTCATGCAAGTTGCAAACAAAAGAAAACAGGGGTAGCTATACTAACATCAGTCAAAACAGGCTTTAAATAAAAAGATGTCAAAAGAGACAAAGAAGGACACTATATATTAATAAAAGGGACAATTCCTGTAGAAAAAAATAACAATCATAAGTGTTTATGCATCCAATCAAGGAGCTCCAAACTACATGAGAAAAATATTGGCTAAACTGAAGAGAGCAAAATACTTTTATACAATAATAGTGGGACAGTTCAATATACCAATCTGTTCTATAGATAGCAGAGATAGAAAGATGACCAATAAGGAAATTGAGAACTTAAACAATGTGATAAATGAATCAGACTTAACAGATATATATAGATCATCACATCCCAAAGTACAAGGATATAGATTCTTCTCTAGCACTCATAGAATACTCTCAGTATTAGAGCATATGTTGGGACAAAAACAAGTCTCAACAAATTTAAAAAGACTGAAATTATTCAAGGCACATTCTCTGACCACTATGTAATTCAACTAGAAATTGATAACCACCAGAGAACCAGATCTTGACAAATATGTAGAGGTTAAAAAGCACTCATAAACAACCATAGGGTCAAAGAGGGAATTTAAAGAGAAATAAGCAAATATCTAGACATGAATGAAAATGAGAACACAACATATCAAAATCTGTGGGATGGATGCAGTGAAGGCAGTGCTGAGAGGGAAATTTATAGCTCTAAATGCATACATCAAAAAGGAAGGAAAATCTAAAACCAAAGGGAACAACTGAAGGTGCTAGGGAATGATCAGCAAGCAAAACCTAAAGCAAGTAGAAGAAAAGAAATAACAAATATGGAAGCATAAATAAATATGCTGGAGAACAAAAAAAAAAAAAAAAAAAAAAGAGAGAGAGAATAAATAACACCAAAGGTTGGTTCTTTGAGAAGATCAACAAGAATGACAAACACTTAACTAGACTGACAAATTCAAAGAGAGTGAAGAGCCAAATAAATAAAATCAGAAATAAGAGTGGATCCTGAAGAAATTAAAAAAAAAAAATCTTGTGAGGATATTATGAACATCTCTGTGCCAAAAAAACTGGACACTTTACAGGAAATGGACAATTTTCTGGACACCCATGAACAACCTAGACTGGCCTGAGAATATATAGAGGACCTCAACAAACCAATCACAAGCAAAGAGATCCAATCAGCTGTCAAAAATCTACATACAACCCAAAGAAGATGGCAGCATAGAGAGGAGTGGAAGCTAGTTTGTCCCCCTGGAACAACTAATAAACAACCAGGAACAACTAGTAAATAATCTGGAATAACTACAGGGGGACAAACGTGACTTTCCACTCATCATACACCAACCTGAATTGGGAGGAATGCCTGAGATTGCAGCATAAAATATTTAAGTAAAAACTGTGTATCCAAGCCAGGAGCCTGCTCCTCCCATGGCCTGAACTGCAAAGCCTCACTGTGATACAGAGCAGCATTCTCCAAGCAAGAGAATACAGCTCAGCTGAGTTCCAACTGGGGTTTTAATTAACAAACAGGGACTGCGCAATACAAGATATGAATCCCCAAAAGGCAGACAGGGGCTTTTGGTGATGACTGACCTTGGAGAGCTGGAGGGTGTCCACAGACTGACCTTGAAGCAGGATTTCTGTCCTGTTTTCTGCTTAGTGGAGAAAGCCTCAGCCATTTTCAGTTCCCAGTGCTCTGATGAAGACAAGGGTGGAGATAGCACAGGCAGAGGGACTATTTAAATGTAAATGACCTCTCCCTATGGGGTGCATTTTCCCTAAGAGTAAGAAGGTGGTGCCAAACTCTACTACTGGCCTTCCATTCAGAAAAAGACCCAAGAGCCTGGGGGAAAACAGCCATGGACCACACCTCCTTTCACAAATCTGGAGCTAGGGGCTGAGAGGTGCCACCTGCTGGGTGGAAAACACAGTGACTTGAGGCTTCACAGGGTGTACCAATCTTCTAAGATGCACCCTAAGGGAGACATGATACTATTGTCTCCTTCTGAGACCTGAGCCCATTCTGGTCTGGGAAAACCTGACTGGGGTAGCCAAAGAAATCAGATGACTAGACAACAGAATACTACAACCTACACTAAGAAAAACAAAGTTATGGCCCAGTCAAAGGAACAAACTTCCACTTCAACTGAGATACAGGAATTTAAACAAGTAATATTAAATCAATTCAAAAAGTTTAGGGAAGATATGGCAAAAGAGATGAAGCATATAGTGAAAACATTGGGCACACATAAGGTAGAAATTGAAAGTTCAAAAAAAAACAACCATCAGAATCTATGCAAATGAAAGGCACAACATGAGAGATGAAAGACAGAATGGAAACATACAACAGCAGATCTCAAGAGGCATAAGATAACACTCAGGAACTGGAGAGCAAGGCACCTGAAAGCCTACACACAAAAGAACAAATAGAGAAAAGAATGGAAAAATATGAGCAATGTCACTGAGAACTTAAGGACAAAATGAAATGCAGGAACATACTTGTCATTGGTGTCACAGAAGAGAAAGGAAAAGGGGCAGAAGCAATAATACAGGAAATAATCAATGAAAATTTCTCATCTCTTATGAAAGACATAAAATTACTGATCCAAGAACTGCAGCATGCCCCAAACAGAACAGATCTGAATAGGCCTATGCCAAGACTCTTAATAATCAGATTATCATATATCAAAGATAAAAAGAGAAACCTGAAAGCAGCAAGAGAAAAGCAATCCATCACCTACAAAGGAAGCTTGATAAGACTATGTACACATTACTCAATGGAAATAACAGAGGCAAGATGAAATTGGGGTGATATTTTTAAGATACTGAATGAGAAAAAACACCAACCAAGAATCCTGTATCTGGCAAAACTGTCCTTCAAATATGAGGGAGAGCTTAAAATATTCTCTGACAGACAATGACAGTTTGTGAACAAGATATCTGCTCTACAGGAAACACTAAAGGAAGCATTGCAGACAGAAAGGAAAAGACAGGAGTGAGAGGCTTGGAAACAATTTTGGGAGATAGTAGTACAGCAATATAAGTACACTGAACAAAGATGCCTGTGAGCATGGTTGAAAGAGGAAGGTTAGGAACTTGTGGGATACCAGATCGAAAGATGAAAGATAAAGAGTGTGACTGTATAACTTAGTGAAACCTAGGGTGCTCAGTGATTGTAATAAAATGTACAAATATGTTTTTACATGAGGTAGAACAAATGAATGTTAACCTTGCAAGGTGTTAAAAATAGGGTGGGATTGGGAGGGAAACACAATCAGTGCAATCTAGAGACTATAATTAATGGAAACATTGTATTATGCTTCCTTTAATATAACAAAGGCAATATACCAAAGCTAAATGCATATGGGGGGGGATAGGGGAAGTGTATGGGACTCGAGGCATTAGTGATGTCTGACTCTATTCTACTTTTGTTTAATGCTATCTTTCCTTTGTTGCTTTCTAGCTGCCATATCTTTTCTCTCTCTTTCTTTCTTTTCTTTCCTTTTTGTCTCTCTACCTTCTTTGACTCTTCCTCCTTCTTTGTGGAATAAATGGAAATGTCATTATATAGATAGTGGTGATGGTGCTGAATACATAAATACATGACTATACAAGGAGCCAATGATTGTTTACTTAGGACGGAATGTACGGTGTGTGAACAAAAGTGTCTTAAAAATGGGTTGATGAAGAAATATTGAGGGTAATATATTGAGTGAAATAAGACAGACACATAAGGACAAACATTGCAGGGTCTAACTGATATGAACTAATTATAGTATGTAAACTCATAGACATGAAATATGAGTTACCAGGATAGAGAATGAAGCTAAAGAATAGGGAGTGGTTCCTTATCATGAGCAGAATGTTCAATGATGGTGAACTTAAATGCTGGAAATGGACAGAGGTGATGGTAGCACATTGTAAGAATAACTAACAGTGCTGAATGGTGTGTGAAGGTGGTGGAAAGGGTAAACTCAGAGTCACATATGTCACCAGAAGGAAAGTTGGAGCTTAAAGGATGGGAAAGTATGAAAGAGTGAATCTTGTGATGGACAATGTCTGTGATTAACTGTACAAATATTAACAATCTCTCTCATGAACTAGAACAAATGTATGACACTATAACTAGAAGTTAATAATAAAGGGGCATATAGGAAAAATATATGTACCTATTGCAAACTATATACTACAGTTAGTATTTTAACATTCTTTCATCAACAGTAACAAATATACTATACCAAATCTGTGAATCAACAATGGAGGGGGTATGTTTAGGGGTATGGGATGAATGGAGTTCCCTTTTTTGTCTTTATTTCTTTTATGGAGTAATGAAAATGTTCTAAAAATTGAAAAAAAATGAATTTTGATGGATGCACAGATTTGTGATGTTACCATGGACAACTGATTGAACACTTTGGATCTTTGGATAGTTGTATGGTATGTGAACAATATCAATTAAAAAAATCTACATAGAAAGAAAATTCCAGGGCCATATGACTTCACAGGGGTGTTTTAGCAATATTTTAAAAAGAAATGACACCACTCCTGCTCAAACTGTTTAAAAAATTGAAGAAAAAGGAACACTACCTAATTTATTTTAAGAGACTGATATCACTCTAATACCAAAACAAGATAAGGATACTATAAGAAAGTAAAAGTACAGGCCAATCTCCCTAATGCATATAGATGGAAAAAATATTCAATAAAATACTTGCATATTGAATCCAATTGCATATATAAAGTATCTTACACCACAACCAAGTGTGGTTCATTCCTGGCATGCAAGGGCAGTTCATCATCAGAAAATCAATCAGTTTAATACAATATATAAGCAGACAGAAAAGGTAAAATCAAATGATCATCTCAATAGATGCTGAAAAATCATTTGACAAAATTCAGCAACCCTTTTTGATAAAACCACTTCAAAATGTAGGAATTGCAGGAAACTTTCTCACTATGATTAATGGCATATAAGAAAAACCCAGAGTCAGCATAGTACTCAATGGTGAGAGACAGAGAGCCTTCCCCCTAAAATCAGGAATGAGACAAGGATGCCATGTAACCACTATTATTCAACATTGTGCAAGAAATATATCCAAATTGGAAAGGAAGAAGTAAAACTGTCATTATTTGCAGATGATATGATCTTAATTGTGGAAAATCATGAGAAATCTACAACAAGATGAATTGAGTTAATAAACCAATTCAGCAGAATGGCAGGAAACAAGACTAATGCACATAAGTCATTAATGTTCCTATACACTAGTAATGACCAAACAGAAGTAATCAAGAAAAAAATTCCATTCATAGTAGAAACTATAATATCTAATACCTAGGAATGAATGTAACTAAGGATGGAAAAGACCTCTACATGAAAAGTTACAAAATATTGCCAAAAGTAATCAAAGGGGACCTAATTAAGTGGAAAGATATTCCATGTTCATAGACAGGAAGGATAAACTTTGGTAAGATGTAAATTCCACACAAACTGATCTATAGATTCAACACAATTGCAATCAAGATTCCAATAACCTATTTTGCAGACATGGAAAAGCTTGTTATCAAATTTATTTGGAAGGCAACAGAGCCTCTAATTGCCAAAAACTTTCTAAAAGGGAAAAAAGAAGTGGGAGGATTTAAACTTACTGACTTTAAAGCCTACCAAAAAGCCATAGTGGTCAAAAAAGCATGGTTCTGGCACAAAGATAGATACATTGATCAATGGAATCAAATCAAAAATTCAGAAATAGAACCCCAGATCTATGTTCAACTGATTTTTTATATGGCCCCCAAATCCACTGAACTCAGAGAGAACAGTCTCTTTAACAAATTGAGCTGGAGAACTGGATATCCATATCCAAAAGTACAAAAGAGAAACTCTACTCACATCCTATAAAAATTATCTCAAAGTGGATCAAAGGCCTCAATATAAGAGACAGCACCATAAAATGCATGGAAGATAATATAGGGAAACATCTTTGAGACCTAGCAATAGGAGGCAGCTTCTTAGATCTTACACCCAAAGCAAAAGCAATGAAAGAAGAAAGATTAATGGGAACCCCTCAAAATAAAAATCTCTGCCTCAAGACTTTCAAAAAGGTGAAGAAGAAGTGAACTCATAGGAGAAAATATTTAAATACCATGTATCTGATGAGACTGACATCATTTATATAGAGTGAAAGCCTACAACTCAATGATGATAGTACAAAAAATTATAAAATGGGCAAAAGATATGAAAAGACTTTTCTGAAGAGGAAATACAAATGGCTAAAAAACACATAAAAAATGTTCATCATCAATAGCTATTAGGAAAATTCAAATCAAAACCACATAAGAACAGATAAGCTATTGTGGGTAAATTTAACATTCTGGGAATGCCCAGGAATGACTGTGGTCTGTTAATTTCTGATGCGTATGGTAGGAACAAGTTCACAGAAATGTTGCTATATTAGGTTATTCTCTTAGGGTGGAGTAGGAACATGTTAGAATAGTAGTTATCTTAGGTTAGTTGTCTTTTTCTTACTCCCTTATTGCAGTTTCTTTGAAATGTTTTTTTGTTGTATGTTTTTTTTTAATTTTTTTGATATAGTTGATTTAAAAAAAAGAGTTAATAAAAAAATGAAAAATTACGCAGACCCCCCTTGAGGAGCTGGCAGAGAATGCAGGGGTGATGGGCTTCCCCACCTCGATGGTTGCTGATGTGCTCACAGACATAGGGGACTGGTGGTTTGATGGGCTGAGCCCTCTACCACAGGACTTGCCCTAGGGAAGTCTGTTGCTACAAAGTAGAGGCTAGGCCTCCCTATAATTGTGCCTAAGATCCTCCTCCATAATGCCTCTTTGCTGCTCAGATGTGGCCCTCTCTCTCTAGCTATGCCACCTTGGCAGGTGAAATCACTGCCCTCCCCCCTAAGTGGGATCTGACACCCAGGGGAGTGAATCTCCCTGGCAATGTGGAATACGACTTCCTGGGGGGGAATCTAGACCTGGCATCATGGGATGGAGAACATCTTCTTGACCAAAAGGGGGATGTGAAAGGAAATGAAATAAGCTTCAGTGACAGAGAGATTCCAAAAGGAGCTGAGAGGTCACTCTGCTGGACACCCTTACACACAATATAGACAACCCTTTTTAGGTTCTAATTAATTGGAATAGTTAGCAGTAAATACCTGAAACTATCAAACTACAGCCCATAACCCATGAATCTTGAAGATGATTGTATAAAAATGTAGCTTATGAGGGGTGAAAATGTGATTGGGAAAGCCATATGGACCACACTCCCCTTTGTCTAGATTATGGATGAATGAGTAGAAAAATGGGGGAAGAAAAAAAGAAGGCACTCAGTGTTCTTTTTTACATTAATTTTTATTCTTATTATTTGTGTGTGTGTGGTAATGAAAATACCAAAAATTAATTTTGCTGATGAATGCACAACTATATGATGGTACTGTAAACAATTGAATGTATGCTTTGTTTTGTATGGCTGCATGGTATGTGGATATATCTCAAAAAGAATGAATTAAAAAGAAAAAAAAATAAGAGATACCATCTCACACCAGTATGACTGCCATTAAACAAACAGAAAACAAATGCTGGAGAGGATGTGGAGAAATTGGTACTCTCATTCTTTGATGTTGGTAATGTATAATGGTACAGCCACTGTGAAAGACACTTTGACAGTTCCTCAGAAAGCTAGATATCAATTACTCTACCATCCTGTAATTCCACTTCTTAGTATATACCGAGAATATCTAAAATCAATGACATGAACAGACATTTGCACACTGATATTCATAGTGGAATTGGTTACCATTTCCAAGAGATGGAAACAGTCCAAGTGTCCTTCAACAGATGAGTGGATAAAAAAATTGTGGTGTATACATACAGTGGAATACTATGCAACAGTAGGAAGGAATGAGGACCTGAAATATGGCAGCATGGCTGAACCTTGAAGATAAAATACTGAGTGAAATGTCAGAAACAAAGGAGAGATATTGTATGTTTCCACTACTATAAACTCCCTGAACAATGTAAAATCAGTGACTTATGTAGAATAAAGAGGACCTAGAGATAGATAGAAGCTAGTGATGAGGGAATGATAACTTAATAAGTTAAGATATGTTAATTATGGTGAATTTAAAGGTATGGGATTGAAGAGGGATTATTAGCAATCAAATCAAAACCACAAGATATTATCTCACAGCAATAAGTATGACTGCCATTAAACAAGCAAGGAACAAATGCTGGAGGGGATGTGGAGAAATTGGAACACTTAGTTGTTCATTAAAGGGATTATAAATATCACAGTTGCATGGAAGGTGAACATGATATAAAGGAGTTTGTTGAAAGGCATGTATCCCACCTATTAGCACTACAAAAATAAATAAGTGCTTGCATGACCTACTTCTAAGATATGACACTAATACAAAGAGTTACCAACAGAATGGTATATGGGAAAGCTACCTATTGCATATTAGGGACTATAACTAATAGGAGTACCTTACTAGTAGCACACAAATAGTAGGGATAAATAACTAAGGGCTGATAATAGCTTTTGGGTGTTTGGGGTTCTAAGAATTGTATAAAATGGAGAGTGATGATGATTGCACAACTAAGAGAAGATAATGTGGTACATTGTTTATCTTTGACAGAATATATGCTACTTAATAAGTCAAGCCCTTCATCTTGAAGCTTGATTTTGTGAAAATTATTGTTGTAAAGGGGAGGCTAATCCACCTATAATTATGCCTGGGAGTCACCTCCAGAGAACCTCTTTTGTTGCTCAGCTGTGGCCTTTCTCTCTCTAAGCCCAACTCTGCAAATAAATTCATCACTCCGTCTCTTACGTGGGATGGGAATCCCAGTTGAGTGAGTCTCCCTGGCAATGTGGGACATGGGTCCCAGGAACAATACAAAACCCCACATTGAGGGATTGAGAATGCCTTTTTGACCAAAAGGAGAGAAAGGAAGACAACAAAATAAAGCATCAGTGGTAAGAAATTTCAAATAGTGTTGAGAGGCTCTCCTGGAGGTTACTCCTACACAAGCTTCAGCTAGGTAAGCCAAATGGTCAGAGTATGACAAGTCCAACTCCATTGTAGTACTGAAAACCCTAAAGAATACCCTGGATCTTATCTGAGATTCTATAAAAGTTTCACTAACTAAGTGTATTTTTCATTAACTAAATCATCCAGAGTGTTCCTATGCCAGATAAGTCCCAAAACCCAGAGGCAACAGCCACTTCAACAACATTAATCACATCTGACTCCCTTTCCTATAATGTCACACCCCTTTTAAACATGAACAAGATAGGGTGGTTACTGCCTAGACATCCTGAAGATTGGCAAAGTGAATAAACTTGAAGAATGAGTAGCAACAGACAAGATAGAATTCAGCACAGTATTATGAATACTGAGTACTTGCATAATTTTTTCTTAGTTGCTAGGGTATTAGAATATCTAGAAGGAAAAAACTGAAATGGCACAGCTGTGACCCATAAAGTTCTTTGAAATTTACTCTATAGCTATTTGTTAAATTGTATTTTGAAAGTTATCAATTTTCTGTATATGTATTATTTTACAATAAGGAAATTACTAAAAGTGTGGAACTGCAACACATAACATTCTTTGAAATTTTCTAACTAATTTTTAATTGCACTTTGAAAGTAACTACTTTTATGTATATATGTTATATTCCACAATAAATAATGAAAAAAATTCTAAAGGTAGCAATACAGGCTAATAGGAAAAGACAGAAGAGAGAGGTTTGGAAAAAAGTGTAGACATGAAGACTATCTGTAAGTGTAAAAAGAGAGAGAAAAAAATAAACCCACTAATATGGACTAACATTCATGAGAGAACTTTGAGAGTCAAAATTAAGAACACAGGTTATCAGGAGATTGAAAGAGGGTAGAGACTGGGCATTTGATGCTGAAGAAATATTCAAGAGGGTTGATTGTAAAGGTCTAGAAATGGATAGCACAATAATACCTGACGGTAGCACAATATTGTAAGTACACTGAACAAAGCTGTGTGTGAGTATAGTTGAAAGAGGCTAGGGGCATGTAGGAAAACAGAAGGAAAGACAGAGGATAAAGACTGGGACCATATAACATAGCAAATCATAGAGTGGACAATGATGGTGATTAGGTGTACAAATATAAGAATGTTTTTACATGAAGGAGAACAAAAGAATGTCAATATTTAAAGGTGCTGAAAATGGGATGGTATATGGAAAAACAATGTAAATTAAAGACTATGGTTAGCAGTAGTATCATAATATAGTTCCATGAAACATAACAAAGGCAAGGTATAAAACTAAATGTCAATAAGGTGGCTATAATTGACAGGTATAAGTTTCACGGTGTTACTTTTGTTGTTTCTCCTTTTTATTTTATTTTATTTTTAATTTTTATTCATTTTTTATTCATTTTTTCCTTCCTTTTCTTTCTTTGTGGAAGAAATGGAAATTTCCTCATACAGATTGTGATGGTGAATACATAACTATGAGGTTACAGCAGGAACCATTGGTTGTTTACTTAGAATGGATTGTATAGTGTGTGAATAAAACTGTTTAAGATAAACAGAAATATACAATTGCTGGAGAAAATGTAGAGATAGAGGTGTCCCTATCCACTGTTGGTGGGGAAGTAGAATGGTGCAGCCCATCTGGCATGCAGTGTGGTGGTTCCACAGGAGGCTAAGTGTAGGATTGCCATATGATCCTGCAACCTTGATATTAGGTATGTACTTGGTAGAACTAAAAGCAGGGATATGAATGGAAATTTGCACACTGGTGGTTATGGTGGCAGTATTCATGATTTGCAATGAATGGAGGTGGCCTAAGGGTACATCAACTGATGAACAGAAGGGCAAACTCTGGTGTTTCTGTAGAATGGAATATTGAGTGGATGCAAGAAGGAATGAAGCTCTGAGGCATGCAACTAGGTGAATGAACCTTGAGGACAGTAAGTTGAGTAAAATAAACCAGAAAAAGACAATTATTATAAGTCTTCACTAATATGGACTAATTATAATGCGCAAATTCTGAGAATTGAATTTGAGATCACAGGTTATCAGGGGAAGGCATAAGGTATAGTTTCCTAGAGTGCAAGTTGTTACAGCAGTCACATCTATTCCTGAGTTTTTATGGTTATTCCCAAAATCTGAGATGCTGAGCTCTTTGTGTATAACTTAGTCATTCTCTGGAATTTCAGGTGTGTGACAGAGACTCACAGCTAGAGATTTACAACTATGATAGTGAGCACTACTCTATACAGTCCCTGTTAACAGGCTGAAAAAGAGAGCAGATTTAAATTAGATATATGAATGAAGCTGATTTGGTTAGGTCCATGGTAAATCAGACTAAAGGGTAATGGACAATATGACTGTTTTCAAACTTCAACTTCTGTCTGACACCAAAGGAAAAGAAGTATAATTTATGCAAAATTTGCGTTTGCTGTAGCACACTATCCAATTTAAATTGTATGGTCAGTTTATTCAAACACAATAATTACATGGAACCTTGAATAGGGAGTGAGATCTTTCTGGATTCTAAAAGTTAGTGTACAAACCGAAGTTAATTTCACCATTCCCAATCTAGGGATAATTCATATTATTTCTCTAAAAAAATACTATTATAGGAATCAGGGCTTTTTTTGTTTGTTTGTTAAAGAGGGGATATGCTCTAGGTATTTTAATTGAAATTTCCAGATAAATGAAGTTTAAACTGAAAGGTTAAATACTAATATTTAGTATTAAATTTCTCCAGTTTAAGACAGGAATAAGAAAAAGATACTGGTAAATTTTATATTCTCCATAGCACACTAATTAACCTGTGTGACAAGTTTATTTAAACAACATGATTATGTGAATCCTAGAATAGGGAATGAGATCATGTTATTCTGTACAAGCTATTGTAATACCCTAATACATCCCAGAGTAATTTGTGCAGAGAATAAAATATTATTTGCAAAGCCCTCTTGAGGGACTGGAGTAAAATTTGAAAATATTAAACTTCCCCATCAGGGGAATTTCTGATATTCTCAGAGGCACTAGGGACTCCCAATTTAATAGGCCTAGCCAACACTCTTGGGGCTTGTCCTTATGAAACCTATTCCTGCCAAGGAGTAGCTAAGCATACTTATAATTTTGCCTAAGTGCCACCCCCAGAGAACCTCTTTTGTTGCTCAGATATGGCCTCTCTCTCTAAGCCAACTCTGCAGTTAAACTCACTGCCCCTCTCCCTACATGGAAGATGGCTCCCAGGGATATATATCTCCCTGTCAATGTGGGACATGACTCCTGGAGATGAGCCTGCTCTTGGCATTGTAGGATTGAGAAAGCACTCTTGGTCCAAAACAGGGAAGAGAAATGAAACAAAATAAAATTTCAGTGGCTGAGAGATTTCAAATAGAGAAGAGAGGTCATTCTGGAGGTTATTTTTATGCATAGTATAGATATCTCTTTTTACTTTCTATTGTATGGAATAGCTAGAAGGAAATACCTGAAACTGTTGAATGTAATCCAGTAGTTGAAGATTATTGTGTAACCATATAGCTTTTATGGTGTGACAGTGTAATCGTGAAAACCTTGTGGCTTACATTCCCTTTATCTAGTGTATGGAGAGATGAGTAAAAAATAAAGACAAAAAATGAATAAATAATATGGGAGGATAAGGTGTATGGGATGCTTTGGGTGTTCTTTTATATTTTTTATTCTTATTTTTATTTATTTATTTTGGAGTAATGGCAATGTTCAAAAATTAATACTGTGATGAATGCCAAGTATATCATGGTACCATGAAACATTGTACACATCATATGATTATCTGGTATGTGAATATATCTCAATAAAATTCCATTAAAATTAATTGGCCATAGATCTGAGGGTCTACTTCTGAATTCTGGATTCAAATCCATTGATAAATATGTGTATCTTTATGCCAGTACCATGCTCTTCTTACCACTGTAGCTTTATAATCTTAAAAATAAGGAATTGTGACTCCTCCTACATCATTCTTTTTAAATATTTGTTTGGCTATTTGAGGCAACTTCCCTTCCAAACATATTTGCTAACTTTCTTTTCCAATTCTGCAAAGTAAGTTGTTGGAATTTTTATTGATATTGCATTGAATCTCTAGTTCAAATGGGTGGAACTGATATCTTAATGACATTTAGCCTTCCTATCCATGACCACAGAATGGCTTTCCACTTATTTAAATCTTCTTTGTTTTCTTTTAGCAATATTTTGTAGTTTTCTTTGTACCAGTCATTTACATGTTTGGTTAAGTTTATTTCTAGATACTTGATTCTTTTATTTGCTATTATGACTAGAATTTTTTCTTCATTCCTCCTTTGTTCATCACTTGTGTATAGAAACACTACTGATTTTTGCATATTGATCTTGTATCTCTCCAATTTGATGAACTCATGCATTTGCTCAAGTTATTTTGTTACAGTTTTTTTTTTATTTTCTAAATATAGGATCATTTCATTTGCAAATAATGAGTTTACATCTTCCTTTCCAATTTGGATGCCTTTATTTCTTTTTCTTGCCTAATTGCTCTAGCTAGAACTTCTAGCACAATGATAATGACATTTGTGATGACTGGCATCCTTGCATTTTTCTCAGTCTTAGAGGGAGAGCTTTCAGTCTCTCACCATTGAGTATGAGGCTAGCTGTGGGATTTTCATATATGTCCTTTTCTGTGTTGAAGAAGTTTCCTTTGACTTCTACCTTTGAAGTGTTTCTATCAAGAAAGTATTCTGAATTTTATCAAATGTATTTTATGCATCAATCAAGATTGTCATGTAGTTTTTCCCTCATGATTTTTTAATGTGATGCACTATATTAATTGATTAATTGACTTTCCTGTGTTGAACCATGCTTGCATTCCTGGAAAAAAATCCACTTGGTCATGGAGTATAATTCTTTTAAAGTGATGTTGGATTCAATTTGCAAGTATTTTGTAGAGAATTTTTGCATCTTTATTCATTACAAATATATGTCTGTAGTTTTCTTTTCTTCTGGTATTTTATCAGGTTTCGCTCTTAGGGTTACTTTAGCTTCAGAGAATGAGTTAGGTAGTGTTTTAACTCTTCTTCAAATTTTTGGAAGAGCTTGAGAAGGAATGGTGTCAATTATTCAAAAGTTTGTTAAAATTCCCTTGTGAAGCCATCTGTTCCTGAGCTTTTATTTACAGGGTGGTTATTGATGACTGATTAAATTTCTTAATTTGTGATGGTTTTGTTGAGGTTTTATATTTCTTCCCAAGTCATGATAGGTTTTTCTGTATTTTTCTAAGAAACTTTCTATTTAATCTGCATTTTCTAGTTTTTTTTGGCATAGAGTTGTTCATGGTATTCTCTTATTTTTCCAGAGGTTCAGATAGAGTAGGTCTGGAATGGAGCCCAGAGTTGTTGGTCTTTTTTTATACTTTATTTACCAAAAAATTAAAAAAACAATACAAAGGAAGAAGAAAAAACAAATAACCTAAAATAAGTACACTGCTCCCAACATTTTCCTATCTTATCCTAAGAAAATTAACACACCATGTTCATTCCTGAGCATTCCCATGTCATTAAGACTACTCTCCATATCTCCTCTGTTCTTACTAGGTTATGGTTCCCCCTTCACTCATGGATGTCTATCTCTAGGTCTCCTACATTCTACAATATAAAACATATATTTTACATATTTCACAGAGTTCAAATTAATGGTAACATACAATATCTCTCTTTTTCTGTCTGGCTTATTTTGCTCAGCATTATGTCTTCAAGGTTCATCCAGGTTGTCATATGTTTCACGACCTCTTTCCTTCTTACTGCTGCATAGTATTCCAGAGTGTGTATATACCACATTTTTTTTTTTATCCACTCATCCGTTGAAAGACAATTGGATTGTTTCCATCTCTTGGCAATTGTGAATAATGCCTCTATGAACATCAGGGTGCAAAGGCCTGTTCATGTCATTGGTTTCAGATATTCTGGATATATACTGAGAAGTGAAATTGCTGGATCGTAGGGTAGCTCAATCTCTAGTTTCCTAAGGAACGACTAGACTGTCCTCCAGAGGGGCTGTAGCATTATTCAGTCCCACCAGCAAAGAAAAAGACCTCTAATTTCTTCACATCCACTCCAGCATTTGTAGTTTCCTGTTTGTTTAATGGCAGCCATTCTAACTGGTGTGAGATGACATCTCATTGTAGTCTTAATTTGCATCTCCCTAATAGCTAGAGAAGATGAACATTTTTTATGTGTTTTCTAACCATTTGTATTTCTTCTTCATAGAAATGTCTTTGTATATCTTTTGCCCATTTTATAATTAGGTTGTTTGTACTACTGTCATTGAGTTGCAGGATTTCTTTATATATACAATATATCAGTCTTTTGTCAGATACATGGTTTCCAAATATATTTTCCCCATTGAGTCTATTGCCTCTTCAACTTTTTCACAAATTCCTTTGAGGTACAGAAGCTTTTAATTTTGAGGAGTTCCCATTTATCTATTTTTTCTTTCATTCCTTGTGCTTTAGGTTTAAGATCCAAGAAGCAAACTTCTAATACAGGGTCTTGAAGATGTTTTCCCACATTATCTTTTAGGAATTTTATGCTACTGTCTCTTATATTGAGGTCTTTGATCCACTTTGAGTTAATTTTTGTGTAGGGTGTTAGGTAGGGGTTCTCTTTCATTCTTTTGAATATGGATATACAGTTCTGCCAGCCCCATTTGTTGAAGAGACTGTTCTGTCCCAGTTCAGTGGGTTTGGGAGGGCCTTATCAAAGATTACTTGACCAAGATCTGTGGGTCTATTTCTGAATTCACAATTTGATTCCACTGATCAATATGTCCATCTTTGTGCCAAAAGCATGCTCTGTTGACTATTATGGCTTCATAGCCAGCTTCAAAGTCATGAAGTGTAAGACCTCACACTTTGTTGTTTTTTTTTTTTTTTTTAAGAATGTTTTTAGCAATTCAAGGCATCTTTCCCTTCCAAATAAATTTTTGGTGAATATATAGAGATATAAAACACTCATTTATTGGTTGTGGGAAATATAAAATGGTGCAACCAATTTGGGAAATGGTTTGCCAGTTCCTCAGAAAGTTAAATATGGAATTTCCATATGACTCAGGAATGCCACTTCTATGTATATACCCCAAAAATTGTAAGCAGTTACTCAAAGCGATATTTGCACACTAATGTACATAGCAATATTATTTATCATTACCAAAAGTTGGAAACATCCAAAGTGTCCATAAACAGATGAATGGATAAACAAAACATGGGACCTTCACACAATGGAACATAATTCAGCTGTAAAAATGAGTGGAAATCTGACACATGTGACAACATTGTTGAACCTTGATGAAGACATGTTGAGTGAAATAAGCCAGACACAAAGGACTAATATTTTATGACCTCACTGGTATGAAATAATAACTAGAGTAAGCAAACTCATAGAGTCAGAATCTAGACTATAGGTTACCAGAGGATAGGGTGGGGTTAGGGAATAGGGATCAGTGTTTAAATTTTAAGGATTTTCTAATTGGTATGATGGAAATGTTTTGGTATTGGATAGTGGTGATGATAGCAAAACATCATGTACAACATTAACAGCAATAAAATACATATATGGATGTGGTTATAAGGAGAATTATTAGGTTGTATATATGTTACTGGAATAAAATTTAAAGAATAATCCATGGAACAGTACAACACAAGCAGTGAACCCTAAGTTAAACCACTGACTATAGTTAATAGCACAGTTATATAAATGTGCCTTTATCAGTTGTAACAAATGAACCATAGCAATGTAAGGTGTTAATAATAGGATCATCAAAAAAGATAAATTCAGTACCAATATAAGATAGATATTTGTTTATGGAATGGGAGTGAAAATAAGTTAAAATTACCATATGGTTAAATTGCAGTTCACAATCTTTGAGCATAATGGCTTCAAGTGAAGAGCATATATATAAAAAAACAGTTATACAAGTGACTAATTTCAAGAAAATTAAATTATGCCAGATTTAATGCAATAGTTTTTCACAGCATAATTTAATTACTTGTAGAACTAAAGAGTTAGCAGGACCTTAATAACTCTCTCCATAGGTATCTTTAATCGGAAATAACAAAAGCGAGGAAAAGAGGAGAGTAAACTAACTTGATCTCACTACTTTCCACCACAGCTGTATTTAGATCTGGGGTAAGTGTAGCTTGGAGATTGTGTAAAATGCTTCCTATTGAGAACAAATACAGACTTCATACTTTAGAAATATGCAAGTATTCTCTACAGGGCTTGGAATATCTTCTGAACCTTTTTCTCAGCTACTGGTCAAACTGCATCTCCTTTAATTAAGGAGGATGAAGCAGCATGTCCATGCCTTCTAAAGGCAAGCAACAAAGTAAACAAACTTTCCTTTCCCCCAATACCAAAATATCTTTACCAGCTTAGTTTTTAAGACTGGTCTGGAATGGAGATAGTAGTTTGCATCACCAATCATTTCATCCTGATCCCACACCCCATTGTTAGCATTCACCATTGCACATTACAGAAAGTCTGTGTATGCAGTTTTGTTAAGGGGTCAGTGGGTCACATGGTCCCACTCTTCTGATCTGAGCTTGACTAGTCAAAAACTGGTAATTGATAAGTAGAATTTAGAGACAACAATCTCTGTTGGATGCACTCTTGCAGCCATGTTGTCACTGAAAATCAATGAAACATAGCCCACAGGGAGAAAGACAAATTATAAACTTCTGGAGAAAGGAGCAGTACTGACAGCCCCTATTCTTCTGGTGACATATAGGGAGATGAAAAATTTCCCTAATTTCTGATTCCAAGATCCAACACTCTGTTAGGACTAGCTGTAATTACTATCAATTGTTCCTTGTAATACCTCTGTATACTTCAAAAATACACAAATACACACACATACACTCAAATATTTTGTTCAAATGGATTCTGGTCTTGCATCTAAATGATGTCTAACTTGTGATCCAGCATCAAATATACTTGCCAACAGACTGAGTCAGTCAAACAAGGCCAAAACAAGAACTGCAAATATATTGGATAATTAATGCTCATTGATTTGAAATAAACAGATTTTTTCCCTTCATTTTGTTTTTATTATAGCATGTTTGCTTAATTTACAGTAAGCAGAGAATAAGCTGTGTCTTGTTTTGATCAAAACATTGATGTTTTAAAGGTTGTACTCAGTATTTGCTAATAGTAACATAAAAATATCTTCTTAGGAGTTTCTATAAGAAAGAAATACAAAGTTTAAACCACAACTTTCCTCTTTGCTAGAACTCCAACTACTGCTACAGTTTTAAATTGACTTTTTGTTGTTTAAATTATATATTCAGGAAAATCTAAAAGAATTAAATATTTTTTTTTAAAAAATTAAAGAAATGCATATAAATGATTGCATAGCAGAACATGAACATTAACTGCAAACAGTAAGGAAATGAAAGTTATAAATTCTATCAAGTAGGCAAAAGTACTAGAATCAATCCCTTAAACACATTCCACAGTGTTTAAAAAACATCTTTTGCTCTTTACAGACGGGACTAGATTACCAAAACCAAAATGAAAAAAGTAATCCTGTAAAAGGAATCATTTTTCCCACAATATTTCTTACTTAAATCTGCAAGCAAGCAATCTTAAGATTTTTAAAGATTCTAGGTTTTATTCTGAAATTATATTAGACATATCATCAAGTTACTTTTATGAGAAATAAATACTCTGATTATTTCAGTGATATAATATAAATGATAAATGTTACAGGTATCATTTCCTCATTTTTAGCCAGGTATTGTCAAGTACAATAATGTACTAATTACCAATCAGTACACTGATAATCAATCAAAAACTCAAGATATGTGACTCTTGCTTAAAATTGCATAATCCTTTCCGCAAAAGTATTTAAAATTCCGTGGTACCACAGAATCACCTAGTAATGGGAGTATTGTCATTCAACTTGCCTCACATAAAATAAAATGAGGTGTGAAGAACAAGTCTCCCTCATATAGAAGTAGGTAAATTTTGACAAAAATGTGCAAACCAAATTTGTGCTAGAAATATCCAAATTCAGTTATTTTCCACTACACACACACAAACAAAACCTATTTTGAAACAAGTTACTTGCTTCTAACAGCAGTAAGAAAACTAAGCAATATCATGGTCAACAATGCTCCTTAAAATTTAGAATAACTACAAAACTGTGTTTTTTCCCTCTAAAGTTATTCCTGTCATCAAAGACATGCTCAAATTTTAGGTGAGTTATGATGTATTTTATGTAGCAAATATTCATAGAAACCAGAAAAAAAGCACACTGCTTCATAAATAACTATTAAAATAGGCCTAGACATCTTGAGAAGACGTTAAAGGTCCACCCTGAATGGAAATCTGTCTGAGCATTCAGTGTTGTTCTGTGTCTACAACTTCACTTTTGTATCATTCTATTTTATTAACCAGCTACATTTCTAGGTTAACAGTTCTACCAAATATGGATATGAAAGTTTATCCTGAATAAAACAATCTTTCAAATTCTGGTCAAGCAATATCTTTTCACCAATACTTCAAACATAAAATATAAGAATCTTTACAAAATTATACAGTGACACCAAAAGTTGGTAGCTGCCCATTAACATTAAAGAAACTGTTCTCTTAGAAGTGCCTTATCAACAGCATATCATTTTAATTTTAATCATTGCCTGGTACAGGAAAAATTTGAAAGTTTATTTTTAAAGGATCATTGCAACATTATATTCCTGATAATTTAAGTAAACCAAACTATGAATAAATGAAAGATACAAGCCAAAAATATAATGGTTTAAGCTATCAGTGGCCACTGGACTTAGGATTAGTCCAATACTTGATCTAGATTTTGACCTAGACCTAGCCTGTGATCTTGACTGAAATTTGGATCTAGGTGGTTCTTTTTACCTTGGTTTCTTTTCATATCTTGAGCTAGACTTATAATGTGTTTTGGAATCTGTTTAGAGAAGCCTCTAGCTTTGGTGTGTTATGCAGACCTAGAATATGATTTAGCATTCATTCCTTTCTTGGGCTGTGTGCCAGTTTGGATGTATTATGTCCCCCAAAATGCCATTATCTTTGATGCAATCTTGTGGAGGCAGATGTATTAGTGTTGATTAGATTGGAACCTACTGATTGAGATGGAGATATGACTCAATCAACTGTGGGCAAGAATTTGATTGGATAATTTCCATGGGGGTGTTATCCAGCCCATTCATGGTCAGTCTTAATTAAATCACTGGAGCCATAAAAAAGAGGTGACAAACAGAAGGAACTCAGTGCTGCAGCTGAGAGACACATTTTGAAGACAGCTGTTGAAAGCTGATGCTGACATTTTGGAGAATGCCATTTTGAAATGCAGCCTGAGAGCAAGCAGATGCCAGAATGTGCCTTCTGAGCTAACAGAGATTTTACAGACACCATTGGCCATCCTTCAGTGGAGGTACCATATTGTTGATGTCATAGCTTGGACACTTTATGGCCTTAAGACAGTAACTTTGTAACCAAATAAACCACCTTTATAAAAGCCAATCCAATTCTGGTGTTTTGCATAATGGTGGCATTAGTAAACCAGAACAGGCTGGGACTTGGATCATTATCTTGAATTTGATTTTGATCTTGAAAAAGATCAATTTCTGTGTTTGAGTCTATCATTGTTGGAATGGCTTCTTGACACCATGGTCTTCCAGTTAGTCTACTGTTTCTAGAACTATAAGATATTCTATAGTTGTAATCAAAAGACCAATTTCTTGATCTCCTCCTTTCCTAACTTCAGCTTCTGGAACACCTATATCTGTCATAGTCATCACAGTATGAAGAACTGTATTCATTCCTCCCTTCTTTGGATTTCATTTGATTTTGTGTCTCCTGACCCCCTGTGAAAACTGGATTTCAATTTGACATCCACTAATCCATTTTCTCTCCAAATTATTTAAAGCATCTTGGACATAATGGACATCCTCAAATTAAACATAAGCAAATCCTCTTGGACAATGAATGTAGAAACCAAGTAGAACATACACATCAACTATAGAATCATAATGACCAACTTCATGATGCAAATCTTCAGATCTGGTGTCATCAGCGACATTCCTCACAAAAAAGAGATGAGTTGGGGGACACAGATAGTGGGACATGGTGAGGTGTAGAGTCTCAGCCACAGGAACTAATGGACTCAGCAAACTGTCTGTGATTTCCATAGTGGATTCTCAGACATTTAACAGATTTTTAAGCTACTTATTCAGCCACAAAAACTATCTAAGCTGGCCCTCTTGATCAGTGATTTTCTAAAAATACACTACAAATTAAGGGAAGAAGGTGAAATTATTACAGAAGATTTAGGGCTAATTTTTATTATGATGAGAGACAGACTAATGCATTTAAATGAATGTTTACAGATTGTTAGATTTTTTTTATAAAAGAGTTCAGACAGAGAGAAAAATGTGCTGGTGTCTGACTCAATGAAAATTGAAGATGAATACAAAAGACACATAAAACAATTCATTGGAAAGCTAGAGTTACTGAAATGATTCCAATGTTTTTCCATTTCCTAATCAGATGTTCAAACTAAAACTTTTCAAAATGGCAGCACTAAGTACCACTGGAAATTGAATAATCACACTCTACCTCCAATAAAGAGTGTCTGGTTCAGGAATGGACACATGAACCAAGGTCAACTTATCATTTGTTTGAACAGTAACCAATTAGATTGTCTCTTTCAAGTATTTGAACATAGAATCTACTCAGTTTGTGGTGTTTGAGCTAAAGGATCATGAAGAGTGAAGCCTGGAGTTCATTCCATGGCATATCACATCAGTATTCAAAAAGGGGTTACAAAAAGGAAAAAAAAAACAAGAGTTAAGAGATAAATTGAGAGGGCAAACATGAATAGTTCATTGACATCATCAGCATGATGATGTAACACAAACTCTGGAAAAGTTTCCCCTCAGAAACAAATAACAAAATGACAAATCTCACTTGCTTGAAACTTTGGAGGATGATAGACACTAGAGAAGGACTCCACAGAAGCTAAATTGAAGAAAATGAAAAAAAACACACCATAAAAGGTAACAGAACTATGACCAAGACTGATCAGTCTGGACCATTCCCCATCCCTCAGTCCAATGCAGCTTAAGAGTCACAAAGGGACAGCATAAACTGGGAACTTACTGCTATAGATGCAGACCATAGAGCCACTCACAGTATCAAGTTAGAAACCCATGTATATCCAGGAAGAGTGAGCCAAGCCTATAGAGACCTGGGGTAGAACACAAGCAGTTGACAAGATCATATATAAAATGGACCCCAGGAAATAATAAAAAACCATGGAATATCTATTGGTAACAGTTGCACACTCTCAACACAGTTTCTGATTGCCAAATCACCTAAATGAAAAACTTGACCATATTGAACATTAACTCCAACTAGCTGACCAGAGTGGGATACCCTAATAGAGAAGTAGCAGGAGGTAGAAAAGCCTCATAGGGGAAAAGAAAAGAAAACTGAAGTTCTTAAGGCAGGATAGGCCACCTAACTCAACAATGTAAAGAAAAGGTGGCATTGAGTGAGGGAGAGAAGTTAAATAAATCATAGCAATAGGGTATAATATTCTGCACAAAAACAAACTGAACAGATCAGAATTCCCACATAAGGAATCCAGGAAAGGAAGTTTTCTCCTGGAGGTGAAACAATTGCACATAAAAAGGTAATCTTAAAAGTTGTACCATGTATCATGGTAAGATCCAGGCACAGAAGAACTGAGAAATTCTGAACACTTAAACATGGGCTACACTAAATTTCCAGAAAAAGTTTGAACAAACATCAAAAAGAGTCAATCTAAAATAAAATCAAAGGCAAGAGAAAGAAAAGACCTTCAGAACTAGCACATGAAATAAAAGCATACCCAGTCATCAGAAAAATTTACAAGCCATATTAAGAAACAGGAAGATATGCCCAAGTCAAAGGAACATATTACATATTCAGAGGAGATTCAGATTTTAGAACAACTAATCAAAGTAGTTCTAAGAAATCCCCTAAATCAACCCAAGTTGATGAAGGAAAATATAAGTAGAGATAAACTGATGATGGATATAAAGCTAAAGGATGTTAAGAAGACAATGTGTGAGCAAAAAGAAAAACTAGAAATTTTAAGATGAAACACAACAGAAATTATGAAAATGAAAAGCAAAATAACAGAGATTAAAATAAACAAGAGTTATACTGTAGAAGATTGGAACAGACAGAAGAAAAAATCAGTGAACAAAATAGAGATAGAGAAAATAATAGAAAAAAATTGAGCAGTGTCTCAGGGACTTGTGTGACCACATGAAGCATACCAACATACACATGATGCATGTCCCAGAAGGTGAAGAGAAGAGAAAATGAACATAAATAATATTTGAGGAAATAATGGCATAGAATTTCACATTATGAAAGATATAAATATTCTTGTCCAAGAAGTGCAATATACTCTAAACAGAATAAACACTAATAGACCCATTCCAACACATACATCAATACTATCAAATCCCAAAGATGAAGACAAAATCCTGAAAACAGCAAGAGATAAGTGATTTGTCACATACAAGACATCCTCAATAAGATTAAGTTCTAATTTTTCATCAGAAATCATGGAGGAGAGTGAGCAGTGGCATACATTTAAGATACAAAAGGAGATAAACTGCCAGGCACAAATTCCTTATCTGGTAAAACTATCCTTCAAGATTGAGGGAGAGTTTAAATCATTCACAGATAAACAGAAACCAAGACAGTTCCTCGAAAAGAGAACTTCCCTTTGTTAAATGGGGTTCTTCAGGTAAAAAGGAAAAGACAGGAGACAATGGTTTGGACAAGTGTGAACAAGTGAAAATCTTCCTAAAGGTAATTAATGGGTATTACATAACCAATAGTACTGTATCCTCTATATATAACTCTACTCTTTAATTCCTATAAGGGTTATAATACAATTGAATAAGAAATAACCATATTTCCTGAAAATGAACACAGAACATATAAAGAGGTAATGTGGGACAAAACAACATAAGGAGAGATAAAGGAGGGAAATAGGAGAAGATACTGTGTATGTTTTTGAAGTTGGTATCTGTGCTGGTTTGGATCTATTATGTACCCCAGAAAAGCCTATGTTCTTTTAATCCAATCTTGTGGGTGCAGACCTGTTGTGAGTGGGACTTTTGATTAGGTTGTTTCCGAGGATATGTGACCCTGCCCATTCAAGGAGGGTCATAATACCCTTGCTGGATCTTCAATGAGAAGATAAAATACAGAGACATTTTGGAGAGAGCTCAGAGAAGCTAAGCCAAGAAAGAAAATGTCCCTGTAGAAGCAAGAAGGGCCCACAGAAACTGAAAGAACCATTTTGATCCCAGCACCCAGAGAAGAGCCAGCAGACATTGCCATGTGCCTTCCCATGTGACTGAGGAACCCCAGATAACATTGGCTTTTACTCAGAGACGGTATCTACCTCTTGATGCCTTAATTTGGACATTTTCATGGCCCTAGAACTGTAAATTTGTGAACTAATAAACTCCCATTGTAAAAAGCAGTCCATTTCTGGTATATTGAATTCTGGCAGCTTCAGCAAAGTGAAACAGTATCATTTCAAATAGGTAATAGAAGTAGGTTGTGTAATGCAAACTCCAGTAGAGCAAAAAAAAAAAAAAACTCTTTTAAAAATATGCAGAAACAAGAATGAGGAAGGGATCAGTCAGGTACATCACAAAATAACAACTATACAGAAAAGGAGGCTACAGTAAAGGAAAAGAGAGGCAAAAATGATGCAAGTATAAAAACCTAAGGGCAAATGACTGACATAAGTACTGCTTTTGTATTAATAACTGAATGTTAATGTACAGAACTCCAAATCAAAAGACACAGATTGACAGAATGGATAATAAAAGCATGATCCAACTGTATGTTGTTTACAAGGGACTCAACTTAAACCCTAAAACAAAAATAGGTTGAAAGTGAAAGAATGGAAATAGACAATCCATGCAAATAGTAACCAAAAGAGAGGTGGAGTGGTCATATTAACATTGGACAAAATAAACTTTATGTGAAAACTGTTACAAATGACAAAGAAGGATGCTGTATATTAGTTAAAGGGTCAATCCACTGAGAAGAAATAACAAGCATAAATATTTATGACCCTAAACATTGTGACCAAAAATACATGAGGTAAACACTAGGAAAACTGAAGGGGAAAGAGATGTCTCTTCAATAATAGTTGGAGATTTCAATACACCACTTTCATCAATACATAGAACATCTAGACAGAAGATCAATAAGAAAACAGAAAACATGAATAATATGATAAATGAACTAGACCTATCACAAATTTATAGAACATTGCACCCCAAAACAGCAGGAAATGCATACTTATCAAATGCACATGGATTGTTCTCTGTTGGGCCACAGAACAAGTCTCAATACATTTAAAATGATTGAAATTATAGACACAGTATTCTTTTATTACAAGGAAATGAAGCTGGAAATCAATAACAGGCAGAGAACTGGAAAATCCACAAATATGTGGAAATTAAATAACACTCTTAAAGAATCAATATTTCAGAGAAGAAATCACAAGGCAAATAGTAAATATCTTGAAATAAATAAAAATGAAAACACAACATGTCAAAACTTATGAGATGCAGTGAAGGCAGTGCTCAGAGGGGAATTTATAACCCTAAATGTTATTATTAAAAAATATGAAAGAGCTATAATCAAAGACATTAACTGAACCTGGAGGAACTAGAAAAATAACAGCAAACCAAACCCAAACCAAGCAGAATGAGAGAAACAACAAAGGTTAGTGCAGAAAGAAATGAAACAGATTTAAAATAAAAGATGATTGAAGACATTAACAAACCAAAAGTTGGTTCTTTGAAAGATCAATAAAACTAACAAACTCTTTATCTATAAACAAAGAAAAACAGAAAGAGGATGCAAATAAATAAAATTAGAAATGATAGAGGGACATTAATACTGACCTCACAGAAATAAAGATCTTAAGAGGATACTATAACCAACTGCATACAAATTAGACAACCGAGATAAAATAGACAATTTCCTAGAAATGCACTAAAAATTTACACTGATTCTAGAAGAAATACAAGATCTCAGTAGACCAATTACAATTAAAGAGATTGAATCAGTAATCAAAAATCTCCCAATGAAGAAAAGCCCAAGACCAGATGGCTTCACAGGTGACTGCAAACAAACATTTCTAGAAGAATTAATGCCATTTCTGCTCAAAATTTTCCAAAAAATCAAAGAGAGGGAACACTATACAACTCATTTTATGAGGCCAGCATCACCTGTATTCCAAAGTCAGATAAAGATACAATAAAAAAAGAAAATTAAAGACCAGTTTCTCTTATGAATATAGATACAAAATCCACATCAAAATATTGTAAACCAAATCCAGCAGCACATCAAAAGAAATGTACTCCACGATCAAGTGGGTGTTACCAGGTATGTAACAGTGGTTCAACATAAAGAAAATCAGTTAATCTAATAAACCACATTAGCAGAACAAAGGGAAAAAACACATGATCATTTCAATTGATGCAGAAATCCATTTGACAGAATCAATCCCTTCTTAAAGAAAAAAACACTTCAAAAGGTAGGAATAGAAGGCAACTTCTCAACATGATGAAGGGCTTATATGAAAAACCCACAGCTAATGCCATGCTCAATGGTGAAAGACTGAAAGCTTTCCCTTCAAGATCTGGAACAATACAAGTATGCTCACTGTCACCACTGTCAGTCAACACTGTACTGGAAATTCTGGACAAAGCAATTGGAAAAGAAAAAGAAATAAAAGGCATCCAAATTGGAAAGGAAGAAGTAAAACTTTCACTGTTTGGAGATGACATTATACTATATATAGAAAGTGCTGAATAATCTACAACAAAGCTACTAGATATGGTAAATGAATTCAGAAAAGTGGCAATATCAGTTATGTTTCCATACACTAGTAATACACTATACACTATACACTAGTAATGAACAGTCTGTGGTGCAAGATAAGAAGCAATTCCATTTACACTCACAACAGCAAGAAACAAATATCTAAGATTAAATTAAAGCAATGACATAAAGAGCATATACATGTAGAAGTACAAAAGTTGCTAAAAGAAATCAAAGATGATCTAAATAAATGGAAGGACATGAATGTTCATGGATTGGAGGACTAAATATTGGTAGGATGTCAGTTCTACCCAAAGCAATTTATGAACTTTGACACAATCCCAAACAAAGTTCCAACAGCCTTCTTTATAAAAATGGAAAGGCCAATCATCAAATTTATTTGGAAATGTAATATGTCCCAAATACCCAAAACCATCTTGAAAAAGAAGAAAGAAGTTGGAAGACGCACACTCCTGATATTAATAATTATTGCAAAGCCATAGTAATCAAAGCAGCATGGTATGGGCAAAGGATAGATATATAGACCAATGGAAATGAATTGACACTTCAGAAATAGACCATCACATCTATGGCCAGTTGATTTTTTTTCTTTTTATTAATGCAATTTTACTTCACATACCATACAGTCATCTAAAGTGTAAAATCAGTTACTTACAGTATCATCATACAGTTGTGTATTCTTCACCACAATTATTGAACATTTTCATTACTCCAAAAAATAAAAATAAGAATAAAAAGAAAAATGAAAGTAAAAAAGGACACACAAAATATCTCATAACACTCCTCCATAGTATTATTCATTTACTTTTTTTTACTTCTTTCTAATCATCTGTCCATACATGTGATAAAGAGAGTGTGAGCCACAAGGTTTTCACAATCACATGGTCACACTGTGTAAGCTATATAGTTATATAATCATCTTTAAGAATCAAGGCTATTGGGCTGCAGTTCAACAGATTCAGGTATTTCCTTCTAGCTATTCTAATACACTAATACTAAAAAGGGATATCTTTATAATGCATAAGAAAAATCTCCAGAATGTACTCTTGATCCCATTTGAAATCTCTCAGCCACTGAAACTTTACATTGTTTTAATTCTCTTCACCCTTTTGGTCCAGAAGTCATTTTCAATCCTATGATGCCAAATCCAGGTTTATCCCAGGGAGTCATGTCCCATGTTGTCAGGTTGGTTTATGCACTGGGAGTCATGTCCCAGTTAGGGGAGAAGGCTAAGAGAATTCACCTGCAGAGTCAGCTTATAGAGAGAAGCCACATCTGAGCAACAAAACAGGTCATCTGGGCATGACACATAGGTAAAATTGTAAGTAGACTTAGCCTCTCTTTTGCAGCAATAAGCTTCATAAGGGCAAGTCCCAAGATCAAGGGCTCAGACTACTAAGCCAGTAGTCCCAAATGCCTCCAACAATATCAGTAGTTCCCAAAGTGGGGAAGTAACCATTATCACATTTTTCCCCAGTCCCTCAAGGGGGTTTTGCAAACACTTTACATTCTCTGCCCAAATTACTCTTGGATGTATCAGGGTTTCATGCTAAACTGTACAAACCAACCAGCTCTCACACAGTACTCATGGTTACATCTAATTATGGTATTTGAATAAACTGACAACACAAGTTAAATTAAATAGTGTGCTACAGAAAATATAGGTTTTAAACCAAATAAACATCTCTTCCTTTGATCTCACATAGAAGAAGTATTAAAACACCACCAATATCCTTTACCCTTTAGTCTGTTAGTTTAATCCCAACCAAGTCCATTTCATTCATATCTCTAATTGAGGTCTGGTCTCTTTTTTAGCCTTTTTGGCAGTTGCTGCATGGGGTAATGCTGACATTCATAGCTGCCAAACTCTTGCCCTGAGTCTCAGGTGTCACACAGATAACCAAAGTTCTAGGGGCTCACCAGGTTATACACACACAGCTCAGCATCTCAGAATTTAGAAATAACCATAACAACTGATGAATAGATGTGACTTCTGTAAGAGCTGACAATCTAGGATCCTTTACAATAAGCTTTCCTCTGATAACCTATGCTCTCAGATTCAATTCTCAGTGTTTTCACATTATAGTTAGTCCATATTAGTGAGGCATTATAAGGTTGTTTTTTAGAATCTTGCTCACTTCATTCAACATACTGTCCCTAAGTTCCATTCACTGACTTGCATAACTCACAAGTCCATTTTTTCTTGCTGCTGCTAAGTATTCCATTGTATGTATACACCACAGTACACTATTCCATTTATCAGTCAATGTACACTTAGGCCACCTCCATCCACTGAAAATCGTGCATACTGCTGCCATAAACACCAGTGTTCAAATGTCCCATGTCCCTGCTCTTAGCTCTTCCAAGTACGTAACAATTAACAGGATTGCATATGGCAACCACATTCTTAGCTTCCTTTGGAACCAGTACACTGCCTTCCAGATCGTCTGCACCATTCTATTTCCCCACAAATTGGGAATATGCACATACCTCTCTCTACATTTTCTCCAACACTTGTATTCATCTGTTTATTTATTTTTTTTAATCATCATTTTATTGAGATATATTCACATACCACGCAGTCATACAAAACAAATTGTACTTTCGATTGTTTACAGTACCATTACATAGTTGTACATTCATCACCCAAATCAATCCCTGACACCTTCATTAGCACACACACAAAAATAACAAGAACAATAATTAGAGTGAAAAAGAGCAATTGAAGTAAAAAAGAACACTGGGTACCTTTGTCTGTTTGTTTCCTTCCCCTACTTTTCTACACATCCATCCATAAACTAGACAAAGTGGAGTTTGGTCCTTATGGCTTTCCCAATCCCATTGTCACCCCTCATAAGCTACATTTTTATACAACTGTCTTCGAGATTCATGGGTTCTGGGTTGTAGTTTGATAGTTTCAGGTATCCACCACCAGCTACCCCAATTCTTTAGAACCTAAAAAGGGTTGTCTAAAGTGTGCGTAAGAGTGCCCACCAGAGTGATCTCTCGGCTCATTTTGGAATCTCTCTGCCACTGAAGCTTATTTCATTTCCTTTCACATCCCCCTTTTGGTCAAGAAGATGTTCTCCGTCCCACGATGCCAGGTCTACATTCCTCCCCGGGAGTCATATTCCACGTTGCCAGGGAGAGTCACTCCCCTGGGTGTCTGATCCCACGTAGGGGGGAGGGCAGTGATTTCACCTTTCAAGTTGGCTTAGCTAGAGAGACAGGGCCACATCTGAGCAACAAAGAGGCATTCAGGAGGAGACTCTTAGGCACAAATATAGGGAGGCCTAGCCTCTCCTTTGCAGCAACCGTCTTCCCAAGGGTAAAACTTATGGTAGAGGGCTCAACCCATCAAACCACCAGTCCCCTATGTCTGTGGTCATGTTAGCAACCATGGAGGTGGGGTAGGCCAATACCCCTGCATTCTCCACAGGCTCCTCAAGGGGGCACTACATCTTTTTTTTTTTTCCTTGTTTTTCTTTTTTTATTTTTTTTAACTTTCCCTTCTTTTTTAAATCAACTGTATGAAAAAAAAGTTAAAAAGAAAACAAACATACAATAAAAGAACATTTCAAAGAGACCATAACAAGGGAGTAAGAAAAAGACAACTAACCTAAGATAACTGCTTAACTTCCAACATGTTCCTACTTTACCCCAAGAAAGTTACATAATATAGCAACATTTCTGTGAACTTGTTCCTACTATATCCATCAGAAATTAACAGACCATAGTCATTTCTGGGCATCCCCAGAATGTTAAATAGCTTATCTGTTCTTCTTGGATTATTGTTCCCCCTTCCTTAATTGCTCTCTACTGCTAGTTCCCCTACATTCTACATTATAAACCATTTGTTTTACATTTTTCAAAGTTCACATTAGTGGTAGCATATAATATTTCTCTTTTTGTGCCTGGCTTATTTCGCTCAGCATTATGTCTTCAAGGTTCATCCATGTTGTCATATGTTTCACCAGATCATTCCTTCTTACTGCCGCGTAGTATTCCATCGTGTGTATATACCACATTTTATTTATCCACTCATCTGTTGAAGGACATTTGGGTTGTTTCCATCTCTTGGCAATTGTGAATAATGCTGCTATGAACATTGGCGTGCAGATATCTGTTCGTGTTACTGCTTTCCGATCTTCCGGGTATATACCGAGAAGTGCAATTGCTGGATCGAATGGTAGCTCTATATCTAGTTTTCTAAGGAACTGCCAGACTGACTTCCAGAGTGGCTGAACCATTATACAGTCCCACCAACAATGAATAAGAGTTCCAATTTCTCCACATCCACTCCAGCATTTGTAGTTTCCTGTTTGTTTAATGGCAGCCATTCTAACCGGTGTTAGATGGTATCTCATTGTGGTCTTAATTTGCATCTCTCTAATAGCTAGTGAAGCTGAACATTTTTTCATGTGTTTCTTGGCCATTTGTATTTCCTCTTCAGAGAACTGTCTTTTCATATCTTTTGCCCATTTTATAATTGGGCCGACTGTACTATTGTCATTGAGTTGTAGGATTTCTTTATATATGCAAGATATCAGTCTTTTGTCAGATACATGGTTTCCAAAAATTTTTTCCCATTGAGTTGGCTGCCTCTTTACCTTTTTGAGAAATTCCTTTGAGGTGCAGAAACTTCTAAGCTTGAGGAGTTCCCATTTATCTATTTTCTCTTTTGTTGCTTGTGCTTTGGGTGTAAAGTCTAGGAAGTGGCCGCCTAATACAAGGTCTTGAAGATGTTTTCCTACATTATCTTCTAGGAGTATTATGGTACTTTCTTTATATTGAGATCTTTGGTCCATTTTGAGTTAATTTTTGTGTAGGGGGTGAGGTAGGGGTCCTCTTTCATTCTTTTGGATATGGATATCCAACTCTCCCAGCCCCATTTGTTGAAAAGACCATTATGGCTCAGTTCAGTGACTTTGGGGGCCTTATCAAAGATCAGTCGGCCATAGATCTGAGGGTCTATCTCTGAATTCTCAATTCGATTCCATTGATCTATATGTCTATCTTTGTGCCAGTACCATGCTGTTTTGGCAACTGTGGCTTTATAATAAGCTTCAAAGTCAGGGAGTGTAAGTCCTCCCACTTCGTTTTTCTTTTTTAGAGTGTCTTTGGCAATTCGAGGCATCTTCCCTTTCCAAATAAATTTGATAACTAGCTTTTCCAAGTCTGCAAAGTAGGTTGTTGGAATTTTGATTGGGATTGCATTGAATCTGTAGATGAGTTTGGGTAGAATTGACATCTTAATGACATTTAGCCTTCCTATCCATGAACATGGAATATTTTTCCATCTTTTAAGGTCCCCTTCTATTTCTTTTAGTAGAGTTATGTAGTTTTCTTTGTATAGGTCTTTTACATCTTTGGTTAAGTTTATTCCAAGTACTTGATTTTTTTAGTTGCTATTGAAAATGGTATGTTTTTCTTGAGTGTCTCTTCAGTTTGTTCATTTCTAGCATACAGAAACATTACTGACTTATGTGCATTAATCTTGTATCCCGCTACTTTGCTAAATTTGTTTATTAGCTCTAGTAGCTGTATCATCGATTTCTCAGGGTTTTCTAGATATAAGATCATATCATCTGCAAACAATGACAGTTTTACTTCTTCTTTTCCAATTTGGATGCCTTTTATTTCTTTGTCTTGCCGGATTGCCCTGGCTAGCACTTCCAGCACAATGTTGAATAACAGTGGTGACAGCGGGCATCCTTGTCTTGTTCCTGATCTTAGAGGGAAGGCTTTCAGTCTCTCACCATTGAGTACTATGCTGGCTGTGGGTTTTTCATATATGCTCTTTATCATGATGAGGAAGTTTCCTTCAATTCCTACCTTTTGAAGTGTTTTTATCAAAAAAGGATGTTGGATTTTGTCAAATGCTTTTTCAGCATCTATTGAGATGATCAATTGATTTTTCCCTTTCGAGTTTTTAATGTGTTGTAATACATTGATTGTTTTTCTGATGTTGAACCATCCTTGCATGCCTGGAATGAACCCCACTTGGTCATGGTGTATGATTTTTTTAATGTGTCTTTGGATTCGATTTGCAAGTATTTTGTTGAGGATTTTTGCATCTATATTCATTAGGGAGATTGGCCGGTAGTTTTCCTTTTTTGTAGCATCTTTGCCCGGTTTTGGTATTAGACTGATGTTAGCTTCATAAAATGAGTTAGGTAGTGTTCCATTTTTTTCAATGTTTTGAAAGAGTTTGAGTAAGATTGGTGTCAGTTCTTTCTGGAAAGTTTGGTAGAATTCCCCTGTGAAGCCATCTGGCCCTGGGCATTTATTTGTGGGAAGATTTTTGATGACTGATTGGATCTCTTTGCTTGTGATGGGTTGGTTGAGGTCTTCTATTTCTTCTCTGGTCAGTCTAGGTTGTTCATATGTTTCCAGGAAATTGTCCATTTCTTCTACATTATCCAGTTTGTTGCCATACAGTTGTTCATAATATCCTCTTATAATTTTTTTTAATTTCTTCAGGATCTGCAGTTATGTCACCTTTTTCATTCATTATTTTGTTTATATGGGTCTTCTCTCTTTTTGATTTTGTCAGTCTAGCTAGGGGCTTGTCAATCTTGTTGATCTTCTCAAAGAACCAACTTTTGGTGATATTTATCCTCTCTATTGTTTTTTTGTTCTCTATGTCATTTATTTCTGCTTTAATCCTCGTTATTTCTCTTCTTCTACTTGGTTTAGGATTGGTTTGCTGTTCATTTTCTAGCTTCTTCAGTTGATCCATTAGTTCTTTGATTTTGGCTCTTTCTTCCTTTTTAATATATGCGTTTAGTGCTATAAATTTCCCCCTTAGCACTGCTTTTGCTGCATCCCATAGGTTTTGGTATGTTGTGTTCTCATTTTCGTTCGTCTCTATATATTTAGCAATTTCTCTTGCTATTTCTTCTTTAACCCACTGATTGTTTAGGAGTGTGTTGTTTAACCTCCAGGTATTTGTGAATTTTCTAAGTCTCTGATGGTTATTGACTTCTAATTGTATTCCATTGTGGTCAGAGAATGTGCTTTGAATAATTTCAATCTTTTTAAATTTATTGAGGCTTGTTTTATGTCCCAGCATATGATCTATTCTGGAGAAAGTTCCGTGAGCACTAGAAAAGTATGTGTATCCTGGTGATTTGGGATGTAATATCCTGTATATGTCTGTTAAATCTAATTCATTTATCAGATTGTTTAGGTTTTCAATTTCCTCATTGGTCTTCTGTCTGGTTGATCTATCTATAGGAGAGAGTGATGTGTTGATGTCTCCCACAATTATTGTGGAAACATCAATTGCTTCCTTTAGTTTTGCCAGTGTTTCTCTCATGTATTTTGTGGCACCTTGATTGGGTGCATAGACATTTACGATTGTTATTTCTTCTTGCTGAATTGCCCCTTTTATTAGTATGTAGTGGCCTTCTTTGTCTCTCAAAACATCCCTGCATTTGAAGTCTATTTTATCTGAGATTAATATTGCTACACCTGCTTTCTTTTGGCTGTAGCTTGCATGAAATATTTTTTTCCCATCCTTTCACTTTCAGTTTCTTTGTGTCCCTGTGTCTAAGATGAGTCTCTTGTATGCAACATATTGATGGTTCATTTTTTTTTATCCATTCTGCGAATCTATATCTTTTAATTGGGTAGTTTAATCCATTTACATTCAACGTTAAAACCGTGAAGGCATTTCTTGAATCGGCTATCTTATCCTTTGGTTTATGTTTGCCATATTTTTCCCTCTCTCTATTAATATCCTTTATTGTACCCATACCGAATCTCTTTAGTACTGAACCTTTCTCCAAGTCTCTCTGTCCTGTCTTTGTTTCTCTGTCTGTAGGGCTCCCTTGAGTATCTCCAGTAGGGCAGGTCTCTTGTTAGCAAATTCTCTCAGCATTTGTTTGTCTGTGAAAAATTTAAGGTCTCCCTCAAATTTGAAGGAGAGCTTTGCTGGATAAAGTATTCTTGGATGGAAATTTTTCTCACTCAGAATTTTAAATATAACGTGCCACTGCCTTCTCGCCTCCATGGTGGCTGCTGAGTAGTCACTACTTAGTCTTATGCTGTTTCCTTTGTATGTGGTGAATTGCTTTTCTCTTGCTGCTTTCAGAACTTGCTCCTTCTCTTCTGTGTTTGACAGTGTGATCAGTATATGTCTCGGAGTGGGTTTATTTGGATTTATTCTATTTGGAGTTCGCTGAGCATTTATGATTTGTGTATTTATGTTGTTTAGAAGATTTGGGAAGTTTTCCCCAACAATTTCTTTGAATACTCTTCCTAGACCTTTACCCTTTTCTTCCCCTTCTGGGACACCAATGAGTCTTATATTTGGACGTTTCATATTATCTATCATATCCCTGAGGTCCATTTCGATTTTTTCAATTTTTTTCCCCATTCTTTCTTTTATGCTTTCATTTTCAATTCTGTCATCTTCCAGGTCACTGATTCGTTGTTCAACTTCCTCTAGTCTTGTACTATGAGTGTCCAGAATCTTTTTAATTTGGTCAACAGTTTCTTTAATTTCCATAAGATCATCCATTTTTTTATTTAGTCTTGCAATGTCTTCTTTATGCTCTTCTAGAGTCTTCTTGATTTCCTTCATATCCCGTACTATGGTCTCATTGTTCATCTTTAGTTCTTTGAGTAGCTGCTCTAGGTGCTGTGTCTCTTCTGGTCTTTTGATTTGGGTGCTTGGGCTTGGGTTATCCATATCGTCTGGTTTTTTCATATGCTTTATAATTTTCTGTTGTTTTTGGCCTCGTGGCATTTGCTGAACTTGATAGGGTTCTTTTAGAGTTTGTAGACCTATTGAAGTCCTTATCTCTAATTTATCAGATCTACAGCTTCGTGGAGTACACTTTCTCTAACTAACCAGCAGGTGGCGTCCACGAGCCACCTGTTCTCCACAAGCCAGTTCTCCCCTGCTTAGCCTTTTTGGTGAGTGGGGGAGTGAGTCTTGTGGGGCCCAATTGGTGTACCAAGCTTGCGTGTGTAGTTGGTGTTGCCTGCCCTGTATGTGGGGCGTGTTTCTGGGCAGTCGGGGAGGGGGGGGTGGCCCTAACAATCAAATCTCCCTGATGATCCTAGAGTTTTAAAGCTGCTGCAATAGTCTAATCCTTCAGTTCAGTCCTGCCACAGTTTGTCTCTGCCACTGACCCACAAGTCTTTGGTATTGGCGTATGGCTCCTGAGACTTGCAAGTGGGCCCCTCTTCCAGGCTGTGCACCCCGGGTCCTCTGTTGAGGGATGAGTGTGCTATGTCACAGGTGAGTGCCGTCCCCCCAGGGCAGTTCTGGGCTGCTGGGCTGTGTAGGGAGGCTCCCAGTCTGCTCAAATGATGGCTGAATAGGGCTTTGTTAATTCACACTGTTCCACCTTCCCAGCTCTGGTACAATCAGCTGAGGTTGCAGGGAAGGCTAATGTCCACGCCCAGTTTTGTGGTGTGTGCCTGTTATTTGAAGCACTTCCGTCACACTGGGTTGTCTGGGGCAGCTCTGGGCTATGGGGCTGGCGATGGGCAGGAGTGTTTCCTGTCCACCAGGATGGTGGCTGTGAGCAGACACCCCCCTTTTCTTGGGAAGTTGTGGTGTTTAGTGAATTTTCTCAGCCACTGGATTATTGCCTTTTGTCTCAGAGCTCTCTTAGTTCTGCTCTTGACTTGACGTGCCCAAATTGCAATTCTTTGAAGCTTTCTGTATTGGGCTTCTTAGAGTAATTGTTTTAGAAAAAGAAAAAAGGATTAAAAAAAAAAAAGAAAAAAAAAAAAAAAAAAGGGCCCTCCTCAGAGATCTAATGGGTTATTGAAATGCTAATAGACAAAGCAACCAGGGCCATTAAGGAAAGGTCCACAGGGCAGAGAGATCAGCTTTTCTTCGGGATTTGCATATGCGCCTCAAGGCCTGAGCTCCGCCCTTCCCCTTTCTGTGTTCACCAGAACTCCAAAAATCCTCTGCTTTTATTTTGGAGTTTTTCGTGTTTTTTTTTTTTTTTTTCCTATGCCTGTCTCCTCTCTGCTGGGCTGGCAGCTCTCAGATTCTCTGGTGTCTGGTCTCAGTCTATCTATGGTTGGAGTATGGATCAGTAGAATGGGTTTCCGATAAGAGCTGCCACTGCAGTTCTCCCTTCTCCTTCCCGGAGCTGGCAGCCCCTCCTGCCATGGGACTGAGCCTGGCAGGGAGGGGCGCGGGTCCCCTGGCCGCAAAAACTTACAGATTTCGCTGATCTCAGCAGTTCGACATTTTCATGAGTGTTGTATGAAGTATGCCCAAAGACAGATTGCTCTGTGGTGTCCAGTCCACGCAGTTCCTGGCTTTCTACCTACTTTCCTGGAGGCGTAACTAAAACTTACAGCTCACCAGTCTGCCGTCTTGCCCCTGCTAAACCTGTTTATTTTTTAAACAGTTTTATTCACACATTATGGAATCCATCCTAAGGAAAAAAGGTTCCCAGTATAATCTCATAGTTATGCATTCACCTCAAAAATGTATAAAAGGATATTTCCATTTCTTTCACAAAAGAAGAGGAAGAGAAGAAAAAGTGAAGAAAAAAAGATAGAAGGAAAATAATAAAATAAAATAAAATACTATGAAATAGTCAGACAACACCACCACCAAGAATCCCTTAACACTCCCTTATATCACCCTCTTGTAAAGACATTTAGCTTTGGTATATTGTCTTTGTTTCAATTAATGGAAACATCTTACAATATTACTGTTAACCATAGACTCTAGTATGCAGATTGTATTTTTCCCCATGACATCAAATTTTCAATACCTTGAAATGTTGACATGAATTTGTTCTCCTTCATATAAAAGCATTCTTATATATGTACTTTTGATCACCATCATTGACCACTCTGGGATTCATTAAGTTATACAATCCCAGTCTTTATCTTCTATCTTTCTTTCTGGTGTCATACATACCCCTAGCCTTCCTCTTTCAACCACACTCACACTCTTTTTTTAGAGTACTTACAATACTGTGCTCCCATCACATAATATTGTGCTACCCATTTCTGGATCTATGCAATTAATCTTGTTGAACCTCCTGTATTCCTTCAGCATCAAATGCCCAATCTCTAACTTCTTTCTATCCCATGATAACTCGTGTTGTTTTCTTTAACTCTCAAAGTTCACTCATCAATGTAAGTTCATATTAGTGAGACCATACAATATCTGCCCTTTTTTTCTGGCTAATTTTACTCAACATAATATCCACTATCTACAATTTTGTCTTTTTGATTTTATATGTCATATTTCATTTTACCTTTTTCTCTCTTTTTCCCTTACTGAAAGTCTTCATCTCTACACTCTTCTCCAAACTTCTCTCTCCTGTCTTATCTGATCTGCCAGTAGTGCTCCCTTGAGTATTTCCTGTAGAGCAGATATATTGTTCACAAACTCTCTCAGTGTCTGTTTTTTTCTGAAAATATTTTGAACTCCCACTCATTTTTGAAGGACAGCTTTGTCATATATGGAATTCTTAGTTGGCAATTTTTCTCCTTCAGTATCTTAAGTATATCATACCACTGCCTTCTCACCTCCATGGTTTCTACTGAGAAATCCACACATAGTATTATCAAGCTTCCCTGCTACATGATGGATTGCTTTTCTCTTGCTGCCTTCAGAATTCTCTCTTTGTTTTTCACATTTGATAATCTGATTATTAATTGTCTTGGAGTGGGTCTACTCTGATCTATTCTGTTTGTAACATTCTGTGCTTCTTGGATCTGTAATTTTAGGTCTTTCACAAGAGATGGGAAATTTTCACTAATGGTTTCCTCCATTATTGTTTCTGCCTCCTTACCCTTCTCTTCTCCTTATGGGACACTCATGACATGTATATTCATGTGCTTCATGTTGTCATTCAATTCCCTGAGACCCTACTCATATTTTTTTCCATTCTTTTCCCTGCCTGTTCCTTTGTGCATAAGATTTCAGATACCTTGTCCTCTAGTTCATGAGTCCTTTCTTCTGCCTCATCAAATCTGCTTTTTTATGTCTCCATTGTGTTTTTCATTTCTTCTATTATGTCTTTCATTTCCATAAGTTCTGCTGATTGCTTTTTCAAGCTTTCACATTCTTCCTTATGTTCAGTGTCTGCTTTATATCCTTAATCTCTTTTGCCATATCTTCCCTCAACTCAAAGATTTCATTTTTGAATTGATTTAGTGTATTTGTTTGAAAATCTTTAATTAGTTGTTTCAACTCCTATATCTCATTTGAAATGTTAGTTTGCTCCTTTGATTGGGCCATACCTTTGTTTTTCCTAGTGTGATTCATATTTTTTTGTTGTCTAGGCATCTGGTTTCCTTGATTTCCCCAATCATATTTTCCAAGACCAGATGGGCCCTGGTCTCAGGAGAAGGGTATTATCAGTATCTGTTTTCCTGTGGGTGAGACCCAGCAGATTATCAGACTTTCCTGTGAGATCTCTAGATGTTGTGCTTTTCCTATCCTTCCCAGCAGGTGACACTTAGCCTGCAGCTACCCACTGGTGCAAAGAGGTGTATTGCCTTTAATTCTCAGCAGACCCTGTCTCTGCCATGGGCCAAGGGTGTCAGAATTCAAGCTTAATTATTTGTGTTTTTCTTGTTGACTTCTTTGAGAGAGGGCAGCCACTTGAGCTGGACCCTGATCCCCTTTCCACAGGGAAAATAATCCACTTAGGGAACTATCTTCCACATTTGATTTCTTCCTTTGATTCCCTGACTATCTTAACTCCACCCTTGTCTGGGTCTGCACAGACAAATGAAAATTATGAGTCTTTCTCTAATGAGTTACTTAGAATGTGAGAAAAAAGGAAACAATATCCCCTTTTCAGAACCAGTTCCCTGCCCCCATTTCACCAGTCAAGAACAAGAGTTGGTACCCAGTTCTACATGCCCCTTTCCTTGAGACTCAGTTATTTCCCAGTATTATGAGCTCAGCTGACTCCAAAAGCCTCTGTTTTTATTTATTTATGCATTTTTTTCATCCTCACCTCCTTTCTGTCCTGAGAAACCTCTGGGTTTATCTGTTGTCATAGCTTGTATTCGGTTGTCTAATATTGTTAATTAAAACCACAAATGGAGCTTGTTTGAGCTACCTTCCCTTGTTCCTAGCAAACTGCTTCTTTGTCCCAAAGGGAAGTATTCTCACTCAACCTGCTGAGCCAATGAGGGCGGGGGGAGCACCAGCTCCTCAGTTTGGGGAACTTTACTTAGAGTGCTATGCTGTGATTTCAGTGGTTCTGCCCATTCCAGTCTGGTGTACAATGTGTGTCCAGTCACAGAAGTTCCCCTGTCAGTTCCAGATTATTTACTAATTGTTCCTGGCTATTTAGCAGTTGCTCTAGGGGACTAACTAAAGTCCACACCTCACTATGCCACCATCTTTCCCCAACCACCTCCATCTTGGCTTTTGACATGTCTTCCTCACTAAGCTTAATCATTTCTAGCTTTTGGTTTAAAGTGAGGAATATGTACTCTTCCTTTAACATGAACCCTTAAAGGCTATTGTAGGGTTATTAACTGGACTAATTTCAATATTGTTGGATTTTGTGGAAAAGGGATGCCTGTGGATTGGGAAAGAGATGAGAGGATAGCTGCTTGGTGAAGCAGTCAGTCATTATAAATACAAAATTTATCAGCTAAGTTTGCTCTCTTATATGGGCATGGATTGTGGTGCCTCAAAACAATTAAAATGGTAACATCAAACATCACTGATCTTAGATCATCATAAAAGATAAAATAATGAAAACATTTGGAATATTGTATTACCAAAACTTAAGACAGAGGCATGAATTGAGCACACACTTGGAAAAATGGTACCAAATAGCTTTGTTCTATGCAGGGTTGCAGCAACCCTACAATTTGTAAAAAATAGTATCTGCAAAGTACAGTAATTTGAAGTGCAATAAAATGAGGTATGCCTGTATACATAAATACAATTGATTGTTTTATACTGATCTTGTATGCTGTGATTTTTCTAAATTGAATTATTAGTTCTAGGTGAATTTTTGTAGCTTCTTTGTGATTTTGTACACATACTTTCATGCCATTAGCAAACAGAGATATTTTATTTTTATTTTTACTTTCCAAACTGTATGCTTTTATTTCTATTTCTTACTGCATTGCATTGGCTAGACTTCTAGTACTATGCTGAATAGCAGTGGTGAGAGCTGACATCCTTGTTTTCTTCCTGATTGCAGAGGTAAAGCTTTCAGTCTTTTACCATTACATGTAAGGTTAACTGGTTTTTTAATAGATGCCCTTTATTAGATTGAGGAAGTTCCCTACTTTTCCTAGTGTGTTGAGTGTTGCTCTCTGGGAGTAGTGTTAAATTTTGTCAAAATCTTTTTCTGTATCAATTGAGATGACTCTGTGTTTCTTTCCCATGATTCTATTAATGTGCTGAATTATATTTATTGGTTTTCATATGTTGAAACACTTGCATACCTGGGATAAATCTTACTTGTCCATGATCCATAACCATTTTAGTATGCTGCTGGATTTGGTTGACCAGTATTTCACTGAAGATCTTTGCATCTATATTTATAAGGGATATTGATCTTTAGTTTCTTTTCTTGTCATGTCTTTGTCATATTTTGATATCCAGATATTAGTACCATCATAAATTCAACCGGTAAATGCTCTCTTCTATTTTTGAAACAGATTATGTGGAATTGGTGTTAATTCTTCTTTAAATGTTTGGTGGAATTCTCGATTGAAAGCATCTTGGCCTGGAGATTTATTTTTGGGAAAGTATTGAAGTAATGATTCTGTTGCCTTCATAGTTTTGAGGCTATTCATATAATCTATTCCATATAGAGTGAGTTGTGGTAGTTTGTGCTTTTCAAGGAATGGGTTCATTTTATTAAATTTTTCAAATTTATGTAGGAATAGTTATTTACATTAGTCTCTTATTACTCTTTTGATGTCTAAACAGTATGTAATGATATCTCCTGTTTCATTACTGATATTGGTATTTTGCACCTTTTCATTTTTTCCTTTGTCAGTCTTACTAGAGAATTTTTACCTTTATAATGTATGAAAAGTTCATTTAAATGTAATTATACAGCAAAAATATTTTCCTGCAAGTTTTAGCAAACAGCAAAAATAGTCCTTTCATCCTGGGAACATCCTTTCTACCTACTTAGTCAGAGAAGGGAGAAAGTACTAAAGACCTAATAGCCCATGGGGATTTTTCAATTTTCAGTATTCTGGTATTATATTTGAGGTTGTGCACATTTCAATACTATACAGGCAGAATTTAGGAAAAAACAAGAACCAAATATTTATAAAGATTTTCACAGCCTTTTCATCAGAAGGAAGGGTGTGTGTGTGTGTGTGTGTGTTTGTGTGTATATGTATACTCACACAAACACATATATTGGGCTTTTTCCAAATCTCTTGCCACAACAATATTCTACAAAGTGCTTACCAGGGCACTAAATATTTTTTGTTCCTGGGATAGGTTTGAAAATTTTACCCAGTACTGAAAGGATACCTGAGGTGGCCAAAATTTTGTGGTCAAATATTTTAGCTCATACCAAATGATAATCAGTGATTGAGTTATTTTGACTGAATTTTATCTGAACAAGAACCATATGAATGGACTGCATTATTACTCATGTTATAATGATGAGAAAAATAAAATGTTAGAGAAATTAAATACTTCTCCAAGAACTCATATATTAATTAACAGAGCTAGAATATTTTTCCATGTTTATCTTACTTCAAGGCTTATGTTTTTAACAGCTATGTTATATAATTTCGTTACCTAACTGGCTTTTATTTACATTGTTTATTTGTACCTGCCTAGTCTGGTAGCTCCTAAAAGGTAAAACCAAGTGTTCTAGCTTGCTAATGCTTCCAGAATGCAAAACACCGGAAATAGATTGGCTTTTATAAAGGGGTTTATTTGGTTACACAGTTACAGTCTTAAGGCCATAAAGTGTCCAAGGTAACACATCAACAATCAGGTACCTTCACTGGAGGATGGCCAATGGTGTCCAGAAAACCTCTGTTAGCTGGGAAGGCATGTGGCTGGTGTCTGCTCTAGAGTTCTGGTTTTAAAGTGGCTTTCTCCCAGGATGCTCCTCTCTAGGCCACAGCTCCTCTTCAAAATGTCACTCTCAGTTGCTCTTGGGGCATTTGTCCTCTCTTAGTTTCTCCAGAGCAATAGTCTGCTTTCAATGTCCATCTTCAAACTGCTGCTCCTCTCTCAGATCCTGGGCATTCTTCAGTGTCCGTCTTGGCTCTAGAAACTCACTCCTTCTGTCTGAGCTTATAATACTCCCATAAACTAATCAAGGCCCATGCTGAATGGGTGGGGCCACACCTCCATGGACATTATCCAATCAGAGTTATCAACCCTAGTTGGATGGGGCACATTTCCATGGAAACAACCTAATCCAAGCATTCCAACTTAATCCCCACTAATATGTCTGCCTCAACAAGGTTGCATCAAAGAACATGGTTTTTTCTGGGTGAACAATATATATACAAACTGGTACATTCCACCCCCTGGACCGAAGAAAAACATGATATATTTCCATATACAAAATACACTCATCCCATCACAATATCACAGAAACTTAAATCATTTCAGTAACAATAGTTAAGTACAAGACCCCATCAAAATCAATACAGGTGTTGTCTGTCCTAATACAAAATTCCCCTCTACTTGTGGACCTGTGAAACTTAGAACAAGTTATCTACTTCCAATATACAAAGGAGGGAGAGTCATAGGGTAAACATTCCCACTGCCATAAGGAGAAACTGAAAGGAAAACAGGGTTAAGAGGATCAAAACAATTCCTAAAACCTACAGGCTAAACTCCATTAGGTTTCAAAGTCTGAGAGTCATTTACAGAACGACATTGCATACTTGTGAATTGAGACAGCAGGGGTACAACCTTTCCCAAAGGCAGCCCTTTTCTCTCCAAACACTGGGGTGAGTGCTCCAACATATCCACACATTGGGGAGAACACCTTTTTGGCCCCACCCTCATCAAACATTGGGGCAGCACCCAGATTCTCTTCCATCTCTGGGACACATGCTCAACACCTTCAGAACAGTGAGGTGGTGGCCAGGCTCTCCCCAATCCCCTGGGAATGTGCTCCACCAACTTTGGGCTTGGGGTGGCAGAATTCCTGAGCATAGAGGCAGAAGACCCACCCTTGACCTCAGGGGAAAACTCACCTTTTCCATGCATGTGGACCACTCTGCTCTCCCAGCCTGAGACCTCTTGACTCCAGACCTCAACCTCCATTATTATGTCTTTGAAGAAATTTTTTCTTCAATTTGTTCCTTGTCTGTCTCCTCCAGTCCCAACCAGCAGTAGCTCTGTCTGTAAAGAGCTCACAAAAATTCTGTTGGCTTCACATGAAGCACATAGGGGTCAAAGCCATCAGACAACAGGGCTTTCCACAAATCCTATCTGTTTAACTCCTTCTCTAATCTTGGCTTGTACTGAAATGGTGGCTGGGTTCCATGTTTGGTTACATCCTCATGTTGGGCTGTAGCTTCTAAGGTTTCACCCCCTGGAAGCCTATAGATTTTCAGGCCATCAATTTCTGGTTTCTTTGAAACCAAGAGTTCATTTCTCAGCTCATCTCTGTCCTCTCACATTTTATTATAAACTGCAAGTAAAAGCCAGGCTACTTCTATATTTTGCTTGGACATCTCATCAGCTAAATATTCCAAGTTGTCACTTTCAAATTCCGCCTTCCATCCAACACCAGGACTCAATTTTGCCAAATTCTATGCCACTTTAACACAAAGATTGCCTTCCTTCCAGTTTGCAACAACACAATCATCATTTCTGCTCAAGTCCTCATCAGAAGTATCTTTAGAGTCTGTATTTCCACAGTCTCTTCAAAGAAGTTTAGGCCTTTTCTATCAAGCTCCTCACAATTCTTCCAGAATCTTCCCCTTATGCATTTAAAAAGCTATTCCAACATGTTTTGCATTTGCAAACACAGCAGCACTAGCAGACCACTCCTGGTACCAAAATCTGTTTTAGTTTGTTAATGTTGCCAGAATGCAAAACACCAGAAATGGATTGACTTTTATAAAAGAGTGTTTATTTGGTTACACAGTTACAGTCTTAAGGCCATAAAGTGTCCAAGTGTCATCAGCAATTGAGTATCTTCACTGGAGGATGGCCAGTGGTGTCTGGAAGACCTCTGTTAGCTGGGAAGGCACTTGGCTGGCATCTGCTCCAGAGTTCTGGTTTCAAAATGGCTTTCTCCCAGGATGTTCCTCTCTAGGCTGCAGTTCCTCCCAAATGTCACTCTTAGTTGCTCTTGGGGTGGTTTTCCTCTTTTAGCTTCTCTGGAGCAAAATCTGCTTTCAGTGGCCATCTTCAAACTGTATCTCATCTGCAGCTCTTCTCTCGGCTCCTGTGTATTCTTCAGTGTCCCTCTTGGCTGTAGCAAGCTTGCTCCTGTCTGAGCTTATATAGTGCTCCAGTAAACTAATCAAGGCCCATGCTGAATAGGTGCAGTCACAGCTCCATAGAAATTATGCAGAGTTGTCACCCACAGTTGGGTGGGGTGCATTTCCATGGAAAAAACCTAATCCGAATGTTCCAATTTAATCCCCACTAATATGTCTGCCCCACAAGATTGTATCAAAGAACATGGCTTTTTTCTGGGGGACATACTATATACAAACTGGTACACCCAGATTCATTCTAATCCATTCCAGAGTATAACTTAGTTCCATGAATATAATACATGTTTTAAATAAATAGCATTTTTACCAGATACTATTTCCAGTTTTTTGTTGTTGTTGTTTATTGCTGCATAGTAAAATAAGTGAAAATATTGAGGCTTATTTAAAAAACTATCATTTTCTCATATCTCATATTTTATGGGTAAGGGATTCAAACTTGGATAAGCTGGGTGATTTCATCTGTTCAATATAATGTCTACTGAGTTCACTTATCATCATTCAGCTGATGGATGGGCCACTGTAGTGTGTCCAACATAATTTCACTCACATGTCTGGTGCTTTGGCAGAGAAGGCTAGAAGACTGCACTCAGCTGCAACTGTTGACCTGTGTTCCTATATGTGACTTCTCTAGCTTGGTGTTCTCTGGGTAGTCATGTATCTTACCTTATGACTCAGGTCTCTCAAAGAGCATTTTCCCAGAGACAGGAAACTGAAGCTGCCTATCTCTATAAACCTGGACCTAGCAACTGGCACAGCATCATTTCCAACATATATTATTTAGTCAAATCAGTTTCAGAGCCCATCTGTATTCAAAAGGTACAGCACAACGTCCACCTCTTAATGGGAATGGGGTGGCCAATTTTAAATTTCTGAACCAGTGTTGGGAGATTGAAAGAAATATGCTTTGAAAGAACAAAGAAGAATATAGTATGTTGTCTTGCTATTGTGTACTGTTTTTAGAAAGGTCTCTGCCACATTATTGAGTGCTAAAAGTTCACACATCATGAATCATGTGATTAAGGTATTGAACTATTTGAAATGTTTCAATAATCAAAATGTATATTACCCATAATGGGTGAAATTATTTAAATTTACTATTTGAAAGTTGGTCATGATTGAAATAAGACAAAATCCTCAGTGATTGCTGAATGGCCCTCTATGGTATATGACCATATCACTAAAGGAAAAATATGAAATTGCGTAATTTATTAAGGTAAGATATACATCTCTAGTAAATAGATGTTGCTCTAAAGAAATTTTCTTACTTCAAACTGCACAAATGGAATCATGATATTTGATTACAAACCCAAATACCACTTGGCAATTGAACCATCATAGTGTTCGTAAAGAAACTGGAACTTATATTTAGCTTGTCCCCTGGAGAACTGAAATTTGACTACATTCAAATAGTTAATAAATGTCACAATCTGCTTGTAAACTGTAATATTGGAAACAATGTTACCAGCTTCAGAAAGGCATGGTGTGGTTATTTGATTTGTTGAAAATTAGTGGTGAAAACTTATTTTATGCATATGTTATTTTTAATCAACATGGGTAAATCAGAAGAAACATTTAGTTTCCCTTTCCAAATCATTTGAGTGATAAAAAGACTCATTGCATTTTTTAAACTTTATCAAAAAATTAAAAAGAACATTTCAAACAAAAAAACAAGGAATAATTAAAACAACTTAAAATAACATTGCTTCCAACATGTTCCTTCCATACCCCAAGAAAATAAACAAACCATAACAAAACAGAGGAATAAGAAAAACAAATAACCTAAAATAACTGCATTGCTTCCAACATGATCCTACTATACCCCAAGAAAATTAACAAATCAGTCATTCCTGTGCATTCCTGTAACATTAAGATTACCCTCCGTAACTTATCTATCATTAGATTATCATTCCCCCTTCACTAGTTGCTGTCTTTCTCTAGGTCCCTACACTCTACAATATAAAACATTTACTTTACATTTATCACAGGATTCACATTAGTGGTAATATAAAATATCTCTCTGTTTCTGGTTTATTTCACCCAGCATTATGTATTCAAGTTTCATCTATGTTGTTATATGTTTTACAATCTTTTTCCTTCTTACTGCCACATAGTATTCCATCGTGTGTATGTACCATATTTTGTTTATCCACTCATTTCTCGAAGGACATTTGGAATGTTTCCATCCCTTGTCAATTGTGAATAATGCTGCTATGAACATTGGTGTGCAAATATCTGTTCATGTCATTGCTTTCAGAACTTCTGGGTATATACCAAGAAGTGAAATTGCTGGATTGAATAGTAATTTGATATCTAGTTTTCTAAGGAACCACCAGACTGTCCTTCAGAGTGACTGTACCATTATAGAATCCCACCAGCAATGAATAAGTGTGCCAATTTCTTCACATACTCTCCAGGATTTGTAGTTCCTGTTTGTTTAAAGACAGCCATTCTAATTGGAGTGAGATGATATCTCATTGTCATCTTAATGTCCGTCTCCCTAATAGCTAGTGAAGATGAAAATTTTCATGTGTGTATTATACATTTTGATTTCTTCTTCTGAGAAATGTCTTTTCATATCTTTTGCCCATTTTATGATTAGGTTGTTTGCACTATTGTCATTGAGTTGTAGGATTTCTTTATATATGCAGGATATCAGTCTTTTATCAGATGCATGGTTTCCAAATATTTTTCCCATTGAGTTGACTGCCTCTTCACCTTTTTGACAAAATCCTTTGAGGTATGGAAGCTTTTAATTTTGAGAGGTTCCCATTTATTTATTTTTTCAGCCATTGTTTGTGCTTTGGGTGTAAGGTCTAAGGAGTGACACCCTAATACAAGTTCTTGAAAATGTTTCCCTACATTATCTTCTAGGAGTTTCATGGTACTGTCTCCTATATTGAGGTCTCTCATCCACTTTGAGTTAATTTTTGTGTAGTGAGTGAAGTAGGGGTCCTCTTTCATTCCTTTGGGTATGGATATCCAGTTCACCCAGCTCCATATGTTGAAGAGATTCTAATGTCCCAGTTCAGTGGGTTTCTGGCCTTATCAAAGATGAGTTGATTGTAGATCTGGGGATATATTTCCGAATTCTCAACTCAATTCCACTGATCGATATGTCTCTTTTTGTGACAATACCATGCTGTTTTGACTACTGTCGCTTTATAGCCAGCTTCAAAGTCATGAAGTGTAAGACCTCACACTTCATTTTTTTTAAGAATTTTTTAGCAATTCAAGGCATCTTTCCCTTCCAAATAAATTTGCTAACTAGCTATTCCAAGTCTGCAAAGTAGGTTGTTGGAATTTTAATTGGCATTGCATTGAATCTGTAGATGAGTTTGGGTAGAATTCACATCTTAACAACATTTAGCCTTCTTATCCATGAACCCAGAGTATTTTTTCATCTTTTTTAGGTACCATTCTATTTCTTTTTGTAAAGTTATGTAATTCTCCATGTATAGGTGTTTTAAATCCTTGGTTAAGTTTATTCCTAGATACTTGATTGCCTTAGTTTTTGTTTAAAATGGAATCTTTTTCTTGTGTGTTTCTTTGGCCATTCTAGTGTCTAGGAACATAATTGACTTATATGCATTAATCTTGTATCCTGCAACTTTGCTAAATTTGTTTATTAGCTCAAGTAGCTGTGTCACTGATTTCTCAGGGTTTTCCAAATATAAAAACATGTCATCTTCAAATAATGACAGTTTTTGCTACTTCCTTTCCAATTCGGATGCATTTTACTTCTTTGTCTTGCCAGATTGCTCTGGCTAGCACCTCTAGCACAATGTTGAATAGCAGTGGTGACAGCGGGCATCTTTGTCTCATTCCTGATCTTAGAGGGAAGGCGTACACTCTCTCACAATTGAGTACTATGCTGGCTGTGAGTTTTTCATATATGCCCTTTATCATATTGAGGAAGTTTCCTTCAATTCCTACCTTTGAAGTGTTTTTTTTTTATCAAAAAGGGATGCTGGATTTTGTCAAATGCTTTTTCAGCTTCTATTGAGATGATCATTTGATTTTTCCCTTTTGATTTGTTAATGTGTTGTAATACATTGCTTGATTTTCTTATGTTGAACCATCCTTGCATGCCTGGAATGAACCCCACTTGGTCATGGTGTATGATTTTTTGATGTGTCTTTAGATTTTATTTGCAAGTATCATGTTGAGAATTTTTGAGGGAGATTGGCCTGTAGATTTTCTTTCTTGGAAAATCTTTGCCTGGTTTTGGTGTTAGAGTGATGTTCGCTTCATAAAATGAGTTATGTAGTGTTCCATTTTCTTCAGTTTTTTGAAAGAGTTTAAGTAAGACTGGTGTCAGTTCTTTTTGGAAAGTTTGGTAGACTTCCCTGTGAAGCCATCTGGCCCTCAGCTTTTATTTGTGGGAAGCTTTGGGATGACTGATTGGATCTCTTTGCTTGTGATTGATTTTTGAGGTTTTGGTATCTTCTCTGGTCAGTCTACATTGTTCATGTGTTTCCAGGAAATTCTCTATTTCCTCTAAATTAACTAGGTTGTTGGTGTACCATTGTTCATGATATTGTCTTATGATTTTTTTTAATTTCTTTGGGATCTGCAGTAAAGTCCCCTCTCTCATTTATTTTCTTTATTTGGGTTTTCTCTCTTTTTGATTTTGTCAGGCTAGCTAAGGGCTTGTCAATCTTGCTGATCTTCTCAAAGAACCAACTTTTATTTTTATTTATTCTCTCTATTGCTTTTTGTTATCTATGTCATTTATTTCTGCTTTAATCCTTGTAATTTCTTTTCTTCTACCTCATTTAGCATTAGTTTTCTATTCATTTTCTAGCTTCTTCAGTTGTTTCATTAACTCTTTGATTTTATCTATTCTTCCTTTTTAATGTATGCATTTAGAGCTATAAATTTCCTCCTCAATAGTGCCTTTGCTTCATCCCATCAGTTTTGATATTTTCTCTTCTCATTTGCCTTCTTCTCTAGATATTTACCAATTTCTCTGGCAATGTCCTCTTTATTCAACTGATTGTTTAGGATTGTGTTGTTTAACATCCAGATATTTGTGAATATTCTAGATCTTTGATGGTTGTTGTCTTCTAGTTGTATTCCATTTGATCAGATTGTGTTCTTTGAATAATTTAAATCTTTTAAATTTGCTGAGGCTTGTTTTATGCCACAACATATGATCTATCCTGGAGAAAGTTCCATGCATACTAGAGACCAATGTGTATCCTGGTGGCTTAGGATGTAATGTTCTCTATATGTCTGTTATGCTAAATTCATTTAACACACTGTTCAGTTTTTTAATTTCCTCATTGGTCCTTTCGTTGATCTATCTATAGGACACAGTGATGTATTGAAGTCTCCTACAATTATGGTGGAAACATCTATTCCTTCCTTCACTTTGCCAATATTTGTCTCATGTACTTTGGGGCACCTTGATTGGCTTCATAGACATTTATGGTTGCTATTTCTTCTTCTTGAATTCCCCTTTTATTAGTATATAGTGTCTTTCCTTGTCTCTTATGATATCCTTGCTTTTAAAGTCTATTTTACCTGAAATTACTATTGCTACCCCTGCTTTCTTTTGGCTGTAGCTTCCATGGAATACTTTTTCCATCCTTTCACTTTTAATGTCTTTGTTTCTCTGGTTCTAAGATGAGTCTCTTGTAAGCATCATATTGATTTTTCATATTTTTTAATTCCTTCTGCCAATCTGTATCTTTTAATTGGGGAATTGAATCAATTTACATTCAATATTATTACTGTGAATGCAGTTCTGGAATCAGCAATCATATTATTTGATTTTTATTTGTCAGATATATTTTTGCCCCCTCTCTCTTTATTTCCTTTAATGTACCCTTACTAAAACTCTTTGGTTCTGTGCCATTCTCCAGACCTCTCTCTCCTTTCTTTTTTCTCAGCTGCTAGGTCTCCCTTAAGTATTTCTTGTGGAGCAGGTCTCTTGTTAGCAACTTCCCTCAGCATTTGTTTGTCTGTGAAAATTTTAAGCTCTCCCTCAAATTTGAAGGAGGGCTTTGTTGGATAAAGTGTTCTTGGTTAGCATTGTTTGTCTTTCAGAATTTTAAATATGTTATACCACTGCCTTCTTGTCTCCATGGTGGCTGCTGAGTAGTCCCTATTTTTTCTTATGTTGTTTCCCTTGTGTCTGGTGAATCATTTCTCTCTTGCTGCTTTCAGGACTTGCTCCTTCTCTTCAGCATTTGACAATCTGATCAGAATATGCTGAGGAGTGGGTTTATTTAGATTTATTCTATTTGCAGTTTCTTGAGCATCTAATATTTGTGTATTTATATCATTTATATGGGTTGGGAAATTTTCCCCAACAATTTCTCTGAAAACTCTTCTTCCTAGTCCTTTACTCTTCTCTTCTCCATGGGGGTCACCAATGATTCTTGTACTTGTGTGCTTCGTGCTGTCCATCTTTTCCCTGAGATCCACTTCAAATTTTTCTATCTTTTTTTACCATTTGTTCTTTTGTGTTTTCACTTTCCAACACACTTTCTTCAAGTTTGCCTATTTGTTCCTCTACTCCCTCAAATCTGGTGTTATTTGTCTCAATAATCTTTTTTTAATTTTATCAACAGTTTCTTTTATTCCTATAAGAGCCACTATTTTTTTATTTACTCTTGCAAATTTTTCTTTATGCTTTTATAGGGTCTATTGTTGAATTTTATATCCTGAGCCATGATATAGGTGTTTGTGATTTCTTCTTTGAATAATTTCTCCAAGTTCTTTATCTCCTCTGTTTTTTTTTTTTTTTTTTTTTTTTTTTTTTTTTTTTTTTTAATTTGGACATCTGGGCTAACCACATTTTCTGGTTTATTCATATGCTTCATAATTTTCTGTAGTTTTTGGCCTCTTGGCATTTGCTTATTTTGGTAGGTTACTTTTTGGATATGCAGGATTATTAATTATCTATAATTTGACAGAGCTACAGCTTGGTGGCGTACACTTTCCCTGACCTACCAGGCAGATGGTGCTCCCAAGCCACCTCTTACCTTCAAGCCAGTTTTTCCCAACTTTGTCTATGCACTGAGTGGGGGCCCAAACTATGTGGAGGTCCAATCAGTGCACTAATTTTCCATATGCAGTGGGGACCCCCAGCACTGTGGGTGGGGGGCATGCCCTGTGCAGTTTGGCAGGAAGATGGCTCTAAGACACAGTACCCCCAGCTATTCCCTGGGCTGTAGGTGGAGTCCCCTGGGGTTGCAGAACACTTCTAACCCTTAAGCTCAGATTCCCCGCAGTCCCTCTCTCTCTGGGCCCACAACTCCCTGAGATTTGAGTAGGGCTCCTGGCACTTCTGTGTGGCACACTTGCCTGTAAGCTGTGCACACCATGGGCTTCTGCAGAGGAGGAGTATTCACTCTCACAAGCTGGCCAAATCCTGAATTTCCTCAAGGAAGCTCTTAGCTGCATTGCTGCAAAAGGATGCCTCCCAGCCAGCTGCAAAGACAGCTGCTTTGGGAATTGAAACTTCTAACTTCCACAATCATCTACTTGCTACAGCAGCCCATCCATGGCATGGGGACTCTTAGCTGCAGGTGTGCAAAGTATTATCATCCACTCCAGATATTGAAGCAGGTGCCTGGGCCATGGAGGGTACTCCCCACTGCTATCAACTGACAGCTCCAGCTGCCAGTTCCCCTCCAGCTTTCTGGGTCAGACACTAACCCACATCTGAACACAGTCTCTTGGTTTCTCACCACCATGCTTCACTTCTACTCTGGCTGCCATTTCTCTGGTGGCTTTCTGGAGCAAACACTTACACTTTTCTGCATATGGTTTCTTGGTTTCTCCCCACCACACTTGGCTGCTACTCCAGCTGCAGTTTCCCTGGTGGATTTCAAGACCAAACACTCACACAACTCTGAACACAGTCTCTTGGTTTCTCCAAGTACACATTCACTATAGATTTAGAAGTCCCTGCCCAGACTGTGGAACCCTGGAACTGCTATTCTGGAGCCCTTTATGTCTTTTATCTAGTGTTTTTCAAGGAGGAGAATTTTGCTCTCTCTCCTAATCTGCCATCTTGGCTCCTCCTCATTGCACTTTTAAACAATAAACTATTTCTTGTCATTAATCCACTTTAATATTTAAGCAATAATATCCAAAATAATTCCAAAAGTTTCATTATCATATATTTTGTTTCTCAGTACAGGAAAAGGGGCTTTTCAAATAGAGGCAAGCCAAGGTTGAAATTTGAATGTAACAGTGGAAATTTTGTCTGAATAAAGATGACATACCACACATTAATATGAGACACTATTTTAAGTCCTGGTAATAGACTGTTATAAACAAAGGAAATTGTGTAAATGTACAGAATTAATTAGAGTATGATTTAAATGCCCCAGTCCTTAGACAACTATTGATCATATATGGTAAAAATTATCATTGACCTAGAGATAATTTTTTTAAATGTGATTATCTACCAGACATTTACATTTGGTTACATGATTGAAAATCCTTTCAATAATGCTTTGTTATTTTCATTTATTTCAATCTAAACTACAAAAACAAAAACAAAAATCCTCCATAATTGCATTACATTATATATTTCATTCTGTTTCTTACTTGTTTCAATTAACACTATGCCTTTGTGATGGTTAGTTTCATGTGTCAACTTGGCCAGGTGATGGTGCTCAGTTGTCTGGTCAAGCAAGAACTGGTCTATCTGTTGCTGTGAGCACATTTTGTTGACTTAAATCATCAGTATGTTGATTGCATCTTTGGCTAATTATTTCTGCAATCCACAGGCTTGAATTGATCACATGCTTTATTTCACTGGGTTAGGCAACATCTCCATCTTGTTTAATTAATTAAATAGATAATTCTTTTATTCATTTCATTTTTTGGTTTTCTCCCTATTTGTTGCTCCTCACATAGAATCCATTTTAATGTGTTAATTTTGCAATTGTATTTGTATATGTGCTTGAAGAATGGATATAATTTTGGTGAATGTATTTTAAGTTATGAAAATTGCATTATGTTATATATTTAATTCTGTTTCTTAATTTTTTTCTATTAACTCTGCCTTTGTGATGGTTAGGCTCACATGTCAACTTGGCCAGGTGATGTTGCCCAGTAGTCTGTTTCACCAAGAACTGGCATATCTGTTGCTGTGAGGACATTTTGTTGACTTAAATCATCAGTGTGTTGATTGCATCTTTGGCTAATTGTATCTGCAGCTGGCCAAAGGGAGTATCTTCCATAGTGAGAGATGTTTAATCCAACCAGCTGAAGGCTTCTATGGGAGAGGTGATAGCTTCAGCAGTCAGAAAAGAGAACTTCCCTCTCTACTTTGGTCAGCCAGCCCCTCCTGGGGAATGCATTAGACCTTCACTAGAGTGCCAACTTACAGTCCACCTTATGGAATTTGGACCTGTGCATACCCACCATTGCATGAGACAGTTTAATACAATTTCATACTACTTAAAGATATCTGCTGTTGGTTCTCTATTTCCCTAGAGAACCACGACAAATACATCTTTGGTACTAAGACCAGGGTGGTTCTTGAGAAATGGAATCTTAAAAATGGGTTTTTGCAATTAGTTTTCTACTCTGATTAGATTCAAAGGCACTAATGACTATATTTGCAATAATCAAAATAGCATTGACTGTCCATGGCATGAGTTGCCAGTAGAGATACACAAAATATCTTCATTTGATTCTGCTAATAATATGCTTATACAAGGCAAGGCTCTGGGTGGTAGTGTTTTGGAAACCTTAACAGAGTTTTGTGGAGTTGGAAGCTATAATGGTGTTGGCTGGTTTTTCCTAGATGAGCTGGATACAGCCATAAAGGAAAGGGATGAGCTTAAGTCTTCAAATTTGCAGCTTAAACACTGTATAAAAGATGTAAAAATTTCTTCATGTGCCTTGAAAGAAAATCTTATTTCTTGTGACTGAAGACTTGAGAAATCCAAAACAGACTCAGAATCTCACTGTGTGAGTAACCAATTTAAAACATAAACTAAATTCACAACTTTGCAGTGTGTCTGCTCTTAAAGTGAGGGTGTTAATTGGAAAGGAATTGGATCCTGAAAATTGGGATGGGAACATATAGTTTGAAGATTGCAGTGGGGACATTGAAACCCTAGATTCTACTGAGTGTTAGCTAGATAAATCTGTAATGGTCTGCCCTGAGGAAAGAGCCACCTCACCTCCTGCCTGCCCTGAGGAAACAACCACCAAATCTATAGCCAACCCTGAGGAGACAGCTACCAGACCGCCCACTTGCTTTTAATAAAGAGCTTCCTGGCCTCCAGTATGCCCTGAGGAAACTGCCATTCAATCCCCATCTGAAGAGATGAACCCTTCGGTGCTTGCTAAACATGCAACCACCTTCCTGGGGAAACAACCCTCACTCCTCTGTCTGGAGAGATTAATTCTGATTCACCAGATGAAACTGCAAGGGAATGTCCTGAGGTAATTGGCTTGAAAGACACTTCTAATTCTTTCCATGATCCACCCCCACTATCTCTCTTTTATTCCAGGCCTATAATTAGACTAAAGCCCCAACGGGCCCCAAAAGTGTGATCCATGAGGAGGTATGCTTTACTCCAAAAGAATTGCATGAGTTTTCCAATTTATATAGACAGAATTCAGGGGAATATGTGGGGGAATGGGTATTAAGGCTGTGGGATAATGGTGGAAAGAAGATAAAGATGTATGAGGCTGAATTTATTGATATGGGCCCAATAAACAGAGATTCTGGATTCAATGTTGTATCTTGAAGGGTTAGAAATGCTGTTAAGAGTTTCTGTGGTTGGCTGAAACATGGATCAAAGGTGTCTGACATTGCCTAAGGTTAAAATGCCAGTACTTCCTTGTATAATATAGATAAGGGTATCCTAAAGCTTAGAGAGATTGGAATGTTAGAGTGGATTAATTATGAAAGACCTGCTCACACACCCCAGAAATGTCCAGGAGACACATCTTTTACCAGGACTGTGAGGAAAAAATTTGTGGTATGAGTTCCATCATCCCTGAAGAGCTCTGCAGTAACCCATCTCTGTAGGTGACTGTGGGAACTGCTGTCACTGAGCTGGAATCCATAAACACAATGAGCATGATTGGATCCCAAGTTGGCAGAAGCCATGTGGCAGTTACTAATTGCCAAAGACAAGGTGGGCATGGCTATCGTAATGGAGAGCAGACTCAAAGCAGCTGTCAAAATAATCTGACACAGAGATATATGATGTTGTCCAGTAGATCACGGAGTACCTAGAAGTAAAATAGATGGGAAATCTACTAATTTTTTTTCAGTCTTTATAGCAGAAGTGTTCCAGATCAAGTGAATAAAAGTCCAACTAGGATTACAAAAAAAGAGATTTATGGGCCCTTAATTTCTAGACATGAGACAGTTTACAGACCCAGAGTCCCTTGAATGAGGAGAAGTCCAGGTCCCCTTGGGGAAGGGCCCTGTTACAGTGCCAAATATTTATACTGCTAATCTTCCTCAGAGCCTTCCCCAAGGACACCTATGGCTTTTTACCAGGGTAACTTTGCACTGGGGAAAAGGAAATGGTCAGATATTTGGAGAATGATTAGACATTGGCTCAGAAGTAACATTAATTCCAGGAGACCCAAAACATCATCTGGTCTACCAGTTAAAGTAGGTGCTTATGGAGGTCAGATCAATGGAGTTATAGATCAGGTCTGTCTCATAGTGGGCCCAGTGGGTCCCCAGGCAAATTCTGTGGTTATAATCCCAGTTCTGAAAAGTATAATTGGAATAGACATACTCAGCATGTGGAATAGACATATTCAGCAACCAGCAGAATCCACAAATTGATTCCCTGACTCATGGAGTGAGGGCTATTATGGTAGAAAAGGCCAAGTGAAAATGACTAGAATTGTCCCTACCTAATAAAATAGGAAATCAGAAGGAATACTGGATTCCTGTATGGGATTCAAAGATTAGTGCCACTCTTAAAGTCTTGAAGGATACAGGGGTAGTGAATACCACCAAATCCCCATTCAACTTTCCTATTTGGCCTATGCAGAAAACAGATGGTCTTATGGGATGATGGTGGATTATCATAGACTTAACTGGGTGTGGATTCCAATTGCAGCTGCTTTTCCAGATGTGGTATCATGGTTTGAGCAAATCTACACATCCCCTGGTACCTATTATGCAGCTATTTACCTGGAAAAAAAAAGGTTTTTTCTCAATACATGTTAGTAAGGACCACCAGAAAGAGTTTGCTTTCAGCTGGAAAGGCCAACAGTATGCTTTCACTGTCCTACTTCAAGGGTACATCAACTCTCCAGCCTTATGTCATCATCTAGTCCATAGGGATGTTGATTGTTTCTCCCACCTGAAAGACATCACACTGGTCCACTGTATTGATGATATCATAATGATTGGATCTAGTGAGCAAGAAGAGGCAACTATTCTAGTCTTACAGGTAAGGCATCTGCATGTCAGAGGATGGGAGATAAATCCAATAAAAATACAGGATCCTCCCACCTCAGTGAAATTTCTTGGTGTCCAGTTGTGTGGGACATGTCAAGATATTCCTTCTAAGGTGAATGATAAGATGTTTCATCTGACCCCTCCTATGACCAAAAAAAGTGAGGCAAAACTCCTACTTGTAGCCTCTTTGGATTTTGGAGACAACATATTCCTCGTTTGAGTATGATACTCCAGCCCATTTACTTAGTGACCAGAAAAGCTGCAAGTTTTGAATGGGGAAAGGAATAAGAGGAGGTTCTGTGACAGGACCAAGCTGCTATTCAAGGTGCTGTGCCACTTGGACCATATGATCCAGCTGATACAATGGTGCCGGAAGTGTCAGTGGCAAAAATACATGCCAATTGGAGTCTTTGGTAGGCTCCTATAGGAGAATCACAATGCAGGCCCTTAGGATGTTGGAGTAATGTTTTGCCATCCTATGCAGGGAACTACTCTCTTTTTGTGAAACAGCTTTTGGTCTGCTACTCAGCCTTAGTAGAGACTGAATGCTTAAAAATGAGCCACCAATTTACCATGAGACCTGAATTGCCTATCATGAGCTGGGTGTTGTCTGACCCACCAACCAATAATATTTGGCATGCACATCAGCACTCCATCATGAAATGGTATATATGAGATGGGGCTCATGCAGGTACTGAAGGCACAAGTTTGTTACATAAGGGAGTAGCCCAAATGCCCACAGCCCCCACTTCTGCCACATTACCTTCTCTTTCCCAGCCCAGATCTATGGCCTCTTGGGGAATTCCTTACATTCATTTGACTGATGAAGACAAATCTCAGGCTTGGTTTATAGATTGTTCTGCATGCTATGCAGGTATCACCCAAAAGTGGAGAGATGCAGCACTGCTGCCCCTTTATGGGATGTCCTTGAAGGGCAGTGGTGAGAGGAAATCTTCCATGTGGTCAGAACTTGAATTGGGGCATCTGGTTGTTCATTATGCTTGGAAGGAGATCTGGCCAGAGGTGCATTTTTGTACTGACTCCTGGGCTGTTGGTAATGGTTTGACTTGATGGTCAGGGACTTGGAAGGAACATGATTTGAAAATTGGTGACAAAGAGATCTGGGGAAGAGGTAGGTGGACAGAACTTTCTGAGTGGGCAAAATTATGAGAGATTTGTATTCCATGTGAATGCTCAACAGAGGGTGATTTCAGAAGAGGAACTTTTTAATGATAAAGTGGATAAGATGACCCATTCTGTGGATAGAAGGCAGCCTGTTTTCCCAGTCACTCCTGTCATTGCCCAGTGGGCTCAGGAACAAAGTGGTCATGGTGGTAGGGATGGAGGTTACCCATGTTCACAGCAGCATATACCTCCAACAGGCTGATATGGCTACAGCCACTGCTAAGGGCCCTATCTGTCAGCAGTAGAGACCCACACTCAGTCCCCAATATGGCACCATTCCCTGAGGCAATCAGCCTGCTACCTGGTGACAGGTTGATTACATTGGACCACTTCCATCATGGAAGGGGCAGTGGGTTGTTCTAACTGTAATAGATACACCAGATATGGGTTTGTCTTCCTTGCATGCAATGCTTCCACCAAAAATACCATCTGTGGACTTACAGAATGCCTCATCTACCATCATGGTAATCCACACAGCATTGTTTCTGATCAAGGAACACATTTCACAGCAAATAAGTTCAGGAATGGACACATATGGAATTCTCTGGTCTTAACATGTTGCTCATCATCATCCAGAGGCAGCTGGGTTAATAGAATATTGGAATGATTTTTGAAGAATCAAATTTGGTGCCAACTAGGTAGCAATACATTGCATAGTTTGGGCAGTGTTCTTCAGGAGGCTGTGTATGTTCTGAATCAGCATCTGCTATATGATGCTTTTTTTCCCTACCCAAGATTCATGGGTCCAGGGATTAGGGAGTGGAAATAGGTGTGGCACCATTCACTATCACCCCTAGTGATCATCTAGATACACTTTTGTTTTCTGTCCCTGAAACCCTAAGCTCTGCTAGTCTACAGGTCTTAATGCCAAAAAAGGAGTGCTCCCACCAGGAGTCACAACAGTGAATCCATTGAAATTGAAGTTAAGACTGCCATATGGCCACTTTGGGCTTCTTATGCCTCTGAATCAACTGGCAAGGAAGGTGATTACTGTACTGGTTGGGGTGATTGATCCTGAATATCAAGGGGAAATAAGACTGCAACTACACAATGGAGGTAAAGAAGAGTTTTCCTGGAATACAGGAGATCCCTTAGGGAATCCCTTAATAATACCATTCCTTTTGATTAAAGTCAATGGAAAACAGAAACAACCCAATCCAGGCATGACTACCAATGGCCCAGAAACTTCAGAAATGAAGGTTTGGGTCACCCCACCATACAAACAACCCTGGCTCACTGAAGTGCTTTCTGAAGGTAAAGAGGACATGGAATGGGTAGTGGAAGAAAAAGTATTGAAAAATTTGAACTATGACCACATGACCAGTTACAAAAAAGGACTGTAATGCTATGAATATTTCTTCTTGTTTTGTTATGAGTATGTTTGTACTTGTATATAAAGCAAATATCTTTATTTTCTTCTCTATCTTATCACCTTAAATTATGACATATTTTAAGTCATTTATTGTTCATGTTATAGTATTTAAGTTATTGGATATTCAAGTTTAAGAGTCAATATTATCCAAGGGCTTGTGTTCTATTCTGGAGAGATTCAGTGCATTTCTGAGTGTACACTGGACAGTTGAGTATTGTTAGGCAAAAAATATGTTATTGTTTTTTATTTAGTTATTAAGCATGGTTTGATCTGATGTGTATAGCTGACAAGTTGACAAGGAGTGGCCTGTGATGGTTAAGCTCATTTGCCATCTTCACCCGGTGATGGTATCCAGTTGCCTCTTCAAGCAAGCACTGACCTATCTGTTGCTGCAAGGACTTTTCATGGATTTAAATCATCAGCACTTTGATTGCATCTGTGGCTAATTACATCTACAGTCAGCCACAGGGAGTGTCTTTTACAGTGAGACATTTAATCTAATCAACTGAATGCTTTTAAGGAGGAGGTGGTAACATCAGCTGTCAGAAGACAGAACTTTCATCTCTACCTTCGTCAGTCAGCCTCTCCTGAGAAATTCATCAAAGACCTTCACTGGAGTGCCAGTTTTCAGCTTGCCCTATGGAATTTGGACTCATGCATCCCCAAAGTTTTGTGAAACACTTTTATAAAACCTCGTACTCTTTACAGATATCTTCTGTTGGTTCTGTTTCCCTAGAGAATCCTGACTAATACAGCCTTATGGTCCATTCATCTTGCATTTTGTACATCTAAACCATTGTTTCTAACTGTAACATAGCATGTGTGAAAACCATCTAACTATGAATGTGGGACATTTCTTCTAAAGTAGCCAAGGAGGGTGATGGGAAAGAAATGATACCCTCAGTGAGTATCACCAAGGGCTATGGAGAACAAAGGACTGAGTATCCAATTACTGGCCGCTGAACCTAGGAAATAAAGGAATATTGTAAGCACCAAGGGTAAAGGAAGCTTTCAACATTTGCCTACCTGGATTTATAAAATGTTATGGACCAGTGGCTACTATTCTATTGCAGTGAGTCCAGCTGCTGGTTCAGCAGCACACAACAATAAAAATGCAGACTTTTAGATTATTTTATTATTGGAGTTAAATTTTCTACAGAAAATGCAACCTCTCATTGCCAACACTCAGGTTGAACCATATACACCCCTTCACCCCCCTCTTCTTTGTTCCCACTGGAAAATAAGGGATTACATGGAGGAGAGCATCACAGGCAAAACCACTCTAGGTCAGCCACACTGCAATTATATGCAAGTTGAATACAGACAAAATACTCAAAGCCAATCCCAGAATGCCAAGCATGACCCAGACTGTAAGATCCACTTAGATTACCTACAGTATCATAAGCTAGGCAAATTCTTATTGTTAAAAGGCACTAAGTTTTGGGCTGTTTGTTTATGCAACATTATTTGTGGCAATGGGTAATGGGAGTCTCTTCAGATACTGCAACATATGTCACATTTGGGATTGCTCCTTTGACCTATTTATGGGTAACACATAAGGGAAACAATTTCAAGTGAGACTCATAATGAGAAAATACCACAATAGTTACCACAAAAGATACCACAGTTGACCCTTCAACCTAGGCCTTATGACCCAGCTGACCTAATTTTAGTGTGACAATGGGAAATTGAGATGATATATGGAATCTCATACAAAACCCAGAAGGGAAATAAAGGCTTAGATCCCTAGTGCTGTGGTATAGGAATATGCACTCCTTTGCTAATAGCTATTCTCCATTTGAATATTTTCTCCTGTTTTGATATTTTCTGAAAGAATCTGAGAAGCTGATTGTGGGATTCCCAAGTGACTATGCAACCTCAAACTGCAATTTATGTACTAGATGTTATCTGATCCATAAAATTGGATGTGTGCTACAATATTACAATTTGAATGAAATGTAATATAGAAGAAAGAACTTTAGCAGACCTGGAAGGCAAAAGTAAATCATATGATCAGTTCAGACTTCTTTCATATCTGCCCCTGTATCTTTCCTCCCTCTCCATTAACCTACACCCATGGTTTCAAGAAGAGGTCACTATGACCAGTTATTTAAGGAGAAAAAAGTTTAGACTAGTTTATATTTAGGTCTGCATGGTGTGCTAATACAAAAATCAGAAGTGTTTGGTCATTACATTAGAGCCCCAGTCAGAATACCTCTCAGTAGAGAAATTCCAATAGTAGGCAGAACATAAATTGGTACACTTAGTTGTGCATAAAAAGAGAAAAACTCTGAAGTTTGAATCTAAGATAGTCCATGGGTAGATACTAGTGAATTGGCTCAGTAGACATGAATTTGGAAAAAAAATAAAGTTGCAAAACTCTTGACAAGATTTTTGGAAAAGTTATGTAGATGGACCTCTCAAAATGGGCAGAGATAATGAGGATATTTATGTCCCATGTAAATTTATTTCCCACCAGGGTGTATTCTCTGTGGAAGAAGCTGTCTGATGGACAAAATTACATTCTATGGATGTCAGTCATCCACTTTCCCCATTGCAGTAATTATTCAATGGGCTCACAAAGAGGCCATGGCAGCAGTTATGGAGACTAACCATATTTGCATCAACATAAATTTACCCTGACCAAGGTTGATATGGCTACTATCACCACTAAGTGCCCAACATTGAAATAACTGAGGCCGAAATTGAGCACCCATTTTGGTACCATACTCTGGGGGAATCTACCAGCTATTTTGAGGCAGATTGATTGGACCTTTTCCATTATGGAAGGGTGAACAATTTATCTTCAAAAGAATACACACAAAATCTGGATATGAATTTTCTTTATCTGGCCATCATCACTAGGCTTAAATATACAGAATTCTCAATCTTTTTCTGTGGCTTCTCTCACAGTATCATCTATAAAGAAAGAATTTATTTTAAAGATAATTATATATGGCAATAGATATAGGAATTCATAATTCAATGGTTTTATGTCCCACTACTGCTCTACCAAAGAGCAATTATCTTGATTGAACACTGAAATAATCTGCTTGTTTCATTTACAATACCAGCTGGTAGACAACATCTTGCAATTTTTGAATGCTGTCATACAGGATTTGGTAAATACCTCAAACTAGTAGCCAAAGTATTATGCCCTCTGACCCATAGCCTAAATGCATGGATCTGGGAATCAAGGCATGGAGGTAAGAGTTCTGCTCTCACTCTTACACCTAGTAAATCCCTAGAAAAATGTTTTTGTTTTTGTTGTTGTTTATTTTGTTTGCCTCTGATTGTTTTTCATCCCTGGTACCTATGATTTGGTGGTTTGAAGGTCTCAGTGCTCAGGGGTACAATACTTACAAAAGGAATACAGTCATGGTTCTAAGATGGAAGCTGATACTGCCTCTTTTTTATGTTCATGATGCTGAACCTAAAGGTAGACAAGAGGTCAATTCTACCAGCCAGAGTAGTTAATTCTGACTCTCAAGGGGAAAATCAGATTGCTGATACACAGTGGGAACAATAAAGACTCTATCTGGAACCCAGGGAATTCATTGGGCAACTTTTTAGATTCTCTTGGTGAATTAGTTCTGTCATCAGAAAACTGTGGCAATCAATGAAAACAGGCTGATCAAGGAGTCAGATATTGTAGAAATGAAAATTTTGATTACTGTACCAGGTAAAGAGATTATCCAAGGTGCTGTCACAGGGCAAATGGAATATGGAATGAGCCATATAGAAAGGAAGCTATGATTGTCAGCTTAGAACTTGTGACCAACTACAGAAGCAGGGATTAATTTTTTCTCCCCCTCCATTTCTTCTCTACTAAAGAGCTACAGTGTTTTAGCTTTTATGATGGAATATAACTTGAATTAATCATGTAATGACAGTGTAACTGTTTACAATTTTTGTGCTCTCTGTGTTTGAGATTCAATTTTCATCCAAAGGACAAGAGTGGAAGCTGAGGGACAAATATGGTAGACTGTGCTAAAGTTTTGCAGTTTGGTTCATCATCCTCCCTCTTTGCGCCCTGAGATGCTGATGTTTTGGGGCTGCTTTAACCTGGCTACATTTCTCTCTGGCATGTGGTGGCCAATGGGAAGCTGAGTCAGAAAAACACAAAAATGAATTACAGAGAAATTACAGTACTTATTACCCCAGCTCATTTCTTGCCAGCTATGGGTTGGCAGTGGTTGCATTCCTCTAGCGCCTGCTGGGCAGCCCTCTCCTATAGCTCACTGAAACTCTCTATAACTACCCCCTGTCTTTTTCTCTTCAGTTTAATGTGGTAAAAGTTCCTGTTGTTGATAGCCATGGGGAATTGTATCACAACTTGCTGCTTTCCCTTAATCCTGCCCTAACCTAAAATTAGTACTTACATCAACATTTAAAAATATATTTATTATCTAAAACAGTTTTTTTGAGATATATTCACCTACTATATAATCCATCCAAAGTGTACAATCCATAGATCTCAGTATATTCAGAGTTGTGTGTTCATCACCGGAATCAATTTTAGAACATTTTAATTACTCCAAAAAGAAGAAAACAATACCCATTTTACCCACTTATTATTGACTTTAGCATTTACATGGCACATTATTTACAATGAAAGAATATTAAAATATTACTGTTAACTACAGTCCATGGTTTGCATTAGATGTATTTTCCCACATAACACCCTATTGTTATCACCTTGTAATAGTGATGTACATTTGTTTCAACTTCATTAAAGAATACCCATAATATATTAGTATTAGTACTATTAACCCCAGTCACCATCCACAACAAAGTTCGCTATGTTATACACCCAAGTTTTATCCTCTAGTTTTCCATCTACTCATGTACTGACATACAAGACCCAAAATGCCCCCCTTTCAACCACAATCACTCACATAATTCAGTGCTGTTAATTACACTCATAATAATATGCTACCATCACCTCTATCCATCTCCAAACATTTATATTCAACCCATATAAAATTCTGCAAAAATTAAACATCAGCTCTGCATTCTCTACCCACATTCTATCTCCTGGTAACCTTTTATTTTAAATGGAACTTTGCTTTATTTTAAAATTATTGCACAGCCAGAGAAGTTTCAACACTATATATAGATTGTGCTTCTTTTTCCTGCAGCTATTTTCCCATCCTGGAGTAGTTTCCTGATCTATCAGTGCCTCACATCAATTTCTTCTCTAATAAGTTGTTGCATCTTGAGGCACATTTACAAAAAAATGAGTAAATGCACTGAACCTGTGCTGAAAACCTTATCACCTCACTCATTAAAGAAAAACTCATATGCATCCAAAGTGGTCTTTTTAATGATCACAAGTGAAATTCTTCTGAAAATATCCTATCCATTGAAATGAAAATTTCTCTGAAGGGCCTTCTAGTTTGATGGAGTTGGGGGTGTTGGTGATTTTCTCTGACATAGCCTATCTGTCTGTAAGCCACCTTCCAGCCTATGCACAGGAGACCTTCCCTGGATGATTTAGAACATCTTATCTATACATGGATTTATACTCACTCTGGATAGACCAATGCATCTTATTTTCCCTCCAGATAATACATTTGCTGAGAGAGAAAAAAAAACGGAGAGTATACAAACAGGACGGAGGGCTTGTGTTGTCTCTGTTGAGACTGGTACTTAGAATGGGACATTAGCTTCTGTTCTTTCTACCACCACTTCATGAATGCCGTAATTGTTGCCCATTCCACATTGTGAAAATAAACCAAAGTGTATTACATAATGATCACTGATGTGTAGTAATAGCAATATAATAATAAAATAAACCACTTAACTGGCAGCCCCACAGCATGAAAAACATTACCAATATTTCCCATAGGACAAAGCATAAGAAGGCTAGAAGAGGAAATGGAATACTGAAATTAAATTTTATATATATATATATATATATATATATATATATATATATATATATATATATAGGGGTTACTGTTCCTGTGTTTCCAAACTGTTTATTACTGCACTAATATTATTGGGTAGTACCCAAAGTGAAGCAGCACAACCCCTGACATATAAAGCAAACTGAAAGAAGTCCTGAAACATGGCAGGGTTCCTTTACTGTCTCAAAAATCTAAGGCCATCTCACCAGCATTTCTTGGAATATTGGAATATGATTTACTCCCTGGTAAACTTTACTTTAGATACTAACTTTATGAGTTTGCTTATTATAATCAGATCATATTAGTGAGATGATACAGTATTTGTCCTTTTGTGTCTGTTTTATTTCACTCACCCTAATGTCCTCAAGGTTCATCTATGTTGTTGCATGCATCAGGACTTCTTTCCTTCTTGTAACAGAATAATATTTCTTCATTTGTATATACCACATTTTGTTTATCATTTCATCAGTTGAAGGACACTTGTTTTGCTTCCATCTTTTGGCATTTGTGAATAATGTCGCTATGAACATCAGTGTGCAAATGTCTGAGTCCCTGCTTTCAGTTCTTCTGGGTACATATCTAGTAGTGGGATTGCCAGATCACATGGCAATTTTATGCTTAGCTTCCTAAGGAACTGCCAAACTGTCTTCCACAGCGACTGCACCATTTTCATTCCCACCAGCAGTGAATGAGTTGTTCTTAACTTTCAAATTTTGTAGTTTTCCATTTTCTTAATAGTGGCCATTGAAGTAGGTGTGAAATGATATCTCACTGCAATATTTTAAATTCAATTTATTGAGATATATTCACATAACATAAAATCACCCAAAGTGTACAATCAATTATGTACAGTACTGTCATATAGTCATGCATTCATCACCCCAATCCATTCTTTGAACATTTTCCTTGTACCAGAAAAAGTGAAAATAAGAATAAAAATAAAAGTAAAAAACACCCAAATCATCCCTCCCACACTATATTTCATTTAGCTTTTTTCCCCATTTTTCTACCCATTCATCCATACACTGGATAAAGGGAGTGTGACCCATAAGGCTGTCACAATCACACTGTTACCTCTTGTAAGCTACATTGCCACACAATCATCTTCAAGAGTCAAGGCTACTGGGTTGCAGTTTGATAGTTCCAGTTATTTACTTCTAGTTATTCCAATGCATTAAAATCTAAAAATAATTGTCTATATAGTCCATAAGAATGCCCACCAGAGTGACCTCTGAACTCCGTGTGGAATCTCCCAGCCATTGAAACTTTATTTCATTTCATTTCACATCCCCCTTTTGGTCAAGAAGATGTTCTCAATCCCATGATGTCACATCCAGATTCAACCCCAGGAGTCATATCCCATGTTGCCAGGGAGATCAACACCCCTAGGAGCCAGATCCCATGTAAGGGGAAGGGCAGTGAGTTCACCCACCTAGTTGGCTTAGCTAGATAGAGAGAGCCACATCTGAGCAACAAAAGGGTACTCAGGCAGAGACTCTTAGGCACCATCATAAGCAGTTTTAGCCTCTCCTTTGCAGTAATGAGCTTCACAAGGGAAAGTCCCATGATAGAGGGCTTGGGACATCAAACCACCAGTCTGCAATGTGAGAACATCAGCAACAATCCAGGTGAGGAATCCCACAACCTCTGCATTTTCCCCCAGCTCCTCATGGTGACCCTGCATATATATTTTTCTTCTCTGCCCAAATTTCTTTGGGATGTGGCACTATTTCACACTAACCTATGCAAACCTACCATATCTCGCTGCCTGTTAAAAATTCCATGTAATTATGGTATTTGAATGAACTGTACACGTTAATTAGGAAATACAGATCTTGCACCAACTAAACAACTCTTCCCTTGGTCTCACATGGAATTTGAACTTTTAAAATGCAGTTGTCCTGATTTGCCTTAATCCTAACCACGTCTGCTTCATTCATAACTCTAGCTGAAGTCTGGACTCTTTTTCAGCTTTTTTAACAGTTGCTATATGTGCTAATATTGACATTCATATCTGCTGTGTTCTAGCTCTGAGTTTCAGGTATCATACAGATACTGAAAGTTCCAGGGATCGATCAGGTTATACACAAAGGGATCAGCATCCCAGAATCTTCAGATAGCCATTGCAATTCAGGAATAGATGTGACTGATGTAAGAACTTACAATCTAGGGACTGTTACAATAAGCATTCCCCTGAGAAGCTGTGCTCTACAGCTCAAATCTGAGATTATGCATAGTAGTTAGCACATATTGGTGAAGCATTATAGTGTTTGCCTTTGTCTCTGGCATAGTTCACTAAAAATGCTGTCTACAGGTTCCATTCACCTCATTGCTTGTCTCACAGCTTCACTCCTTCTCGCAGTTGCTCAATATTCTACTGTATGTCAACACAACAGTTCACCATTCTGTTACTCAGTTAATTTACCCTTAAGTCACCTCCACCCATTGCAAATCATGCATACTCTCCCCATAAACACCAATGTGCAAATGTCCATTCATGTCCCTGCTCTCAGATGCTCCAAGTAAATGCCCCCTAATGAGGTTGCAGGACCTTATGGGACTCACATATTTAGTTTCCTGTGGAACCAACCCACTGTCCTCCAGAAAGGCTATACCATTCTGCCTCCTAACAAGCAGTAAATACATACATCCTTCTCTCCTCTCATTGAAGTTTTGATTTGCATTTCCCTAATAGCCAGTGATGTTGAGCATCTTTTCACATGCATTTTAGCTATTTGTATTTCTTCTTTGGAAAAATGTGTATTCAAGACTTTTGACCATTCGTATTTGGGTTATATGTCTTTTTATTCTTTAATTGTAGGATTCCTTTATATATACTTGATAGTAAATCCTTATTGGATATGTGGTTTCCAAATATTTTCTTTGTGTAGGCTGTCTTTTCACTTTCATGACAAACCTTTTGAAATATGAAAGTATTTAATTTTGAGGAGGCCCCATTGATTTATATTATCTTTTTTTCTTGTGCTTTGGGTGTAAAGTCTAAGAAGTCATTACCTTGATTTCTTGAAGATCTTGAAAATGCTTTCCTGCATTTTCTTCTAGGGGTTTTATGGTCTTGGGTCTTATATTCAGGTCTTTATTCCATTTTGAGTTAATTTCCATATATGGTGTGATATAGGAGTTCTCTTTCATTCTTTTGGATATGGATATCCAGCTATCTCCACCCCATTTGTTGAAGAGACTGTTCTATCCCAGTTGACTAGACTTGGCAAACTTGTCAAAAGTCAGTTGATCATAGATGTGAGGGTCTATTTCTGAACTCTCAATTCAATTCCATTGGCCAATACATCTGTCTGTATGTCATAACCATGCTGTTTAGACCACTGTAGCTTTGTAATATGCTTTAAAGGAAGGAAGCATGAGTCCTCCAAATTCTTTCTTTGTTTTCAAGATGTTTTTGGCGATTTGGGGCCCCTTACATTCCAGATATATTTATTGAATCAGTGTAGGTTATTCATGTATTCTAGGAAATTGTCTATTTCATCTAGGTTGTTGAAATTTTGGTATTGAGTTTTTCATAGTACATTTTTATGATCCTTTTTATTTCTGTGTTATCAGTGGTAATGTCCCCTTTATTCTTTCTGATTTTATTTATTTCATCTTTTATTTTTTGTCAGACTGGCTGAGGGTATGTCAATTTTATTGATTGTAAAGAACAAAATTTTGATAGTCTATTATATTTTTATTCTCAATTTCATTTATTTCTGTTCTATTTCATTTATCTCTGCTTACTTTGAACTTAGTTTACTATTCATTTTCTAGTTCTTCCAGGTGTGCAATTAGGTCTTTGATTTTACCTCCTTCTTTTGTAATGTATGCATTAAGGACTTGAAACATCCCTCTCAGCACTGCCTTCGCTGGATCCCATGCTGTTTGATATGTTGTGCTCCCTTTTTCTTTCATCTCCAGTTATTAATGACTTCTCCTGCAATTTCTTCTTTTACCCACTGATCATTTAAGATTATGTCAATTAACCTCTCTATATTTGTGAATTTCCTGATTGTTCACTTGTTATTGAATTCCAGCTCCCTTCCATTGTGGTCAGAGAACATGCTTTGAATGATTTCAATCATTTTAAATTTATTGAGACTTGCTTTTTGACCCACCATGTGGTCTATCCTGAAGAATGATCCATGAGCACTTGAGAAGAATATATATCTTGCTGTTTTGTGTTGCAATGTTCTGTATTTGTCTGTTAGGTCTAGTTCATTTATAATATAATTCAAGTTCACTTTTTCCTTATCGATCCTCCATATAGATGTTATATCCAATGATGGAGAGGTGAACTGAAGTCTCCAACTATTATTGTAGCGATGCCAATTTCTCCCTTCAGGTGTTTGTTTTTTTTTTTTTTTTTTAAGTTTTAGGTCCTCTATCACCAAACATCTTTCTGACAACAAATAATACTCAAACATTTTCTTCTCACCAAATGCAGCCTTAAATTATTTCATTGATGATTTCTCTTTCCATTTTTTTTTTCACATTCTGAAACTGTCATTATCTGTATATTGGCCCTCCAATATCCTTATCTTTTCTGTTTATATTCAGTCTCTTTTGCTCTACTACCTGAGGGAGTTCCTCAACTCTTATAACCATTCAACCGGGTTTTTCATTTCTGCTATTATGCTTTTAATTGTCAAGATTCCAATCTCATTTTATGGTTATGTCTTCTCCAAGGATTTTTAAAAAGAGTTGCTTTTGTTATTGTTCATAAGAATTATTTTCCTTGTAGTTTCTGTTTCCTCCAAGTTACATTTTTAAAATACTTTTTGTCTTTCTCTTATATCCAGAGTGTTTTCCTTTGATGTCTGATAATTCTTTGTTGTCTGTTCACATGTAAGAATGAGGGCTCAAGCTGATCTAAAGCCAATGATAAAAGGCTTGTTTACTGTGATCTTCACTATACAGTGATCTGGCTAAGCCAATATTTGTGGAATCCCAAATCATATCAATATTTACAAATTTTAACTTTTAAGGTGGGCATATTCTCCAAAGAATTCTTTTTCCACAACTACCCCTTAGGGTTTGAAGGCCTGCCAGCATATTGGAGCCAATTAGGGAAAGTAGGTTCATAGCAGGCAGTATGTCTATGTTTACTTGGTCTCTGATAACTTTGCCCTAAACTGTATCTTGCCATCCCCTAGTCCACAGAACTTCTGGCATTCTGCTTTGGGGAGGGAAGATGACTAGCTGAATAAGGAATAAGGGTCCTGGTGTAAGGGATCTAGCTATTTCTTAGACTTTGAACTAATCTTATATATTTCAATCACTGCCTTCATCCCCATGTCGATTCCTTAGCCTTCTGGAGTATCCATGGTATAAATTTAGTTGATTTTGCCCTGTATGCTTTAACTACTTAGAATTGTGTTTTATCCTTTCCATTTAGTCAGTTAAGCTTTCCAGGTCTTGTTTTTGTGATTTTATGCCAGTTTTGAGGCCAGGAAATTGTCAAAATCAAGTCATCAACAATGTGATATCTTCTTTCTGAAGACCAGCTGCCAGTGACACTTGGCTCTTGTGTCACATGTCAAAGTACAAGGCAGCATCTGCTGGTCACTCCCTTCTCTTCTGGGTTTTGTTGATTTCAGCTTCTTGCTTTCATGGATTTCTCTCTCCTCTCCCTTCAGTTTTGCCAGTGTATGCCTCATGTATTTTGTGGCAATTTGTTCAGGTGCATAAATATCTTTGTTTTTATTTCTTCTTAGAGGTTTCATGTTTTACCAAAATATAGTGTCCTTCTTTGATTCTTTTTTTAACTTTATTTATCAAAAAATTAAAAAAAAAAACATTTCAAACAAAACAAAACAAAGGAATAAATAAAACAAATAACCTAAAAAAATTACATTGCTTCCAACATGTTCCTACCATAATCCAAGAAAATTAACAGACAGTAGTCACTCCTGAGCTTTCCCATAACATTAATATTACATTCCATAACTTGTCTGCTTTGAATAGGTTATCATTCTCCCTTCACTAGTTGCTGTTCATCTCTACATACCCTACATTCTACAATATTAAACATTTATTTTATTCACATTAGTGGTAACCTACAATATCTCTCTTTTTGTATCTGGCTTATTTCACTAAGCACTATGTCTTCAGTGTTCATCCATGTTGTCATATTTCATGACCTCATTCCTTCTTACTTCCAATGTGTGTATATACCACATTCTGTTTATCCATTCATCTGTTGAAGACATTTGGATTGTTTCCATCTCTTCACAATTGTGAATAATGCCACTATGAACAATGGTGTGCAAATATCTGTTCATGCCATTGCTTTCAGAACTTCCGGGTGTATACTGAGAAGTGAAATTGCTTGATCCAATGGTAACATCATATATAGTTTTCTAAGGAAATGACAGACTGTCCTCTAGAGTGGCTGTGCCATTATACAGTCCCACTAGCAATGAATAAGTGTTCCAATTTCTCCACATCCACTCCAACATTCATAGTTTCCTGTTTGTTTAATGGCAGGCATTCTAATTGGTGTGAGATGATATCTCATTGTGGTCTTAATTTGCATACCCCTAATAGCTAGTGTAGATGAACAATTTTTCTTGTGTTTATTAGCCATTTGTATTTCTTATTCAGAGAAATGTCTTTTCATATCTTTTGCCCATTTTATAATTGGGCTGTTTGTACTATTGTTGTTGAGTTGTAGAATTTCTTTATATATGCAAGATATCAGTCTTTTGTCAGATAAATGGTTTCCAAATACTTGTTTTCAATTGAGTTGGCTGCTTCTTCAGGTTTTTGACGAATTCCTTTAAGGTGCAGAAGGTTTTAATTTTGAGGAGCTACAATTTATCTATTTTTTCATTCATTGTGCTTCGGGTATAAGGTTTAAGAAGCAACATCCTAATACAAAGTCCTGAAGATGTTTCCCTAAATTATCTTCCAAGAGTTTCATGGTACTGTCTCTTATATTGAGGTCTTTGATTCATTTTGGGTTAAGTTTTGTGTAGGGTGTAAGGCAATGTTCCTCTTTCATTCTTTTGGATATGGATATCCAGTTCTCCCACACCCATTTGTCGAAGAGACTGCTATGTCCAAGTTCAGTGGTTTTGGAGGCCTTATCAAAGATCAGACAACTGTAGACCTGGGGTTCTACTTTAGAATTCTCACTTTGATTCCATTGGTCAATATGTCTATTTTTGTGCCAGTAACATGCTGTTTTGATTACTGTGGCTTTATAGTCAGCTTCAAAGTCAGGAAGTGTAAAGACTTACACTTCCTTTTCCAATTTTAGAATGTTTTTAGCAATTCAAGGCATCTTTCTTTTCCAAATAAATTTGATAACTAGCTTTTCCAATTTTGCAAGGTAGGTTGTTGGAATTTCGATTGGAATTGCATTGAATCTGTAGATGAGTTTGGGTAGAATTCACCTCTTAACAACTGTTAGCCTTCCAATCAATGAACATGGACTATTTATTCACCTGTTTTGGTCCCTTTCTATTACTTTAAGTAAAGTTATATATTTTTCTTTGTATACATCTTCTACATCTTTGGTTAAGTTTATTCATAGGTACTTGATTCTTAGTTGCTATTGATCATTTCTTGCATATAGGAACACTACTGACTTATGTGCATTAATTTTGTATCCCACTATTTGCAAAATATTTTTATTAGCTCAAGTAGCTGTGCCATCAATCTCTCAGGGTTCTCTAAATATAACATCATATGATCTGAAAATAATGACAGTTTCTCTGCTTCCTTTCCAATTTGGATGCTTTTTATTTCTTTGTCCTGCTGGATTGCTCTGGCTAGTATGTCTAGCACAATGTTGAATAACAGTGGTGACATTGGGCATCCTTGTCTCATTCCTGATCTTAGAGGGAAGGCTTTCAGTCTCTCACCATTGAGTACTATACTGTTTCTGGGTTTTTCAAATATGCCATTTATCATATTGAGGAAGTTTCCTTCAATTCCTACCTTCTGAAATGTTTTTATCAAAAAACTATGCTGGATTTTATTGAATGCCTTTTCAGCATTTGAGATGATCACTTGATTTCTCCCTGTTGATTTGTTAATGTGTTGTATTACATTGATTGATTTTCTTATGTTGAACCATCCTTGCATGCCTGGAATGAACCCCACTTGGTCATGGTATATGATTTTTTTAATGTGCCTTTGGATTTGATTTGCAAGTATTAAGCTGAGAATTTTTGCACCTATATTCATGAAGAAGACTGGACTGTAGTTTTCCTTTCTTGTAGCCTCCTTACCTGGTTACGGTATTAGAGTGATGTTAGCTTCATAAAATGACTTAGGTAGTATTCCATTTTCTTCAAATTTTTGAAAGAATTAAAGTAAGATTGGTGTCAGTTCTTTTTGGAGTGTTTGGTAGAATTCCCCTGTGAAACCATCTGGCCCTAGGCTTTTATTTGTAGGAAGCTTTTTGATGACTGATTGAATCTCTTTGCTTTGATTGGTTTACTGATGTCTTCTATTTCTTCTCTGGTCAGTCTGGTTTGTTCATGTGTTTCCAGGAAGTTCTCCATTTCCTCTAAACTATCTAGTTTGTTGGTGTAGAGTTGTTTATAGTATCCTCTGATGATTATTTTTTAATTTATTCAGGATCCATGGTAATATCCCCTCTCTCATTTATTATTTTGTTTATTTGGGTCTCCTCTTTTTTATTTTGTCACTCTAGCTAAAGATTTATCAGTCTTGTTGATCTTCTCAAAGAACCAACTTTTGGTTTTAATTGTTCTCTCTATTGTTTTTATTTGTCCACTATGTCATTTATTTCTGCCTTAATCCTTGTCATTTATTTTCTTCCACTTGGTTCAGGATTAGTTTGCTGTTCATTTTCTAGCTTCTTCAGTTGTTCCATTAGTTCTTTGATTTCAGCTCTTTCTTGCTTTGAACAGTGCATTTGAAGCTAAAAATTACCCCCTCAATACCACCTTCACTGCATCCCATGTTTTGATATGTTGTACTCTCATTTTTATTCACATCCAGATATTTGTGAATGCTCTAGATCTTTGATGGTTATTGACTTATACTAGTATTCCATTGTGATCAGAGAATGTGCTTTGAATAATTTCAAACTCTTTTAAATTTATTGAGACTTGTTTTATGCCCCAGCATATATTCTATCCTGGAGAAAGTTCCATGAGCACTAGAGGAAAATGAGTATCCTGGTGACTTGGAATGTAATGCTCTACATATGTCTAAGTCTTCATTTATCCCATAGTTAGGTCTTCAGTTTCCTTATTGGTCCTCTGTCTGATTGATCTATCAATAACAGGGAGTGATGTATTGAAGTCTCCCACAATTATTGTGGAAAGATCTATTGCTTCCTTCAGTTTTTTATATTCATTTTATTGAGATATATTCACATACCATGCAGTCATACAGAACAAATTGTAAATTCGATTGTTCACAGTACCATTACATAGCTGTGCATTCATCACCAAAATCAATCCCTGACACACCTTCATTATCACACACACAAAAATAGCAAGAATAATAATTAAAGTGAAAAAGAGCAATTAAAGTAAAAAAGGACACTGGGTGCCTTTGTCTGTTTGTTTGTTTGTTTCCTTCCCCTGCTTTTCTACTCATCCATCCTTAAACGAGACAAAGGAGAGTGCGGTCCTTATGGCTTTCCCAATCCGATTGTCACCCCTCATAAGCTACTTTTTTATACAATCATCTTCAAGATTCATGGGTTCTGGGTTGTAGTTTGATAGTTTCAGGTATCTACCACCAGCTACCCCAATTCATTAGAACCTAAAAAGAGTTGTCTATATTGTGCATAAGAGTGCCCACCAGAGTGAGCTCTCAGCTCCTTTTGGAATCTCTCTGCCACTGAAGCTTATTTCATTTCCTTTCATTTCCCCCTTTTGGTCAAGAAGATGTTCTCCATCCCACAATGCTGGGTCTACATTCCTCCCCCAGAGTCATAGTCCACATTGCCAGGGAGATTCACTCCCCTGAGTGTCTGATCCCATGTAGGGGGGAGGGCAGAGATTTCATCTGCCAAGTTGGCTTAGCTAGAGAGAGAGGGCCACATGTGAGCAACAAAGAGGCATTCAGGAGGAGGCTCTTAGGTACAATTATAGGGAGGCCTAGCCTCTCCTTTGCAGCAACAGTCTTTCCAAGGGCAAGTACTGTGATAGAGGCCTCAACCCATCAAACCACCAGTTCCCTATGTCTGTGAGCACATTAGCAACCATCGAGGTGGGGTAGGCCAATACCCCTGCATTCTCCACCAGCTACTCAAGGGGGGTCTGCATAGTTTTTCTTTGTTTTTTTAATTAACCCTTTTTTAAAATCAACTGTATAAAAATTGAAAAAAAATTTAAAAAATATAAAAAAACATACAAAAAAGAACATTTCAAACAGACCATAACAAGGGAGTAAGAAAAAGACAACTAACCTAAGATAACTACTTTACTTCCAACATGTTCCTACTCTACCCCAAGAAAGTAAGCTAATATAGCAACATTTCTGTGAACTTGTTCCTACTATACCCATCAGAAATTAACAGACCATAGTCATTCCTAGGCATTCCAATAATGTGAAATTTACCCACGATAGCTTATCTGTTCTTATTGGATTATTGTTCCCCCTTCCTTATTTGCTCTCTATCGCTAGTTCTCCTACATTCTACATTATAAAGCATTTGTTTTACATTTGTCAAAGTTCACATTAGTGGTAGCATATAATATTTCTCTTTTTATGCCTGGCTTATTTCACTCAGTATTATGTCTTCAAGGTTCATACATGTTGTCATATATTTCACGACATCATTTCTTCTTATTGTCGCATAGTATTCCATAGTGTGTGTATACCACATTTTATTTATCCACTCATCTGTTGAAGGGCATTTGGGTTGTTTCCATCTCTTGGCAATTGTGAATAATGCTGCTAAGAACATTGGCATGCAGATATCTGTTTGTGTAACTGCTTTCAGATCTTCCGGGTATATACTAAGAAGAGCAATCACTGTATCGAAGGGGAACTCTATATCTAGTTTTCTAAGGAACTGCCAGACTAACTTCCAGAGTGGCTGAACCATTATACAGTCCCACCCAACAATGAATAAGAGTTCCAATTTCTTCACATCCCCTCCAGCATTTGTAGTTTCCTGTTTGTTTAATGGCAGCCATTCTAATTGGTGTGAAATGGTATCTCATTGTGGTCTTAATTTGTGTCTCTCTAATAGCTAGTGAAGCTGAACATTTTTCCATGTGTTTCATGGCCATTTGTATTTCCTCTTTAGAGAACTGTCTTTTCATATCTTTTGCCCATCTTATAATTGGGCTGTCTGTGCTATCATCATTGAGTTGTAGGATTTCTTTATATATGCAAGATATCAGTCTTTTGTCAGATACATGGTTTCCAAAAATTTTTCCCATTGATTTGGCTTCCTCTTCACCTTTTTGACAAATTCCTTTGAGGTACAGAAACTTCTAAGCTTGAGGAGTTCCCATTTATCTATTTTTTCTTTTGTTGCTTGTGCTTTGGGTGTAAAGTGTAGGAAGTGGTTGCCTAATACAAAGTCTTGAAGAGGTTTCCCTACCTTATCTTCTAGGAGTTTTATGGTACTTTCTTGTATATTGAAATCTTTGATCCATTTTGAGTTAATTTTTGTGTAGGTTGTGAGGTAGGGGTCTTTTTTCATTCTTTTAGATATGGATATCCAACTCTCCCAGCCACATTTGTTGAAAAGACTATTATGATGCAGTTCAGTGACTTTGGGGGCCTTATCAAAGATCAGTCGGCCATAGATCTGGGGGTCTATCTCCAAATTCTCAATTTGATTCCATTGATCAACATGTCTATCTTTGTGCCAGTACCATGCTGTTTTGACAACTGTGGCTTTATAATAAGCTTCAAAGTCCAGGACTGTAAGTCCTCCCACTTTGTTTTTCTTTTTTAGAGTGTCTTCAGCAATTTGAGGCATCTTCCCTTTCCAAATAAATTTGATAACTAGCTTTTCCAAGTCTGCAAAGTAGGTTGTTGGAATTTTGATTGGGATTGCATTGAATCTGTAGATGAGTTTGGGTAGAATTGACATCTTAATGACATTTAGCCTTCCTATCCATGAACATGGAATATTTCTCCATCTTTTAACGTCCCCTTCTATTTCTTTTAGTAGAGTTATGTCATTTTCTTTGTATAGGTCTTTTACATCTTTGGTTAAGCTTATTCCTAGGTATTTTATTTTTTTAGTTGCTATTGAAAATGGTATCTTTTTCTTGAGTGTCTCTTCAGTTTGCTCATCTCTAGCATATAGAACCATTACTGATTTATGTGCATTAATCTTGTATCATGCTACTTTGCTAAATTTGCTTATTAACTCTAGTAACTGTATCATTGATTTCTCAGGGTTTTCCAGATATAAGATCATATCATCTGCAAACAATGACAGTTTTATTTCTTACTTTCCAATTTGGATGCCTTTTATTTCTTTGTCTTTCCAGATTGCCCTGACTAGGACTCCCAGCACAATGCTGAATAACAGTGGTTGTAGCGGGCATCCTTGTCTTGTTTCTGAATTTAGAGAGAAGGCTTTCAGTCTCTCACCATTGAGTACTATGCTGGCTGTGGGTTTTTCATATATGATCGTTATCATATTGAGGAAGTTTCCTTCAATTCCGACCTTCTGAAATGTTTTTATCAAAAAGGGATGCTGGATTTTGTCGAATGCTTTTTCAGCATCGATTGAGATGGTCATGTGATTTTTCCCTTTTGATTTGTGAATGTGTTGTACTACATTGATTGATTTTCTTATGTTGAACCATCCTTGCATGCCTGGAATGAACCCCACTTGGTCATGGTGTATGATTATTTAATGTCTCTTTGGATTCAATTTGCAAGTATTCTGTTGAGAATTTCTGCATCTATATTCATTAGGGAGATTGGCCAGTAGTTTTCCTTTTTTGTAGCATCTTTGCCTGGTTTTGGTATTAGATTGCTGTTAGCTTCATAAAATGAGTTAGATAGTGTTCCATTTTCTTCAATGTTTTGAAAGAGTTTAAGTGAGATTGGTGTCAGTTCTTTTTGGAAAATTTGGTAGAATTCCCCTGTGAAGCCGTCTGGCTCTGGGCTGGGAATTTATTTGTGGGAAGCTTTTGATGACTGATTGGATTTCTTTGCTTGTGATTGGTTGTTTGAGGTCTTCTGTTTCTTCTCTGGTCAGCCTAGGTTTTTCATAAGTTTCCAGGAAATTGTCCATTTTCTCTACATTACCCAGCTTGTTGGCATACAGTTGTTCATAGTATCCTCCTATATATATTTTTTTGATTTCTTTGGGATCCACAGTAATGTCACGTTTCTCATTCATTATTTTGTTTATATGGGTCTTGTCTCTTTTTGATTTTGTCATTCTAGCTAGGGGCTTTTCAATCTTGTTGATCTTCTTAAAGAAACAACTTTTGTTATTTATCCTCTGTATTGTTTTTTTTCCTCTGTGTCATTTATTTCTGCTTTAATCCTTGTTATTTCTTTTCTTCTACTTGTATTAGGATTTGTTTGATGTTCATTTTCTAGCTTCTTCAGTTGATCCATTAGTTCTTTGATTTGGGCTCTTTCTTCTTTGTTAATATATGTGTTTAGTGCTATAAATTTCCCCCTCAGTACTGCTTTTGCTGCATCCCATAGGTTTTGGTATGTTGTGTTCTCATTTTCATTCATCTGTATATATTTAGCAATTTCTCTTTCTGTTTTTTCTTTAACCCACTGATTGTTTAGGAGCGTGTTGTTTAACCTCCAGGTATTTGTGAATTTTCTAAGTCTCTGATGGTTATTGACGTCTAATTGTATTCCATTGTGGTCAGAGAATGTGCTTTGAATAATTTCATTTTTTTAAAAAAAATTATTGAGGCTTGTTTTATGCCCCAGCATATGATCTATTCTGGAGAAAGTTCCATGAGCACTAGAGAAGAATGTGTATCCTGGTGATTTGGGATGTAATGTTCTATATATATCTGTTAAATCCAATTCACTTATCAGATTGTTTATGTTTTCAATTTTCTTATTGGTGTTCTCTCTGGTTCTTCTATCTATAAGAGAGAGTGATGTGTTGAAATGTCTCACAATTGTTGTGGAAACATCAATTGCTTCCTTTAGTTTAGCCAGTGTTTCTCTCATGTATTTTTTGGCACCTTGATTGGGTGCATAATCATTTATGATTGTTATTTCTTCTTGTTTAATTGCCCTTTTTGTTAGTATGTAGTGGCCTTCTTTGTCTATCATAACAACCTTGCATTTCAAGACTATTTTATCTGAGATTAATATCACTACTCCTGCTTTCTTTTGGCTGGAGCTTGCATGAAATATTTTTTCCATCCTTTCACTTTCAATTTCTTTGTGTCCCTGTGTCTAAGATGAGTCTCTTGTATGCAACATATTGATGGTTCATTTTTTTGATCCATTCTCTGAATCTATATCTTTTGATTGTGGAGTTTAATCCATTTACATTCAATGTTATAACCATGAAGGCATTTCTTAAATCAGCCACCTTATCCTTTGGTTTATGTTTGTCACATATATTTTTACATCTCTCGATTAATATCCTTTAATATACCCATACTGAATCTCTTTAGTACTGAACCTTTCTCCATGTCTCTCTCTCCTTTCTTTGTTTCTCTGTCTGTAGGGCTCCCTTTAGTGTCTCCAGTAGGGCATCTCTTGTTAGCAAATTCTCTCAGCATTTGTGTGTCTGTGAAAAATTTAAGGTCTCCCTCAAATTTGAAAGAGAGCTTTGCTGGATAAGTATTCTTGGTTGGAAATTTTTCTCACTCAGAATTTTAAATATATCGTGCCACTGCCTTCTCACCTCCATGGTGGCTGCTGAGTAGTCACTACTTAGTCTTATGCTGTTTCCTTTGTATGTGGTGAATTGCTTTTCTCTTGCTGCTTTCCGAACTTGCTCCTTCTCTTCTGTGTTTGACAGTGTGATCAGAATATGTCTTGGAGTGGCTTTATTTGGATTTATTCTATTTGGAATTCGCTGGGCATTTATGATTGTGTATTTATGGTGTTTAGAAGATTTGGGAAGTTTTCCCCAACAATTTCTTTGAATACTCTTCCTATACCTTTACCCTTCTCTTCCCCTTCTGGAACACCAATGAGTCTTATATTTGAATGTTTTATATTATCTATCATATCCCTGACGTCCATTTTGTTTTTTTTTATTTTTTCCCCATTCTTTCTTTTGTTCTTTCATTTTCCGTTCTGTCATCTTCCACGTCACTGATTCATTGTTCAGCTTCCTTTAGTCTTGTACTATGAGTGTCCAGAATCTTTTTAATTTTTTCAACAGTTTCTTTAATTTCCATAAGACCATCTATTTTTTTTATTTACTCCTGCTATGTCTTCTTTATGCCCTTCTAAGAACTTCTTGATGTCCTTTATATCTTGTGCCATGCTCTTCTTCATGTCCTTTCTATCCTGTGCCATGGCCTCATTGTTCATCTTTAGTAGTTTGATTAATTGCTCCAGGTACTGTGTCTCCTCTGATCTTTTGATTTGGGTGCTTGGGCTTGGGTTATCCATATCTTCTGTTTTTTTCATAGGCTTTAAATTTTTCTGTTGTTTCTGGCTTCTTGACATTTGATTAACTTGATAGGGTTCTTTTAGGATTTGTAGACCATTTGAAATCCTTATCTCTAATTTGTCAGATCTACAGCTTCATGGAGTACACTTTAACTAACCAGCAGGTGGCATCCACGGGCCACCTATTCCCCTCAGTCCAGTTCTCCCCTGCTTTGTCTTTGTGGTGAGTGGGGGAGTGAGTCTTGTGGTGTCCAATTGATGTACAAAGCTTGCATGTGTAGTTGGTGTTGCCTGCCCTGTATGTGGGGCATGTGTCTGGGTAGTCAGGGAGGGGGGCAGCTCTAACAATCAAATCTCCCTGGTGTTCCTGGAGATTTAAAGCTGCTGCAATAGTCTAATCCTTCAGTTCATTCCTGCCACAGTTTGTCTCTGCTGCTTATCTACAAGTCCTTGGTATTGGCACATGGCCCCGGAGACTTGTGAGTGGGTCCCTCTTCCAGGCCATGCACCCCTACTTCCTCTGTTGAGGGATGAGTGTGCTATGTCACAGGTGAGTGCCATTCCCTCAGAGTGGTTCTGGGCTGCAGGGTTGTGTAGAGAGGCTCCCAGTCTGCTGAAAGGATGGCTGAATAGGGTGTGTTAATTCATACTGCTCTGCGTTCCCAGCTCTGGGACAACCAGCTGAGGGTGCAGGGAAGGCTAATGTCCATGCCCAATTTTGTGGTGTGTGCATGTGTTATTGGAAACACTTCCATCACACCGGGTTGTTTTGGCAGCTCTAGGCTATGGGGCCACCAGGATGATGGCTGTCATAGGATGCCCCCCTTTTCTTGGGAAGTTGTGTTTAGTGAATTTTCTCAGCCCCTGGACTTTTGCCTTTTGTCTCAGAGCTCTCTTAGTTCTGCTCTTGTCTTGACCTGCCCAAATTGCAAGTCTTTGAGGCTTTCTGTATTGGGCTTCTTAGTGTAATTGTTTTAGAAAAAGAGAAAAAGATAAAAAAAAAAGACCTTCTTCACAGATCTAATGAGTTATTGAAATGTTAAGAGACAAAGCAATTAGGTACATTAAGGAAAGGTCCAGGGGGCAGAGAAGCCAGTTTTTCTTCTGGATTTGCATATGAGCCTGACTCTGCCTGAGCTCTGCTCTTCCCCTTTCTACGTTCACCAGAACTCCAAAAAGCCTCTGCTTTTATTTTTGGGTTTTTCTTGCTCTTTTGGCTATCCCTATCTCCTCTCCACTGGGCTGGCTGCTCCTGGATTCTCCGGTGTCTGTTCTCTGTCTATCTATGATTGGAGTTTGGATCAGTAGAATGAGTTTCCAATAAGAACCACAACTGCAGTTCTCCCTCCTCATTCCCAGCACTGACGGCCCCTCCTCCCATGGGACTGAGCCTGGCAGGGAGGGTCATGGGTCCCCTGGCCACAAAAACTTACAGATTTCCCTGATCTCAGCAGTTCCATGTGTTCATGTGTGTTGGATGAAGTATGCCCAAAGCCAAATTGCTTTGTGGTGTCCAGTCCATGCAGTTCCTGGCTTTCTACCTACTTCCCTGGAGGAGTAACTAAAACATACACCTCATCACTCTGCCATCTTGCAACTTCCTTCACTTTTGCCAATGTTTTTCTCATGTACTTTGTGGCACATTGATTGAGTGCATTGTCATCTATGATTATTTCTTCTTGTTTAATTGTCCCTTTTGTTAGTATATATTGCCCTTCTTTGTCTCTTATGACATCTTTGCATTTAAAATCTATGTTATCTGAGATTAATATTGCTACCCCTGCTTTCTTTTGGCTGTAGATTGCATGGAATATATTTTCAATCCTCTAACTTTCAATTTCTTTGTGTCTCTGGTTATAAGATGAGTCCCTTGTAAGCAACTTACAATATATTTAAAATATATTGGCTCATATATTTAAAATACATTCTGCTTATCTGTATGCTTTAATTGGGCTGTTTAATCCATTCACATACCATGTTATTACTGTGAATACAGTTCTTGAATAAGCCACTATATCCTTTTCTTTAAATTCAGTTTTATTGAGAAATATTCACATACCATACAATCATCCATGGTGTACAATCAAATGTTCACAGTACCATCTTATAGTTGTGCATCTATCAACCCAATCTATTTTTGAACATTTTCCTTGCACCAGAAAGAATCAGAACCAGAATAAAAAATAACAACACAAAAATACAGAAGAGTAAAAATAAAAACACCCAGATCACCCCCCCATCCCACCCTATTTTTCATTTAGGTTCTGTCCCCATTGTTCACCTCATCCATCCATACACTGGATAAAGGGAATGTGATCCACAGGGTTTTCACAATCACACTGTCACCCATTGTAAGCTACACTGTTATATAATCGTCTTTAAGAGTAAAGGCTACTGGGTTGGAGTTTGGTAGTTTCAGGTATTTACTTCAAACTATTCCAATATATTAAAACCTAAAATATGCTATCTCTATAGTGCATAAGAGTGTCCACCAGAGTGACCTCTTGACTCCATTTGAAATCTCTCAGTCACTGAAGCTCCATTTCATTTAATTTTGCATCCCACTTTTAGTCAAGAAGGTGTTCTGAATCCTAAGATGCTGGGTCCAGATTCATCCCCAGGAGTCATATCTTGCATTGCCAGGGAGATTTACACCCATGGGAGTCAGGTCCCATGTAGGGAGGAGGGCAGGGAGGTCACCCAACAAGGTAGCTTACTTAGAAAGAGAGAGCCACATCTGAGCAAAAAAGAGACTCAGGGGGTGACTCTTAGGCATGATTATAAGCAGGTTTAGCCTCCCCTTGCAGCAACAAGCTTCATAGGGGCTAGCCCCAAGACAGAGGACTCACACATCAAGCCATCAGTATCCAATGTTTGTGAGAACATCAGCAGCAATACAGGTGAGAAAGTGCAACACCTCTCTATCCTTCCCCAGCTCTTCAGGGGGGCCCTGAATATGTATTTTCATCCTCCACCCAGTTACTTTAGGATGTGTTGCTATTTAATTCTAATCTATACATACCTACCATAGCACACTTCCTATTCAAAATTCCATGTAATTGTAGTATTTGAACAAACTGACTGTAGAAGTTGCATTGTTTAAAAAATATAGATTCTACACCAAATAAACATCTCTTCCCTTGGTCTCACATGGAAGTTGAAGTTTGAGCACAGTCAGTTTCAACATTTACCCTTTAGCCCAATTTGCTCTAGTCTTAATCAGATCTGCTTTATTCATATCTCTAATTGAAGTCTGGGCGCTGTTCCAGCTTTTTTTTTAAGAGTTTCCATATGCATAAATACTGATATTCATATCTGCCAAGCTCTAGCTCTGAGTTTCAGGTGTCACAGATACCCAATGTTCTATATACCAATCAGGTTATACATTACAGGATTGATTCACTCTGTTGCATGTCTCACAGCTTCAATCCTTGTAATTTCTCAATATTCCATTGTATGCAGACACCACAGTTCACCATTCTGTTCCTTAGTCAGTGTACCCTTAGGCAACCTCCACCCACTGCAAATCATGAACACTGCCAACACAAACACCACTGTGCAAATATCCACCCATGTTTCTGCTCACAGATCCTCCAAATACACACCCCACAGTGAGGTTTCAGGACCCCATGACCCCACATACTCAGCTTTGTGTGGAGACACCACGGTAACCTCCAGAAAAGCTACACCATTCTGCCTCCTCATCAACAGTAAATAGGTACATCCCTCTCTCCATGTTTCCTCCAGCACTTTTACTTCTACTTATATTTTCCCTACAATATTATAGAGATATACTCACATAGCACACAACCATCCACAGTGTACAATCAGTTGTTCATGGTATCATCACATAGTTGTACATTTATCACCACAGTCAACCCTTGAACATATTTATTATTTAAAAAAGTGTTTTTTTTTGGTGAATAATAAAAAAGATAATAAAAAGAATAATAAAAATGTCATACAATACAATATAATAGTAAGGACAAAAAACAATACCACTACCCAGAATCCCATATCCCTCCCTTATATCCCCTTCTCATATATATTTAACTTTGGTACATTTAATGGAAGCCTACTGGAATGGTACTGTTGACCATAGACTCCAGTTTGCTATGACTATGCTTTTTACTGAATACCATCCTGTTTTTTCAACACTCTGGATGGTTGACTTTCACTTGTTCTCCCACATGTGAGAACAATTTTATATTTGTACATTTAGCAACAGTCATTGGCCACTCCAGTTTTTGCCAAGTTATACAGTCCCAGTCTTCATCATCTATCTTTACTTCTGGTGTCATACATTCCCCTATCCCACCAATTTCATCTTTACTCACAGACATCTTCATTCCATGTACTTACAATATTGTGCTACCATCACACAGTATTGTGCAATCCATTTCTGGACCTATACAATCATTCCTGCTGAACATTTCTGTAGTTCTTCATCATCAAATGCCTGATCTCTACCCTCTTTCTATCTCCTGGTAGCCTTTGTTATCAGCTTTTAACTCTCAAATTTGCTTATTAGTGTTATTTTATATCAGTGAGACCATATAGTGTTTGTCCTTTTGTTTCTGGCTAACTTCGCTCAACATAATGTCCTCAAGGTTCATCCATGTTATTATATGCTCCATGTCTTTGTTCTGTCTTACAACTACATAATATTCCATAATATACCTTAATTTATCATCTCGTCTATTGATGGACATTTGTGCTGCTTCCATCCCTTGGCAATTGTGAATAGTGCTACAATAAATATCAGTTTACAAATCTCTATTTGTGTCTTAGCTTTCAGTTCCTTTGAGTATATACCTAGCAATGGAATAGCTGGGTCATGTGGCAAATCTATACTTAGCTTCCTGAGGAACCGCCACACTGTTTTCCAGAGTTGTTGCACCATTCTACATTCCCACCAGGAATGAACAAGTGTGCCTCTTTCTCCACATCCTCTCCAGCACATGTAATTTTCTGTTTTTTGGATAATGGCCATTCTGGTAGGTGTGAGATGATATCTCACTGTGCTTTTGATTTGTGTTTCCCTAACAGCCAGTGAAGTTGAGCATATTTTCATATGCTTTTGAGCCATTTGTATATCCTCTTTGGAAAAGTGTCTGTCCATGTCTTTTGCTCGTTTTTTACTTGGGTTGTTTGTCTTTCTGTTGTTGAGTTGTAGGATTACTTTATATATTCGGGATATTAAACCCTTATCTGATATGTGGTTTCCAAATATTATCTCCCATTGTGTAGGCTGTTTTTTTTTACTTTTCCAACAAAGTCCTTTGATGTGCAAAAGTGTTTGATTTTGAGGAGATCCCACTTGTCTATTTGTTCTTTGGTTGCTCATGCTTTGGGTATAAGGTATAGAAAACCACCTCCTATCAATAAATCTTTAAGATAGTGCCCTATGTTTTCTTCTAAGAGTCTTACAGTCTTAGCACTTATGTTTAGGTCTTTGATCCAATTAGAGTTAATTTTTGTATATGGTGTGAGGTAGGAGTCCACTTTCATTCTTTTGGAAATGGATATCCAGTTCTCCAAACACAATTTATTGAAGAGGCTGCTCTGTCACAGTTGATTTGGCTTGACTGCCTTATCAAAGATCAATTGTCCATAGATGTGAGAGTCTATTTTCGAACACTCAATTTGATTCCATTGGTCAGTATCTCTGTCCTTATGCCAGTACCATGCTTCTTTGGGCACTATAGCTTTGTAATATGCTTCAAAGTCAGGTAGTGTGAGACCTCCCACTTCATTCCTCTTTCTCAAGATATTTTTGGCTATTTGGGGCACCTTGCCCTTCCAAATAAATTTGATTATTGGTTTTTCTATTTCTGCAAAGTAAGTTGTTGGGATTTTAATTGATATTTCATTGAATCTATAAATCAGTTTAGTTGGAGTTGACATCTTAATTATATTTAGTCTTCCAATCCATGAACATGTTATGTTCTTCCATTTTTTTAGGTCCTGTTTGATTTCTTTTAGCAGTTTCTTGTAATTTTCTTTGTATAGGTCTTTTGTGGCCTTCATTAAGCTTATTCCTAAATACTTGATTCTTTTGGTTCTGATTGTAAAAGGAAGTTTTAAAAATTTCTTCCTCTTGTTGCACATTACTTGTGTATAAAAACACTACAGATTTTTGCATGTTGATCTTGTAGACTGCCACTTTGCTGTATTTGTTGATTAGCTCTAATAGCTTTGCTGTAGATTTTTCTGGATTTTATGCACATAGAATCATGTCATCTGCAAACAGTGAAAATCTTACTTCTTCCTCTCCGATTTGGATGCCTTTTATTTCTTTTTCTTGCCTGATTGCTCTAGCTAGAAATTCCAGCACAATGTTGAATAACGATGACAGTGGCCATTCCTGTCTTGTTCCAGATCTTAGAGGGAAAGCTTTCAGTCTCTCCCCTTTGAGTACAATGTTAGCTGTGGGTTTTTCATATACTGCCTTTATTATATTGAGAAAATTCCCTTCTGTTTCTATCCTTTGAAGCATTTTCATAAAGAAAGGATGTTGAATTTCGACAAATGCCTTTTCTGCATTGATCGAGATAATCATGTGGTCTTTTGCTTTGATTTATTGATGTGGTGTATTACATTAATTGATTTTCTTCTGTTGAACCAGAGTTGTATACCTGGAATAAACCACATTTGGTCGTGGTGTATAATTCTTTTAATGTGCTGCTGGATTTGATCTGCAAGTATTTTGCTGAGGATTTTTGCATCTATATTCATTAAAGAGATTGGTTTATAATTTTCTTGTTTTTGTAGTATCTTTGTCTGATTTTGGTGTTAGGGTGATGTTGGTTTCATAGATTGAGTTAGACAGTTTTCCCTCCTCTTCAATTTTTTTGAAGAGTTTGAGCAAGATTGCTATTAATTCTTCCTTGCATGCTTGGGAGAATTCACATGTGAAACCCATCTGGTCCTAGGATTCTTTTTTTGGAGGGGGAGTTTTCTGATGACTGACTCAATCTCTTTACATGTGATTGGTTTGTTGAGGTCCTCTATTTCTTCTCAGGTCAATGTTGGTTGTTTATGCTTTTCTAGGAAGTCGTCCATTTCGTGGAAGTTGTCCAGTTTATTCGTGTACAGTTGCTCATAGTATCTTCTCAGTATTTCCTTTATTTCTGCAGTGTCAGTATTTATGTTTCCTTTCCCATTTCTGATTGCATTTATTTGCATGTGCGCTCTCTCTCTCTCTCTCTCTCTCTCTCTCTCTCTCTCTCTCTCTCTCTCTCTCTCTCTCTCTCTCTCTCTCTCTCTTTGTTAGCCTAGCTAGGGGTCCATCAATTTTGTTGATTTTCATGAAGAACCAGCTGCTGCTTTTGTTGATTCTATTGCTTTCCTGTTCTCAGTTTCATTTATTTCCACTCTGATCTTTGTTATTTCTTCCTTTGGTTTGCTTTGGGGTTCCTTTGCTGTTTTTTCTCTAGTTCTTCCAGGTGGACAGTTAATTCTTCAATTTTTGCTTTCTCTTCTCTTTTAATGTAGGCATTTAAGGCAATAAATTTCCCTCTCAGCACTGCCATTGCTGCATCCCATAAGTTTTTATATGTTGTATTTTCATTGTCATTTGCCTTGAAGTATTTACTAATTTATGTTGTAATTTTTCCTTTACCCACTGGTTTTCTAAGACTGTGTTATTTAGTCCCCACATGTTTGTGAATTTTTCAATCTTCTCCCTGTTACTTATTTCCAACTTCATTATGTTATGATCTGAGATAGTGTTTTTTATAATATCAATATTTTTAAATTTGTGGAGGTTTGCCTTGTGACCCAGCATATGGTCTATCCTAGAAAATGTTCCACAAGCACTTGAGAAGAATCTGTATCTTGCTGTTGTGGGATGTAGTGTTCTATAAATGTCTGTCAAGTCTAGTGCATTTATCACATAATTCAACATCTCTGTTTCCTTGTTGATCCTCTGTCTAGATGTTTTATCCATTGATGAGAGTGGTGTATTGAAGTCTCCAGCTATTATTGTGGAGTTATCTACTTCTTTCAGTGTTCTCAGTGTCTGCCTCATGAATTTTGGGGCACTCTGGCTTCGTGCATAAATGTTTATGATTGTTATGTTTTCTTGATGAAGTGACCCTTTTATTAATATATAGTGTTCCTCTTTGTCTCTCTTAATTTTTTTTACTTTTGAAGTCTACTTTGTATGATATTAATATAGCTGCTCCTGCTTTTCTCTGGTTGTTGTTTGCATGAAATATCTTTTTCCAACCTCTCACTTTCAGCCTATTTTAGTCCTTATGTCTAAGGTGAGTTTCTTGTAGACAGCATATAGATGGGTCCTGTTTTTTAATCCATTCTGCCAGTCTGTGTCTTTTTATTGTAGAGTTTACTGCATTAACATTTAGTGTTATTACTGTAAGGGCAGTACTTTCTTCTATCATTTTGTCTTTTGGATTTCATATGTCATGTCGGATTTTTTCCTCTCTCTCTTTTTACCCTTCCTGATAATCTTCTTTCTACACCCTTCTTCAACCCTTTTTCTCCTGTCTTTTCCTATCAGCCTATAGCACTCCCTTTAGTATTTCCTGTAGTTCCAGTCTCATATTCACAAATTCTTTCAGTGTCTGTTTGTCTGAAAATATTCTAATCTCTGCCTCATTTTTGAAGGACAGTTTTGCTGGATATAGATTTCTTGTTGGCAGTTCTTCTCTTTCAGTATTTCAAATACATCATACCACTGTCTTCTCACCTCAATGGTTCCTGTGGTGAAATCTGTGCATAGTCTTATTGAGCTTCCCTTGTATTGATGGATTGCTTTCCTCTTGCTTCTTTCAGGATTCTCTCTTTGTCTCTGATGTTGGAAAATCTGATCATTAAGTGGCTTGGGGTACATCTATTGGGGTCTGTTCTGTTTGGGGTATACTGTAGTTCTTGAATCTCTAATTTTCTGTCTTTCATTAGAGTTGGGAAATATTCAGTGATTATTTCTTCTATTATTCTTTCTGCCCCTTTTCCCCTCTCTTCTCCCTCTGGGACATCCATACCATGTATGTTTGTGAGTTTCATGTTGTGACTCAGCTCCCTAAGACCCTGCTCATATTTTTCCATTCTTTTTACCATCTGTTCTTTCATGTGCTTGAATTCAGATGCCTGATCTTCCAATTCACTGATCCTTTCTTCTGCCTGTTCACATCTACTGTTGTATCTCTCCATTGTCTTTTTCATCTACTCCATTATGCCCTTCACTCCCATAAGTTCTGTCATTTGTTTTTTCAAGTTTATGAATTCTTCCTTATGGTCATCCAGTGTCCTTCTTATATCCTTCATCCCTTTTGCTATATCTTCCCTCAGTTCATTAACTTGATTTTTGAATTGATTTAGATTTGTTTGAATGTCTCCAATTAGTTCTTCCTTCAGCTCATTGAATTGATTTAGCAATCAATTCCTGTACCTCAGTTGAACTATTAGTTTTTTCCTTTGGCTGGCCCATATTTTCATGTTTCTTAGTATGGCTCAGTATCTTAAGTTCTCCAGGCACCTGACTTTCTTGATGACTTTATTCTGGAACTTGTTTTCACTCTTTTACCTAGGATTTTCTTGTTGGTTGGCTTTGTTCTCTAACCTTTGATGTTTAGTTCAGCTTATTCTAGACTTTTAATTATATTCTATTTAGTTGATCAGAGTTTTTCACCTCTTGTTTTTCTGTTTCTTGCTCTGCCTCTAGGTAGTGTTTTTGTGTGGTGATCTCCTCAGATATTGTCAGTCCCAATCATATTTCCCTAGTCCAGGGATGCCCAGGTCTCAGGAGGAGGGTATGGTGTTTCCTTGAAAATGAGACCCTCCTATGAGGCTTTTAGACTCTGTGCTTCTCCTATGCTGACCGGCAGGTGGCACTTGCCAGACTGCAGTTCCCCCAGCAGTGTAAGGAGGCAGGGAGCCTTTAGTTCTCCAGGTGACCCTAAACCCAGTCTGGGAGGTGGCTTACTGAAGCTATTTAATGAATTCCAAACCCTGGTATCTGAGTTCCCAAAAGGGCTGGGAAGTTATGGTGTTTAGCGAATTTTCTCCACAACTAGTCTTATTGCTTTGTCTTTCAGAGCTATCTTAGCTCTGCTCTTGCCTGGGCCCAAATTGCAATTCTTTGAGGCTTTCTGTAGTGGGCTTCTTAGAGTAATTGTTTTAGAAAAAGAGAAAAAAAAATTAAAAAAAAGGAAGGGCCCGGTATGGACTATTTACAGTCTTTGCAGATCTAATGGGCTATTGAAATGCTAAAAGAAAAGGAGTTGAGGGTGTTTAAGCAGCAATCAAGAAAGCAGAGAAGCTGGCTTTTCAGACAAATGTTCTTCCTCCCTGGATTTGCATATGTGTCTGATTCTGTTTGAGCCCTGACCTTATCCATATTATCTTTACCTGACTCCAAAAAGTCTCTGTTTTTATTTTGTTTTCTATTTTTTTGCCGTTTTGCAAGCCCGATATCCTCTCCACTGGGCTGACTTCTCCCAGATTTTCCAGTGTCTGTTCTCAGTTTATCTTCAGTTGCAGCTTTTGTTCTCCCTCCTGGTTCCCAGCACCAATGGCCCCTCCTCCCTTGGGATTGTGCCTGGCAGGGTGGGGTGTGGGCCCCCTGGTGGCAAGAACTTATAGATTTCACTGATCTCTGCTGTTCCACACATTTGCGAGTGTTGTGTGAAGTTTATCCAATCCCAAATTCCTCTGCAATGTAGGGTCCACACAGTTCCCGGCTTTCTACCAACTGCCGCAGAGGAGCAACTACAAGCTAGACCTCACCAATCCATCATCTTGCCCTGCCTACGCCTCACTATATCCTTTGGTTTTTATTTATCAGACATATTTTTACCTCTATTTCCATCAACATACCCTCTCTATATCTCTTTACTTCTGTGCCATTCTCCAGACCTCTCTCTCATTTCTTTTTTCGCAGCTGGTAGATCTCCCTTTAGTATTTCTTTTAGGGCAAGTCTCTTTAAATCAAATTCTCTCAGCATTTGGTTGTCTGTGAAAATTTTAATCTCTTCCTCAGTTTTGAAGGAGAGCTTTCCTGAATAAAGTATTCTTGTATGACAATTTTTCTCTTTCAGAATTTTAAATATGTCATAGCACTGCCTTCTCCCCTCCATGGTGCCCAAAGCATATTCACTATTTACTCTTAAGTTGTTTCCATTGTATGTGGTGAATCACTTCTCTCTTGCTACCTTCAGAACTTCTTCCTTCTCCTCAGCATTTGGTAATCTGACCAGAATATGTCACAGAGTGGATTTATTTTTATTTATTATATTTGGAGTTCATAGGGCTTCTTTGATTTTCACATTTCTGTCATTTACCAGGGTTGGGAAATTTTCCCCAACAATTTCTTTGAATACTCTTCCTAGTCCTTTACCCTTCTCTTCCCCTTCTGAATCTCATTGATACTTATACTGTGTGCTTCATGTTGTCCATCATTTCCCTGAGATCCATTTCAAATACTTTTTTTTAAATTTTTTCACCATTTGTTCTTTTGTGCTTTCATTTTACAACACTCTTTCTTTGAGTTTGCTTATTTGTTCCTCTACTTCTTCAAATCTGGTGTTTTTTGTCTCAATAATTTTTTTTTAATTTGATCAACAATTTCTTTTATTGCCATAAATCTGCAATCTACCATATATTTATTTAGTCTTGTAAATTCTTCTTTATGCTCTTCTAGCATCTTCTTGATGTTCTTTATATCTTGAGCCATGATATTGGTGTTTGTGATTACCTCTTAGATTAATTGCTCCAATTTCTGTGTTTCCTTTGGTTTTTTAATTTGGAAGTTTGGTTTATCCATATCTTATGGTTTCTTCATATGCTTTATAATTTTTGGTTATTATTTTGGTTCTTGACATTTGCTTATTTTGATAGGGTTCTTTTTGGATAGTCAAGCTTATTTAAACAATTATCTATAATTTGACAGAGCTACAGCTTGGTGGAGTGCACTTTCCCTGACCTACCAGCAGATGGCACTCCTAAGCCACCACTTACCCTCGAGCCAGTTCTCCCCAAACTTGTCTATCCACCTTATGGGAGCCCAAAGCATATGGTGGTCCAATCAGTGCACCAAATTTCTGTGTGCTTTGGGAACTGACAGCCCTATGGTTGTGGGGCATGCCTTGTGCAGTTTGGCAGGAAGATGGCTATATGACATAGTGCCCCCTGCCATTCCCAGACTGTGGGTGGATTACTCAGGGGCTGCAGAAGAGCATGTCTAACACTTCATCTCAGATTCCCCACAGTCCCTCTCTTCCATGGGCTGATAAGTCCCCAGGATTGGTGTAGGGCTCCTGGAACTTCCATGTGGAACCCCTGCCTCTAGAGTGTGCACACTGTGGGCTTCCACAGAGGAGGAGTGTGCACCCTCACAAGCCAGCTGAATCCTGAATTCCCCTAGGGAAGCTTTTTGCTGCAGTACTGCAAAGGAGTTTCCCCCAGCCAGCTGCAAAGATGGCTGCTTGGGGTGTGGAAACTAACTACTTCTGTGATTATCTGCCTGCTGTAGTGACCCATCCCTGGCAAGGGGGCTCTTAGCTGCAGTTGTGCAAAGGGTTATCACCCATACCAGTTACCATTGTGGGTGCCTAGGGCATAAAGGTACTCCTCACTGTGCTCCAATGGGCTCCAGACATTGGTTCTCCAACAGTTTTCTGGGTCCTACACTAACCCACCACTGAACACAGTCTTTTGGTTTCTCCCCACTGCTCTCAAATGCAGCTCCAGCTCCTGGTTCCCTGGCAGCTTTCTGGGTCTTATACTAAACCATGTCCTAATACTATCTCTGTTTATCTCCACCATGCTCAACTGCATTTCCCCAGCTGCTTTCTGGACTGAACACTTACATATCTCTGAACACAATCTCTTGGTTTCTCCAAGTACACAGTCACTGTGGATGTAGAAGTCCCTGCCCAGCCCTTGGAACTCTGGAAGCACTATTCTGGAGCACTTTCTGTCTTTTATCTAGTACTTTGCATGGAGGAGAATTTTGTTTTCTTTCTCCTAATCTGCTATCTTCCCATTGTTTCTTATAAGAGTTTTGCTCTTAAAGTCTATTTTTCCAATATTAGTATATCTACTGCAGTTCTTTTTTGGTTACTGTTTGTGTGGAATAACTTTTTCCAAACTTTCACTTTCAATGTATTTGTGTACTTGAGTTTAAGATGTGTCTCTTGTAAATAGTAGACAGATGAATAATAATTTTATCCATTATTCCAACCTTTGTCTTTTGACTGGGAGTTTAATCCATTAACACTCAATGATATTACCATATAGGCAGTACCTACATCAAATATTTTATCCTTTGGTTTTTATATGGCATATCTTACTTTGTCTCTCTTTTTACTCCTTTAGTTGCTTTTACTGATAACCATTTCTACACTCTCGTCCAAACCTCACTCTCCTGTGTTTCCTTTTCAGTATGCAGAACCTCCTTCAGCATTTCCTTTAGGGCAGTTCTCCTGTTGGTGAACTCTCTCAGATTCTATTTACCCATGAATAATTTAAACTCTCCCTCATTTCTAACTTTTTAATTAAATTTTATTGAGATATATTCACATACCATACAGTCATCCCTGGTGTACAATCAATTGTTCATAGCACCATTATATAGTTGTGCATTCATCACATTCAACTTTTGAGCATTTTCATTACCATACACAAAAAAAAGAATAAAAATAAATGATAAAGTGCAGAACACCCAAAAACACCCCATCCCACATCCCTTCCTATTATTTATTTACTTTTCATCCTTATTTTTCTATTCATCTAACCATACACTGTATAAAGGGAGTGGGAGCTACAAAGTTTTCATAATCACAGTCACACAGTGTAAGCTATATATTTATGCAATCACCTTCAAGAATCAAAGATACTGGGATGCATTTAAATAGCTTCAGGTATTTCATTCTAGCTATTCCAGTACACTAAAAACTAAAAAGGGATATCTATATAATACATAAGAATAACCTCCAGAATAACTCTACTTTATTTGAGATCTCAGCCACTGAAAATTTACTTTGTTTCATCACACTTCCCTGGTTTGGTCCACAGGTGTTTTCTCAATCCCACAATTCCAGGGCCAACCTCATCACCACAAATCATGTCCTGCATTGCCAGGGAGTTCCACATCCCTGGTAATCACATCCCACATAGGGGGTGGGCAGTTAGTTTACCTACCATGTTGGCTTAGAGAGAGAGGCCACATCTGAGCAACAAAAGAGGTAATATGGGGGTGACTCTTAAGTACCATTTTAAGTAGGCTTAGCCTCTCCCTTTTAGTAACAAACTTCATAAGTTAAAGCCCCAAGGTCGAGGGCTTGCACCTCTAATTTGGTAGCTCCCAGTGCTTTTGAGAATATCATTAATTCCCCAGGTGGGGTAATTTAATATTTCCACATTTTCCCACAGTCACTCAAGGGGGCTTTACAAATGCACCTTCATTCTCTGCCATAATTGTTCTGGGATATATTGGGGCTTCACACTAACTTGCACAAACCAACCAGACCTCCCTCCACAATCAATGCTCCATATAATTATGTTGTTTGAATAAACTGGCCTTTCAAGTCAAATCATATAATGTGTTACAAAAAGTATAGATATTGCACCTAATAAATATCTCTTCCTTTGGTCCCACACAGAAGCTGAGGCTTCAAAAACACCATCAATATCATCCTTTATGCTTCAGTCTCATTTACCATAGTACTAACCAAATCCTTTCTGTTCATATCTTTAATGAAGTCTGATCTCTTTTTTTCAGATTCTTTTGCATTTGCTGTATGGGTTAATGCTGACCTTCATAGGTGCCAGACTCTGGCACTGAGTCTCATGTGTCACACAGACACCCAAAGTTCCAGGGACCAGCCAGGTTATACACACACAGCTCAGCATCTCAGAGTTTAGAAATAGCCATTAAATCTCAGGGATAGATGCAACTGCTGTAAGAGCTTACAGTCTAATAACCTTTACAATAAGCCTTCCCTTGATAACCTATGCTTTCAGACTAAATTCTCAGAGATTGCACATTACATTTAGTCCATATTAGTGAGGCATTATAATATTTTTTTCTTTTCATTTCTGGTTTAGTTCACTCAACATACTGTCCTCAATGTCTATTTACCTCACAACTACACTCCTTCTTGTAGCAGTTCAATATTCCATTCACAGATTGCCATTCCATTCATCAGTCAATGTACCCTTACATCACCTCCATCCACCACAAATCATGAATATCGACACCATAAACCCCACTGTGCAATAATCCCTTCTTGTCCCTCTTTTCAGTTCTTCCAAGTATATACCCAATAATCAAGTTGCCGGACCATATGGCAAACCCATACTTAGCTTCTTATGGAACCACCACACTGCCCTCCAGATGTTTTGCACCATTCTACTTCCTTACCAAGGTGATTAGGTACATCCCCTTCTCACACTTTCTCCTGCACTTGTATCACTCTGTTTGTTTTTTAGATGGTTTTATTCATGCACTATACATTCCATCCCAAGTAAACAATCAGTGATTCCCTGTATAATCACACTGTTGTGCATTCACCAACACTATACATAAGGACATTTCCATTTCTTCCACAAAGAAAAAGGAAGACGTGAAGAAAGAAAGAAAGAGAGAAAGAAAGAAAGAAAGAAAGGTGACAACTAAGAGCAATAAAAGAAAAAATAAAATTAAGATAAAGTACAATGAAAAGTCAGACAATACCAACACCAAGAATCTCCATACCCCTCCCTTATTTCCTCCTATTGTAGACATTTAGCTTTCGTATAATGCCTTTGTTACAGTTACTGGAAGCATATTATAATGTTACTATTAACTATAAACTCTAGTTTGACTAATTGTATTTTTACTCTAATATTACCCTATTTTTAACACCTTGTAAAGTTGACATTCATTTGTTCTCCTTCATGTAAAAAAATTGTACATTTAATCACAATCATTGACCACTCTAGATTTCAATGTTATTGAGCCCCAGTCTTTATCTTCTATCTTTCCCCATTATCCTATCTACCCCTAACCTTCCTCCTTCTACCTTACTCACAGTTATCTTTGTTCAGTGTACTTATATTATTGTGTTGCCATCACTCAATATTGTGCTCCAAACCTCTCTCTCCTGTCTTTTCCTAGTGGTCTGTATTGCTCCATTTAGCATTTCCTGTAGAGCAGATATCTTTTTCACACACTCTCAGTGTCTGTCTGAGAATATTTTAAACTCTCCCTCATCTTTGAAGGACAGCTACACAGGATATAGAATTTCTTGGTTGGTAGTGCCTCTCCCTCAGTATCTTAAATATATCATACCACTGCCTTCTCACCTCCATAGTTTCTACTGAGAAATCTGCATAGATTCTTATCATGCTTGCCTTCCTTTTCTCTTCCTGCTTTCAGAATTTTCTCTTTGTCTTACACATTTGATAATCTGATTAAGTGTCTTGATGTAGATCTATTCGACTCTCTTTTTTGGGGGTATGCTGTGCTTCTTGGATCTGTAATTTTATGTCTTTCATAACAGATGAGAAATTTTCAGTGATTATTTCCTCCATTATTGTTTCTGCCCCTTTTCCCTATTCTTCTCCTTCTGGAACACCAATGACATGTACATTCATGTACTTCATGTTGTCATTCAATTCCCTAAGATGTTGCTCATATTTTTCCATTCTTTTCTCTATCTGCTCTCTTGTGTGTAGGATTTCAGATGTCCTGGACTCCAGTTCATGAATCTTTTCTTCTTTCTCTTCAAACCTGCTGCTATATGTTTCCATTCTGTTTTTCATCTCTTGTATTGTGCCTTTCATTCCCATAAGTTCTGCCAATTGTTTTTTCACACTTTTGATTTCTTCTTTATGTTTGCCCAATATCTTCTTTATAGCCTTCGTCTTTTTTTTCATATCTTCCCATAACTCACTCATCTGATTTTTGGATTAATTTAGGATATTTGCTTGATTAATGATTAGTTGTTTCAATTCATGTATCTCAGTTGAGGTGTAAGTTTGTTCTTTGACTGGGCTATTTCTTTATTTTATCTTAGGTGACTCAGAATATTTGTAGTCTAGGCATCTGGTTTCCTTGATTACCCCATCATATTTTCCCAGACCAGACAGTCCCAGTTCTCGGGAAGGTTTAATCAGTATCAAGTTTCCCTAAGTAGCAGGTTGTCAGACTTTCCCATGAGGTCTCTAGATTTGGTGATTTTCCTATCTTACCCAGCAGGTGGCACTTGTCAGCCCACAGCTCCCCACCAGTAATAAGAGGTGTGGTCCCTTTAATTCACAGTGGACCTAGTCTTGGCCAGGGACTAAGGGTGTCAGAAGCCAAGCTTAAGTTGTTTCTGGTTTGTTTTACCCCAGGCCCTGAGGGAGGACTATCACTTTAGTTGGGCTCTGCGCCTGTTTCTTAAGGAAGATACATCCCCTACAGAGTTCTCTTCTACACTTGAATTCTTTGTTTGTCTGATTCTCTTTACTCCACCCTTGCCTGGGTCAGCTGCTGCCAATTGAAAATTCCTGAGGCTTTCTCTAATGAGATGTTTAGAATGAAAGAAAAAATGGAAAAAGAGCAAAAACCCCTTTTCAGAGTCAGTCTGCAGCCCCTCAGTTTCACTGGTTGACCAGAGTTTGTACCCAGTTCTCTGTGTCCCTTTTTTGGGGACACAGCTGTTCTCCAGCACTCTGAGCTCCACTGTCTCCTAAACTCTCTGTTTTTATTTAGTTACATATTGTGCCGGTTTGAATGTATTGTGTCCCCCAAATGCCATTGTCTTTGTAGTCTTGTGGGGCAGACGTTTTGGTGCTGGTTGGATTTGCTTGGAATGTGCCCCACCCAGCTGTGGGTGATGATTTTGATGGGATGTTCCCATGGAGGCGAGGCCCTGCCCATTCAGGGTGGGCCTTGATCAGTGGAGCTATATAAATGAGCGGACTGAAAGAGAGGGAATGGAGTGCAGCTGTGAATGATGTTTTGAAGAGGAGCAAGCTTGCTAGAGAGGAACGTCCTGGGAGAAAGCCATTTTGAGGCCAGAGCTTTGGAGCAGACGCCAGCTGCCTTCCTAGCTAGCAGAGGTTTTCCAGACGCCATTGGCCATCCTCCGGTGAAGGTTCCCGATTGCTGAGGTGTTACCTTGGACGCTTTGTGGCCTTAAGACTGTAACTGTGTAGCGAAATAAACCCCTGTTTTATAAAAGCCTATCCATCTCTGGTGTTTTGCATTCTGCAGCATTAGCAAACTAGAACAGATTTTGGTACCAGAGGAGTGGGGTGCTTTTGCTGCTGAGTCTGCAAATACCAAACATGTTGGAGTGGCTTTTCAAATGGGTAAGGGGAAGATTCTGGAAGAATTGTGAGGAGCTTGATAGAAAAGGCCAAAACTGCTTTAAAGAGACTGTTCATGGAAGTATGGACTCTAAAGATACTTCTGATGAGGCCTTGAACAGAAATGATGAATATGTTGTTGTAAACTGGAAGAAAGGTGATCCTTGTTTTAAAGTGGCACAGAATTTGGCAAAATTGAGTCCTGGTGTCAGATGGAAAGAATAATTTGAAAGCAACAACCTGGAATAATTAGCTGAGGAAATCTCCAGACTACGTGTGGAGGACATACCCTGGCTTCTCCTTGCAGCGTACAGTAAAATGCGAGCGGAAAGAGATAAACTTAGAACTGAACTCTTGGGTTCAAAGAAACCAGAAGCTGATGGCTTGGAAAATTACGAGCTTCCAGGGGGTGGAATCCCAGAAGCTACAGCCCAACGTGAGGATGTAACCAAACATGGAAGCCAGCCGCCATTTCAGTACAAGCCAAGATTGGAAAAGGAGTTAAGCAGAAAGGATTTGTGGAAAGTCTTATTGTCTGATGGCTTTGACCCCTGCGTGCTTCATGCAAAGCCAACAGAATTTTTGCGAGATCTTTATAGATGGAGCCATTGCCAGTCTGGACTGGAGGAGACAGACAAGGAAAAAATTAAAGGAAAAATCTCTTCAAAGACAGAGCCATGGAGGTTGAGGTCTGGAGTCAAGAGGTTTAGGGCTGGGAGAGCGGAGCAGCCCACACGCATGGAAAGGGTGAGTTTGCCCTGGAGGTCGAGGGCGGGCTTTCCGCCTCGATGCTCTGGAAGAGTTTTGCCACCTCAGGTCCCAAAGTGGTTGGAGCACATTCCCAGGGAATTGGGGAGAGCCTGGCTGCCACCACACTGTTCTGAAGGGGTTGAGCGTGTGCCCCAGAGATGGAAGGGAATCTGGGAGCTGCCCCGATGTTTGAGGAGGGTGGGGCTGAGAAGGTGGTCTCCCCAATGTGTGGATATATTGGAGCACTCACCCAAGCATTTGGAGAGAAAAGGGCTGCCACAAAGGCACTTAGGAAGCATTAGACTCCCGCTCTCTCAAGCCCCAAGGATGCAACATTGTTCTGTAAATGACTCTCAGACTTTGAAATCTAATGGAGTTTGTCCTGCGGGTTTTAGGAACTGTTTTGCTCCTGTTAAGCCTGTTTTCCTTACTGTTTCTCCTTATGGCAATGGAAATGTTTATCCTATGAATGTCTGTCCTTTGTACATTGGGAGCACATAACTTGTTCTAAGTTCACAGATCCACAGCTAAAGAAAAATTATGCCTTAGGACTGGCCATGCCTATAATTGATTTTGACGGGATTTTGTACTTAACTTTTGTTACTGAAATGATTTAAGTTTTTGTGATATTGTGACAGAATGAATGTATTTTGTATTTAGAAAGATAATGTCATTTTGGGGTCCAGGGGGTGGAATGTGCTGGTTTGAATGTATCGTGTCCCCCAAAAACCATTGTCTTTGTAGTTTTGTGGGGCAGAAGTTTTGGTGCTGGTTAGATTTGCTTGGAGTGTGCCCCACCCAGCTGTGGGTAATGATTCTGATGAGATGTTCCCATGGAGGCATGGCCCCACCCATTTGGGGTGGGCCTTGATCAGTGGAGCTATATAAATGAGCTGACTCAAAGAGAGGGAACTCAGGGAGTGCAACTGTGAGTCACGTTTTGAAGAGGAGCAAGCTTGCTAGAGAGGAACATCCTGGGAGAAAGCCATTTTAAAACCAGAACTTTGGAGCAGACGCCAGCCACGTGCCTTCCCAGCTAACAGAGGTTTTCCGGATGCCATTGGCCATCCTCCAATGAAGGTACCCGATTACTGATGTGTTACCTTGGACACTTAATGGCCTTAAGACTGTAACTGTGTAGCCAAATAAACCCCCTTTTTATAAAAGCCAATCCATCTCTGGTGTTTTGCATTCTGCAGCATTAGCAAACTAGAACACACACACACACACACACACACACACACACACACACATATATATATTTACACACACACACACACATACATCTTCATTCCCATAAGTTCTTAACTGATTAAACCTTCCTGAGAACTGGGACTGTCTGGTCTGGGAAAATATGATGGGGTAATCAAGGAAACCAGATGCCTAGACTACAAAGATTCTGAGTCACCTAAGATAAAATAATGAAATAGCCCAGTCAAAGAACAAACTTACACCTCAGCTGAGATACATGAATTGAAACAACTAATCATTAATCAAGCAAATCTCCTAAATTAATCCAAAAATCAGATGAGTGAGTTATGGGAAGATATGAAAAAAGAGATGAAGGTTATAAAGAAGATATTGGGCAAACATAAAGAAGAAATCAAAAGTGTGAAAAAACAATTGGCAGAACTTATGGGAATGAAAGTTCTTATGGGAAACTCTCTGTTTTTATTTAGTTACATATATATATGTACACACACACACATGCGTCTTCAGCCCTGCCTCCTCTCTGCCAGGAGGAACCACAGATTCCTGTTTGCTCATGGTCTCTCTGTGCTTGTATGGTGTATTCAATAGTCCAAATTAGTTAAATCAAAACCACAATTGGAGCTTGGCTGAGCCACTGCTCACAGCTCCAGACAGGGACTAATTCTCACACAGTGAAGTTTGGCAGCTTGGCCTACCATGCCAGGGGGAGGGGCACTGGTCTGCAGTTTTTACTTACTTTATTCTTCATTCTCATCTGTTCCACCCATTTCCAACTGGTGTATGATGTGTGAGCAGTCACGGATATCCCCTAACAATTGTTCCAGAGTATTTACTAGTTGTTCCTGGCTATATACTAGTTGCTCTAGAGGACTAACTAAATTCCACACCTCTATATGTCACCATTTTGCCCCACCCTCCTCTCCCTCATTTTTTTGTTCATATATGTATATATTATTGAGATTGTTCACATACCATTCAACTATCCAAAGATCCAAAGTGTACAATCAATTGCCCATGGTACCATCATACACCTATGCATCCATCAACACAATATTTTTTTTCAATTTTTAGAACACCCTCATCATTCCAGTAAAGAAATAAAGACAAAAAAAGGAAACTCAAATCCTCCCATACCCCTAACCATGCCCCCCTGCATTACTGATTCATAGTTTTTGTATAGTACATGTGTTACTGTTGATGAAAGAATGTTAAAATACTACTAACTGTAGTATACAGTTTGCAATAGGTATTCTTTTTCCTGTATGCCTCTCTATTATTAACTTCTAGTTATAGTGTCATACATTTGTTCTAGTTTGTGAGAGAGATTTCTAATATTGTATACTTAATCATGGACATTGTCTACCACAAGAGTCACTGTTTTATACATTCCCATCTTTTGACCTCCAACTTTCCCTTCTGGTGACATACATGACTCTGAGCTTACCCTTTCCACCACCTTCACACACCTTTCAGCACTGTTAGTTATTCTCACAGCATGCTACCATTAACCCTGTCCATTTCCAAATGTTTAAGTTCACCCTAGTTGAACATTGTGCTCATAATAAGCATCCACTCCCCATTCTTTAGCCTCATTCTATATCCTGGTAACTCTTATTTCATTTCTATGAGTTTACATATTATAATTAGTTCATATCAGTGAGAACCTGCAATATTTGCCTTTATGTGTCTGTCTTACTTCACTCAATATAGTGCCCTCAAGGTTTCTTCATCAACCCATTACTTTTAAAATGGTTTTATTCACACACCATACATTCCATCTTAAGTAAACAATCATTAGTTCCCTGTATAGTCATGTATTTATATATTCAGCACCATTGCCACTATCTATATAAGGACATCTCCATTTCTTCCACAAAGAAGGAGGAAGAGTCAAAGAAGGCAGAGAGACAAAAGACAAAGAAAAGTGAAAGAGAGAAAAAAATGAAAATAAAAAAAGACAAAACTTAACAACCAGAAAGCAACAAAAGTAAAGATAGCATTAACTTAAAGTAGAATGAAGAGTCAGACAACATCACTAATGCCAGGAGTCCCATACCCTCCTCCTATTGCCCACCCTCCAATATGCATTTAGCTTTGGTATATTGCCTTTTTTTTATTGAAGGAAGCATAATACAATATTTCTATAAATTATAGTCTCTAGTTTGCATTGATTGTATTTTCCCTCCAAACCCACCCTATTTTTAGCATCTTGCAATGTTGACATTCATTTGATCTACCTCAGGTAAAACATATTTGTACCTTTTTTTTACAATCATTGCACATCATAGGTTTCCCTGAGTTACACAGTCCCAGTCTTTATTGCTCATCTTTTGTTCTGGTGTCCCACATGGTCCCAACCTTCCTCTTTCAACCATACTCATAGTCACCTTTGTTCAGTGTACTTACATTTCTGTGATACTATCTCCCAAAATTGTTTTCCAAACCTCTCACTCCTGTCTTTTCCTTTCTGTCTGCAGTGCTTCCTTTAGTGTTTCCTGTAGAGCAGGTATCTTGTTCACAAACTCTGTCATTGTCTGTTTGTCAGAGAATATTTTAAGCTCTCCCCCATATTTGGAGGATAGTTTTGCTTGATATAGGATTCTTGGTTGGTGGTTTTTCTCTTTCAGTATCTTAAATATACCACCTCACTTCCTTCTTGCTTCCATGGTTTCCATTGAGAAACCCACACCTAGTCTTATCAAGCTTCCTTTGTATATGATGGATTGCTTTTCTCTTGCTGCTTTCAGGATTCTCTCTTTATCTTTGAGAATAGGCATATTCAGATCTATTCTGTTTGGGGTATGCTGCACTTCTTGGATCTGTAATTTTACATCTTTCATAAGAGATGGGAAATTTTCATTGACTATTTCTTCTATTATTGATTCTGCCCCTTTTCCCATCCCTTCTCCTTCTGGGACACCAATGGCATGTACATTCTTGTTTTTCATTTTGTCCTTAAGTTCCCAGAGACGTTGCTCATATTTTTCCATTCTTTTCTCTATCTTTTCTTTGGTGTGTAGGCTTTCAGGTATCTTGTTCTCCAGTTCCTGGGTGCTTTCTTCTGCCTCTTGAGATCTGCTGTTGTATGTTTCCATTGTGTCTTTCATCTCTTGTGTTGTGCCTTTCATTTCAATAGATTCTGCCAGTTGGTTTTTCGAACTTTCAATTTCTACCTTATGTATGACCAGTGTTTTCACTATACAGTTCATCTCTTTTGCCATATCTTTCCTAAACTTTTTGAATTGACTCATTATGAGTTGTTTCAATTCCTGTATCTCAGTTGAAGTGTAAGTTTGTTCCTTTGACTGGGACATAACTTTGTTTTTCTTAGTGTAGGTTATAGTTTTCTGTTGTCTAGGTATGGTTTCCTTGGTTACCCCAATCAGGTTTTCCCAGACCAGAACAGTCTCAGTTCCTCAAAGGAAGAAATATTCAGTGTCTGGTTTCCCTGAGGGTGTGTCTTAGAAGATTGGCATGCCCTGTGATGTCTCAGGTCACTGTGACTTTCTGCCCAGCAGGTGGTTCCTGTCAGCCTGTAACTCCAGACTGGTGTAAGGAAATGTGGCCCATGGCTGTTTTCCCCCAGGCTCTGGGGTGTGGTTCTGAATGGAAGGCAGGTAATAGAGCTGGGACCCACCCCTTTCTTCTTAGGGAAGATAACCACTTTAAGGAAAGGTCATTAGCATTTGAATAGACTGTGCCTGTGAAAGCTCCACTCTTGTCTTGGTCAAAGTGCTGGGAACTGGAAATGGCTGAGGCTTTCTCCACTGAGATGAAACAGGGACAGAAAGCCCCTCTTAGGGCCAGTCCATGGCCACCCTCTGGTTCTCCAAAGTCAGTCAACACCCAAAGCCTCTGTCTGGTTGTTGGGGATTTGTAGCTCATAGCAAGCAGTCCATGCTTGTTAATTAAAACCCCAGTTGGAACTCAGCTGAGTTATATTTGCTTGCTGGGGGAGAGCTTCTCTCTAGCACCATGAGGCTCTGCAGCTCAGGCTGTGGGAGGAGGGGGCTCCTGGCTTGGATCCACATTTTTTACTCACATATTTTATGCTATGATCTCAGGCATTCCTCCCAATTCAGGTTGGTGTATGATGAGTGGACAGTCATGTTTTCCCCCCACAGTTATTCTAGATTATTTACTAGTTGTTCCTGGTTGTTTATTAGTTGTTCCAGGGTAACTAAGTAGCTTCCAGGCCTCTCTATGCCACCATCTTAGATCCTCTCCCTTTCCCTCATTTTTAAAGGACAGTTTACTGGATAAAGAATTTGGAGTTGGAAGTTTTCTCTTCCAGTATTTTAAATATATCATACCCTGCCTTCTCAACTCAGTGCTGTCTGATGAGAAATTAGGAATTAACTTTATTGTGATTCCCATTTATGTGATGAATCGCTTTTTGCTTGTTGCTTTCATGAGTCTCTCATCTTTTGTGTTTGACATTCCAATTCATAGGTTTCTCAGTGTATGTGTGTTAAGAATATTCTGTTTGGAGTATGTTGTGTTTTTGAGCATGTATATTTATTTCCTTCATAAGAGTGGGGAAACATTCAGCCATATTTCCTCAAATATTCTTTCTGCATGTTTTCCCTTCTTTTCTCCTTCTGGGGTACACATCGCATGCTTGTGTGCTATCTGCTGTCATTTAAATGCCCAAGGCACTGGACAAGTTTCCTAATCTTTTATCTAACTCTTTTTCTGAGTGTAAGATTTCAACTGTCCTGTATTGTAGCTTACTGACATTTTCTGCAGCCTATTCAAATTTGTTCTATTCCTCTTGTGTCCTTTTCTTCAATTTTTGAACATTTTATTACCATTTAAAAAGAATAAGAATAAAAATTAAAATAAAAAAGAACATCAAAACATCCCATACCCCATCACTCCCTTTTATTAATTTACTTTTTTTCCTCATTTTTCTACTCATCTGTCCATATATTGAATAAAGGGAGTGGAAGCCACACAGTTTTCACAATCACACAGTCACACAGTGTAAGCTATATAGTTATACAGTCATCTTCAAGAATCAAGACTGCTGGGTGGCAGTGCAACAGTTTCAAGTATTTCCTTCTAGCTATTCCAATACACTAAAAACTAAAAAGGGATAACTATATAATGCTTAAGAATAGCCTCCAGAATGACCTCTGTACCCTATTTGAAATCTGTCAGCCACTAAAACTTTATTTTGTTTCATTTCTCTTCCCAATTTTGGTCAAGAATGCTTTCCAAATCCCACAATGCCAGGGCCAAGCTCATCCCAATAAGTCCTGTTCCACATTGCCAGAGAGATTTACATGCCTGGGAGTCATGTTCCACATAGGGGGAGGCTAGTGCGTATACCTGCAGAGTTGGCTTAGAGAGAGAGGCCACATCTGATCAACAAAAGAGATTATCTGGGGTGACACTTAGGCACAATTTTAAGTATGCCTAGTCTTTCTTTGCAGTAACAAACTTCTTAAGGGCAAGCACCAAGATCATGGGCTCAGCCTTCTAAATTGTTAGTCCCCAATGCTTGTGAGAATATCAGTAATTCCCCAAGATGGGAAGTTTGATAATACTACATTTTCCCCCAGTCCCTTGAGGGGGCTTTGCAAATATATTTTATTATCTGCTCAAATTTCTCTGAGATATATCGAAGCTGCACACTAACCTGTACAAACCAACCAGATTTCACTCTGTATTCAAAAGTCTGTGTAATTATGGTGTTTCTATAAACTGACTGTGCAAGTTAAATTATATAGTGTGCTAAAAAGATACAGATTTTGCACGTAATGAACATCTCTTCCTTTGGTCTCACATTGAAGTTGAAGTTGTAAAACACCATCAATATTTTCTTTACCCTTTAGTCTGATTTTCCTCAGTTCTAAAAAAGTCCATTTCATTCATATCTCTAATTGAAGTCTGATCTCTTTTTCAGACTCTTTAACATTTACTGTATGGGGTAATGGTGACATTTATAGCTTCTGGACTCTGGCTCTGTGTCTCAGATGTCACACATATACCCAAAGTTCCAGGGACCAACCAGGTTATAAACAAAGAGCTCAGCATGTCAGAAGTTAGAAATAGCCATGACATCTCAGGAATAGATGTAACTACTGTAATAGCTTGCAATCTAGAATCTTTACAATAAATAAGCCTTCCCCTGATAACCTAAGCTCTAAAATTAAATTCTCAGTGTTTACACTTTATAGTTAGTCCATATTAGTGAGGCATTATAACGTTTGTCTTTCCATTTCTGGTTTATTTCACTCTGCATACCATCCTCAATGTCCATTCATCTAGTATCATACCTCAAAATTTCATTCCTTCTTGTAGCAGCTCAATATTCCATTGTATGTATACACCACAGTTCACCATTCTGTTCAACAATCAATGTACCCATAGACCACCTCCATCCATTGCAAATTGTGAATACTGCCACCATAAACCCCACTGTGCAAGTGTCCATTTGTTTCCCTTTGTTCAGTTCTTCCAAGTATATCCCCAATAACAGGGTGGCAGGACCATATGGCAACCCCATGCTTAGCATCTTGTGGAACCACCACACTTAATTCCTGACAGGATACACTATTCTACTTCCCCAACCACAGTGATTAGGTACATCCCTCTCTCCACATATTCCTCAGTTGTGTCCCTCTGTTTATTTTAGATGGTTTTATTCACACACCATACATTCCCTCCTAAGTAAACAATTAGTGGTTCCCTGTATAATCACATAGTTATGCATTCACCACCAATATCTCGATGAGGACAATTCTATTTCATCCACAAAGAAAGAGGAAGAGGTGATAAAAGAATAAAAGAAAAATTAAAAAGGAAAAGAAAGAAAAAAATGACAACTAAAAAGCAACAAAAGAAAAATAAAATTAAGGTAAAATACAGTAAAATGTTCAGGCAACACTACCAATGCAAAGAATCCCATACCCCTTCCTTATATCCCCCTCTTATAGACATTTAGCTTTGATATATTGCTTTTGATACAGTTAATGTAAACATATTGCAATGTTGTTAACCATAGACTCTGTTTGCATTGTATTTTTCCCCAATACCATCCCATTTTCAACACCTTGCAAAGTTGACATTCATTTGTTCTTCTACAAGTAAAAATATTCTTATATTTTTACACTTAATCAAAATCACTGACCACTCTGGCTTTCAAAATGTTATATTGTCCCACTCTTTATCTTCTATCTTTCCTTCTGGTGTCTTTGTTCAGTGTACTTACAATATTGTGCTACCATCACACAGTATTGTGCTGTCCATTTCTGGATCTATACAATCAATCCTGTTGAACATTCTGTACTCCTTCAGGATCAAATACATGATCTTTACCTTCTTTCTATCTCCTGGTATCTTCATTTCTACACTCTTCTCCAAACCGGTGTCTCCTGTTTTTTCTTATCTGTCCTTAGCACTCCCTTTAGTATTTCTTGTAGAGGAGGTCTCCTTTTCACAAACTCTGTCAGTGTCTGTTTATCTGTAACTATTTTAAACTCCCCCTCATTTTTGAAGGACAATTTTCCTGGATATAAGATTCTTGGCTGGCAGTTTTTCTCTTTCAGTGTCTTGAATATATCATACCACTGCCTTCTCACCTTCATTGTTCCGACTGAGAAATGTGCACTTAGTCTTATTGAGTTTCCCTTGTATATGATGGATTGCTTTTCTCTTGCTGCTTTCAGAATTCTATCTTTGTCTCTGATATTTGACAATATGATTAAGTAACTTGTTATAGGTCTATTTGGATAAATTCTGCATGGGGTATGCTGTGCCTTTTGGACCTGTAATTTTATGTCTTTCATACAAGTTGGGAAATTTTCATTGATTATTTCTGCTATTATTCTTTCTGTACTTTTTCTCTTCTCTTCTCCTTCTGCGAATCCTATAAGATGTATATTTATGTGTTTCATATTGTCATTCTGTTCCCTGAACCCCTGCTCATATTTTTCCATTATTTTCCCTATCTGTTCTTTTGTGTGTAGGGTTTCAGATGTCCTATCTGCTAGTTTAGTAATCCTTTCATCTGCTTCTCCATGGCTGCTGTTGTATGTCTCCATTGTGTTTTTCATCTCTTCTTTTGTGCCTTTCATTCCCTTAAATTTTGCCATTTGTTTTTCCAGCTTACATATTATTCTTTATATTCACCCAGTGTCTTCTTTATATCCATCTTTTTTTTGTCACATTTTCTTTCAACTCATTGATCTGATTTAGAAGATTCATCTGAACATCTTTAATTAGTTGTTTTAACTCTTGAATCTCAGTTGAGTTGTTAGTTTGGTCTTTGACTGGGCTCTCTGTTCATGTTTCCTGGTGTAGTTCATGATTATTTTGTTGGCCAGGCATTTATTTTTCTTGATTAATTTATTCTGGAGGGTTGTTTCTATCTTTTCCCTTGGGTTTTCTTTTTGGTTTCTTTAAACTCTTTATTTGTTTCTCTCAATGGCCAGTTGTCAGATTTGTTCTGCCCCCACCCCCAGTCTTCTCCAAAATCAGGCACTCACCATGGCCTGTCACAGGGATGTAATGTAGACACTGGGAACCACAGCAAATTCACTGTGTGTTGTTATAATATAGATCTGCCAGCTTCCAGTGGTGCTCTGTTTTCTGCCAGTCAGTAACACCTGAGTTTGTTTTATAGCTCTGCCTTGACAGTTGGGTTGTCCTTATTTATCAGTGAAAACCAGGCTTGATGTCTGTTCAGGACATGTATACCAGCTACTGTGGTCCTAATAAAGGGTCTGAAGCATATTTTTTAAAAGCATTTCCATTCCTTTGCACTTTCTGGAATCTCCAGCAGATGGATACTTGGTAACTCAATCATCCTCAGAGGCTGCTTTGCCTCCAAGTACTGGCTGCTTCTACACAGGTGAGATGAAATTGTGGGATTCCTATGCCCTCACTTTGCTGGCCCAAATCTGGCTCAATGTGGAGCTACACCTGTGGAAGAGTACTCCCTAAGCTGGCCCAGTACTCCAGCTGTCCCCAAGGCAAGAATGTGGCCACCAGCTGCTTCTTCCCTTAAGATTTGGGGAGGGCTTTCAGGCCCAAGACTGGAAACAGAGTCTCTGCCCACATTTTCTGTCTCTGTCCCTCACTGACCTGGGCCTTGAAATATCTTCCCCTGTCTCCTGGGTCTTTGAACAGTAGGGTTATGTCTCACTGCTGTTAGATATTTTAAAATCTGTTTCTCTGGTGAGAGGGTTCCTGTCTGCTGATTCTCTGCCTTTTTCACACTGAGCCTGAGTGAGAGGAAGAGGAGAGGACCAGCGGGTCTGGGATGGAAGATTCCTCCATGATATTTCTTCTCTTTCTTCAATTTGGCATCTGCAGGGTCCTTCTCCAATCTATATCCTCTTCCAGATTTTCAAACTGTTCAGAATTGTCCTTTTTTTATTGAATCTCTGCAGACGAGTTTTCAATAACTGTTTACACTACTATGTTGATGATGTCACTCCTCTAGTGTACTTTTTTAATGCAATTTTATTGAGATATATTCACATAACATACAATTACCCAGAGTACAATCACAGTATCATCATATAGTTGTGCATTCATCACCACAATCTTTAAACATTTTCATTACTCTAAAATATGAAATAAAAATTAAAATAAAAAAGAACATCCAGAATATCCCATTCCCCTTCTCCCCCCATTGTTCATTTACTTTTTTAATACAGTTTTATTGTGATATATTCACACACCCTACAGTCACCCAGTGTACAATCTACTATTCACAGCACCATCATAAAGTTGTGTGTTCATCATCAGAATAAATTTTCCACTTTTTCCTTACTCCAAAATAAATATAAAAGCAAAAAAGAACAACCAAAACTTTCCATCCCGTCCATCCCACCCTATTCTTCATCTAATTTCTGTCCCCATTTTTCCACTCATCTGTTCATACACTGGATACAGGGAGTGCAAGCCACAAAGTTTTCACAATCACACAGTCACACTGTGCAAACTACATAGTTATACAAGTGTCTTCAAGAATCAAGGTCACTGGGTTGCAGTTCAACAGCTTTGTGTATTTACCTGTAGCCAAGTCAACACAGTAAAAACTAAAAAGTGATATCTAGCCACAGCACGATTAATGTCAGTGCCTCAGCAAGTGGAATAAAGTACCATATGTTCAGGCTCTCTTTAACCTGTGCAGGCACCCCTCTCTCTCTGCCCCTCTCTCTGCCAAACTTGTTCCACTTATCAAATCCTTCTTCTCCATTCCCCTCTATCAAAACAGCTTATCTCCAAACCCAGCACTCCCTCTGCTCCTCTTCCCAACTCTTTCTTCAATCCTTCCAAAAACCTTCTCCTCAATTCTTCTCCTCAAACTCCTCACCTAGCTCCATCCTCCAGTCTTCACTGTGCTTGATGCTGGCCCAGCCCCAATCCTGGCTCTGCTCTTGCCAGGGCTCCACACTGCCACCGCTGCTGCTACACCCCTCCCCAACCAGGGCCTGGCCACAGCTGCAATTGCAATTCTCCTCCTCCTTCTTATGCAGCTCCTAACATCCACAAAAAACTTCAAAACCTTTAAAATCTTTAACAATAAAAACGTAAAAAAGCCCAGCAAGAAAAACTTAAGGAGGAAGCCAAAGCCAAATCCCACACCCAAGCTTACCAGCTTCTTGCCTCAGCACTGAAAGAGACCCGAAGCCCTCCTAAACAAAAAGGGAAACCACCAGGAGCCTGCTTTAAATGGGAGCAGCCTGAGCACTGGGCCCAACAATGCCCAAATCCCCAGCATGCCCCCCTGCCAGGGCCCTGCCAGCTCTGCAAGCATGAAGGCCATTGGAAGTCCGACTGCCCCCAGGCTCCTCAAAGCATGAGAACATCGGTAACCCACCCAACTAAGACCCGAGCTTTGAACTCCCAGAACTCCTGGGACTAGCAGTTGAGGATTGTACATGCCTGGGAAACACACAAGGCCCTGCAATGATCACCCACACGGAGCCTCGGGTAACTCTCAGTAGCAGGTAAACCAATTTATATATATATTTAAAACCCCCTCACCTAAAACTCTTCTATCTACTAATAAAAACTCAGCTTACATATTGTTAAACCACTCAGTCATCCAGTTTAATACCTGCAAGTGCTGTTGATTCTTTTCAAAAATTGTGTTATTGCCTCAATGATGCATTAACTAAAGTTTTAAATATTTAGCATTATTCAAACAAGTTTAATTTTAATAGTAATAGTATGTTGGATAAAAGCCTTAAAGAATGTTTTTCTAATTAAAAAGAAAAAGGAAAATGGCTTTGTCTTAAATAACTGGTTGTTTAAAATGTAAGATGGAGCCTGAATGGATACAAAAAATTACAAAATGTTTGTGAAGGGGGAAGTTTATTTCTATAGTCAAAGTTGAGAAATAGGTTCAGAAAGTTGCAAAAAGTTTGCAAAAAAAAAATTGTTTCTGTTGTCAAAGTTAGAAAATGGTAAAAACTAGCAATATTACTGCTTAATGATAAAACCTCACAACTTAAAAAGGTTGTTTTGCAAAACAGAATTGCATTATGTATTCTGCCACCCAAAGCAGTACATGTGCTCTAATTAATATTTAATGTTGTATGTGCCTGATAATTCACAAAATGTAAACACTCCTCACCCTACTGCAAGCTCCTCACATTACTGTCTCCCATTGTTTTACTATCAACCCTACCACTCTCCTTCTGCTTCTCCTATCCTACTTCTTATCTCTTTCATTCTGAAACCTTGTTTCTTTCAACTTCTAACCAAGTTTATTCACAGACCTGTTTAAGCTATGATAAACCAAGTGGTAGATGGCATGCTGCTCCTCCAATGAACACACACTTGCCAGCCACTACCCCACAATGAAACATCTGGACAACTCTACACCCCCCACCAGCCAGAAGCAGATACAGAAGAACATATCTGCAACCCCTCAGCACCCCTAGAAAATAAAAGAAAAAGCCTGGAATGTTAGACAAAACTCACCACTCACAACACATACACAACACACCCTTAGAAGCTCTTCCAGAACAGAAATGACTGTTAACATAAAACCCACTCTTAGCTAACACAGCAGTCTGAGCAAGGACAAAAAAAAAAATTTCCATAATGTAATAACCTCCCTTACATCAACTCCTTATCTTAAGTCAACTTCTTATCTTACCCTGAACACCCCTGATGTCAACTCCTTATCTTACCCTGAGCAAACCAATCCCCTTACTCAACTCCATACTTCTCTATCTTACCCACGAACATTTATTCCCCCAACCCCCCTCCCAAAAAGCTATAAAAATTTGCTCCCACTTTTGTTTGGGGCTGTTGCCACTCTTAGGCTTCAGCCCACCTGTGCATGGCTACAATAAAACTTTCTCCAATTAAGCTTTGATCTCTTCTCTTCCCAGTCAGAAAACCTAACACTTCCCACTCTCTGACATAAAAATATCTTACAAATGTATATGGAGGAATTGCTACTTTTTGCTAAGTAGGTTCAATCAGCATAATGTTATCAATGTAGGGGCAGTGTGATATCTTGTAGAAGGTAATGGTGATCAAGGTCCCTGCAGACTATATTATTACATAGGGCTGTAGAAATGAATACTCTTGATGTAGGAAACTGTAGGTGTATTGCTAGCCTTCCCAGAAAAAAAAATGTTCCTGGTAGATTTTATGAATAGGTACTGAGAAAAACTTTTTGACAATTGAATAGTTGCATACCTTGTTCCAGGGGATGTATTAATTTCCTTAAGCAATGATACCACAACTGGAACAGGTGCTGTGATTGGAGTCACCACCAAGTTGTTTCCTGTAGTCCACTGTTATTATGCAAGATCCATTTTCTTTCTGCATAGGCCATATAAGAGAATTGAATGGGGACATTGTGGGACTCATCCTTCAAGTCCTTAATGGTGACACCCACAGTACTCCCTCCTGGAATGCAGTATTGCTTTCTTTTAAAAGTATTTTCATTGAGGTATGTTTATATACTGTGATGGTTAGGTGGTTAGGTTCATGTGTCAACTTGGCCAGGTACACAGCTGTCTGGTCAAGCAAGCACTTGTCTAACTTCTACTGTGAGGATGTTTGTGGCTGGTTAATAAACCAACAGGCTTGTTTACTAAATCATCAATCAGTTGGCTGCAGCTGTGACTGATGATGTCAACAAAGGGCATGCCTTCCATAATGAGAGAATACAGTCAGCTGGATTTAATCCAATCAGTTGAAGACTTTTAAGTGAGACAGATGGAGGACCTTCACTTCTTCTTCGGCTGACCGGCGAAGTGTTTTCTGAGGAGTTCATTGAAGTTGCCAGTTCGTTTCCTGAGGATTTCATCAAACACATTCGTCAAAGTTGCCAGTTCATTTCCTGAGGAGTTCATCAAGCATCTTCATTGGAGTTGCCAGTTGGCTGCCTGCCCTATGGAATTTGGACTCATGCATACCCACAGTTGTGTGAGACATTTTTATAAATCTTATATTTATAGATATTTCTCATTGATTCTGTTTCCTTAGAGACCCCTAATACACATACCATATAGTCCATCTAAAGTGTACAATCAGTGGATTTAATTATTATCGAGTTGTACATTCATCAGCATAATCAATTTTAGAACATTTTCATTACTCCAAAAAGAAAAAAACCCTATACCCCTTAGCAGTCAACTCTCAATCCCTCTATCATTCCCCCACCCTACATAACCACTAATCTAATTTTGTCTCTATGGATTTATTAATGGTATCATACAATATGTAGTAACTTGTGCCTGCTTTCTTTCACTTAGCATATTTTTTATAAATTATTGTTTTTTAATAATTAGAAAAGTAGGTTTATAGAAAAGTCATGTAAAAATACAACATACCCATATACCCCATTATTGTTGACACTTTGCATAACTGTGGTACCTTTGTTACCATTGATGAAAGAATATTAAAATATTACCATTAACTGTAGTCCATAGTTTACATTAGGTGTATTTTATCCCATATATGACCTTATTATTTTTCCCCTTGTATAATCAGACATTCTTTTTATAAAAGTATAAACAGGCACTGTTAAACATAAACAGAATTTTGTGGGACTCTTTGGTGAGATATATATATATATATAAACTATTTACCATGAATGCTTAGGATTCTCCTTGAATGGAATGATCAATATAAATCACCAAATCACCATGTGAAAAAGGTGAACATTTCTCTCCAAAATGAAAATCTTTTACAAAGCAATACCAAAAGTCTAACAAATTTCCAGTAATTACTAAGAAGACTGAAAGAATAATATATTACTTGATTATAGTATATATGCTAAAGATATTGACATTATCAGTTGAAGTATAATCTTAATTATACATGCAAAAAGCTCATTAATTTGAATACACAGTTGAAAAAGAGCTTTCTACATTCATTTATGATAGATAAGTAAGCCTTGTTTTAAGACATGGGTTTTGTGAATATGGTTATTATTTGAGGTCTTCATTCAAATAAGTTCATTCAAATATTTCTTTGGGAAACAGAGGTTTAACATATTCTTTACAAACAGCAAAAATACAAATCACAAATAAAACTATTATATTAGTTATGACTTACATCTTTCTTAAACCTTTATGACTTCCCTGAAAAAAATAATCTAAACCAACCTGAACTACATGTTCTTCACATACACTGATCTTTTATCATGAATTAAATCCTTCCACTGTAACTACACTTTAAGGCAGACAAAGAATGTAATAAATCTATTAGAAAAGATGATACTCTTTTCAATTAACCATAGAGAAACTATTATTACTAAGATGTAATTAATTCTCAGTGCCTCTTTTGTTATCCTGACACTTTTCATCCAGAATACAGAGTAAATTCTAGGGCACACAGGTTTCATAAACTCTGAACTGATGTTTGTTGTTCACAAATTCTTTCAGATTTTAGGCATCATCATATATTCTGCTGCAAGACATCGAGAGATGATACTGTCCACCATGCTGACACCTTTCTGATTCAGATTCAAGAGGATCTTCAATAAATGTTTCTGCATTGAAATCCAAAGGTTCTGCATCTTGAAGGAGTTCTATTTGGTCCCTTTCAGTCCTATTATTAGCCATGGTATATTTGGATGACCGGTTGCTACCAATATCTGCAAAGTTTGACTCTTTGGGGTCATGAACATTTCTGTTTCTAGTGGAACATTCACTATTGTGTCCATAATGTTCTTTCCATTCTTGTCTTCGATTTTCACCTTCTTCTTGCCTTTGCCTTTTTCTTTTCTCTCATCTGATTAATTCTTTTCCTTCATCAACTGAGTCTGATGTCATACTATTATCTCCCATAAACTGCTGGAAACCAAGTAGAGTCAAACAGCTAAAATAAGTAGCAATGCAGAGAATTACCACCAACATATGATAATAAATATAAAATCCATCTGCAATAAAGGATAAAACTTTCATGGAACCCATAATAAATGTATAAGCAGTTGGTTGAGTAGTCTGGTGAGAGATGGATGAATCCATATGGGTCAATACCAAGAAATTAAGACATAAAGGAGGAATCAAATGGCAAAATAGCATGTCACTGAAAAGAAGGCTATAAATATCAGTCTGATGATGAGAAGCCAAGAAATAATAATTAAATACATGCATCCTGAACACAGTAGAATAAACACAGATACTTAGGAAGAAGATAGAAAGGAAGCAAGCAATCTCAATATAAATATAATTTTTATATGTTTATGTTTCTGCCAGCTATATGGAGACTGCAAAGAGGGATAAGACAGGTCTAGTGCTAAAGAATGTGCAATCTGATCATACAATGATCACTGAGAAGATGGACAAATCCACAGCATGTATTCTGTAAAACCATGGTTGCAAAAAACATTCCCAGTAACATTCAACTGTAGAATTATAGAAATACTGGATAAATCTATTTTATGGCTCTGGTGTTTGAAAGGTGAGAACAAACTGATGAGTTGCACTGGTTTCATTTTTTGCTACATCTTCAAGATAAAATGCTTGTTCCAAAAGAATCTGCCACTGTAGTTGTGTTCAATGGTGCCTCTGAACTGAATACATCACCTGTTTATGCAGTTTTACCTGACTTTTTTCACTTGGGTAGGTATTATCCTCTTCATAAAAATCTTCATAATCATCCATATTCCTACCCATTTTGTTCCTGATACTCAATAGGGCACCTTTTTAGTATTGTATCAACACATTTTCTCAAAGGGTGGTTGTACTTGATGCTTTCATTCACTTTACCAGACCTCCTCCATGACATCTTCTAAATTCTCTTCTGCATCTGCTTTCTCTGTCATCAGTTTGGCTGCCTTAAAATAAGTTTTCATAAGTAGATAACTCCAACCCCTTTTTTCTCCATTCCAGTATGACCAAGGAATTTTCACCAACCTATAACCTAACAACAATACAAGAAGAAACAGACCCCATGTATTTGCAGCAGCTATACCAATTGTTTGAAGCTGGTTCCATTCTAAGTGCAAATATGGAGTTACAGCTACATAAATTTAAAATGCTCCAAAAATCAGCAAATAGGTGTCACATTCTCATTCAGTGCAGTTTTTACCTTTCCAGTGGTACAAAAGCCTCCTGATCTTGCATATGATTGCATGAAAGGTGACAGAATTCATGTTAAAAACTGAGATGTCCAACATACTACCCTCCAGAAAATTGGCATGATTCCATCAGGAATGTAACTCCATGGCTTGAAACATGGATGTTTTCTTGGAACCGGGGTAGGTAGCAGTTACATAAGTTCCTGTAATGTTGGTATTCTCAGAAGGGCTTGAATTTGCAGCAGCATGCTTGCAGCGGTTGTATATTGTCGTACTAACATCCAGAGGCAGTATGAAGACAATAAGCAGAGATATCAAGCAAGCAGCATTCGAATAATTACAAGTCTATGCTGTTTCTTAAAGTCTCCCTATCAACGAAGTATGAATAATGCCAGAAAAAAGACAAAAACAATCTTGAGTCCCAAAGTGGCACCACTCATTATCGAATGTTCACTCTGACTAACCAAAGTAATTCACATACAGGTCTGGATCATATCTGTAAACTGTAAGGTGAGCTAGGCTCCTGGTTTCCCTCAGCAGCAAGGAATGTGGACCCCACAGCGGGGTACCCTTCATCTCTGACACGCTCAGCCCCAGACCCCAGAATGCTTCACGCACCCTCCACCCCCTCAGGCTCACCGTCCGCTCTCGCCAGACAGTGTCTGGAAAGAACTGGGTAACTCCGTGTCCGCCAAAGCCGTCTAGGGTCTAGACCCCACACTCCAAGGTGAGGGTGGTGGAAATCATCAGAAGGCCTGCAGGCTCCCGGGAAAGGAAAACCTGCTCCTAATCAAGTAGCTGACATTTCCCAGTCAGCCCTAGCGCCACCCGCTTCTGCTTCCCCGCTGGCCTCATAGGCTGTCCTGCCCCACAGCCACAGGGTTGTGGGTTTACGACCCTATTATTAACACCTTGTAATAGTGTTTTACATTGTTATAATTCATGAAAGAACATTCTTATACTTGTACTATTAGCTACAGTCCATCATACACAAGAGTTTACCATGTTAGACAGTCCCATGTTTTACCTTCTAACTTTCATTAGGGTAACATACATAACCCAAAACTTTCCCTTTCACAAACATAATTCAGTGCTATTAATTACATACACAGTAATGTGCTACCATCACCAATATCCATTTCAAAACATTTACAATCAACCTATGTAGAAATTCCACACAAATTAAGTATCAGCTCCCCATTCTCTAACTCCATTTTATCACCTGGTAACCTATATTCTAGATTCTAACTCTATGAGTTTGCTTATTATAGTTAGTTCATAACAGTGATATCATACAATATTTGTCCTTTTGTCTCTGGCTTATTTCACTCAACATTATTTCCTCAAAGTTCAACCATGTTGTTTCATGCTTCGGGGCTTCATTCCTTCTTAGAGCTGAATAATATCACATCAAAAGTATATACCACATTTTGTTTATCCATCTTGTTTATACATTCATCAGTTGATGGACACTTGGGTTGCCTTCATCTTTTGGCAATTGTGAATAATGCCACTATGAACATCAATGTGCAAATGTCTGTTTGAGTCTCTGCTTTCAGTTCTTCTGGGTATATGCCTAGTAGCTGGACAGCCAGGTCATATGGCAATTCTTCACTTAGCTTCCCGAGGAACTGCCAAAATATCTTCCACAATAGCTGCAGCATTTTACATTCCTGCCAGCCTTGAATGAGTGTTCCTATTTCTCCATATCTTCTCCATCACTTTTAGTTCTCTGTTTTTTTTTTTTAAAAGTGACAACTCTAGTACGGGTAAAATGCCATTTTGTAGTTTTGATTTGCAATTTCATAATAGCTAGTGATGTGCATCTTTTCGTGTGCTTTTTAGCCATCTGTATTTCCTCTTTAAGAAAATGTCTATTCAAGTCAATGGCCCATTTTTAAATTGAGTTTTTTGTCTTTATATTGTTGAGTTGTAGGATTGCTTGATATATCTTTGATATTAAACCCTTTCCAGATATGTGATTTCCAAATATTTTCTCTCATTGAGTAGGTTGCCTTTTTGCTTTCCTGACAAAGTCCTGTGGAGCACAAACATTTTTAATTTCAAGGAGGTCCCATTTATCTTTTTTGTTGTTGTTGTTCATTGCATGTGCTTTGGGTGTAAAGTCTAAGAAACCACTACCTACCTCAAGATCTTGAAGATGCTTCCCTACATTTTACTCCATGACTTATATGGTCCTGGTTCTTACATTTAGCTTTTTGATCCATTTTGAATTACTTTTTATATAAGCTGTTAGATAGGGGTCTTCTTTAATTCTTTGTATTTAGATATCCAGTTCTCCCTGCATGATTTGTTGAAGACTATTCTGTTCCAGTTGAGTGGACTTGGCAGCCTTGTCAAACATTAATTGGCCATAGATGTGAGGGTCTATTTCTGAACTCTCGATTTGATTCCATTGATCTTTATATCTATCTTTATGCCAGTAACATGCTGTTTCAACCACTATAGCTTTGTTATACTCTTTAAAGCCAGGAAGTGTGAGTCCTCCAGCTTCATACTTCTTTTTCAAGATGTTTTTCACTCTTCAAGACCACTTACACTTTGTTCCAGTTTGCTAGAGCTGCTATTAAGCAAAATACTAAAAATGGATTGGCTTTTATAAAGAAGATTCATTAGGTTACAAATTTACAGTTCTAAGACCATGAAGTGTCCAAATTAAGGCATCAACTAAAGGATAGCTTCACTGAAGAAAGGCCAATGGTGTCTGAAACACCTCTGTCAACTGGGAAGGCATGTGGCTGGCGTCTATTGGTCCTTTGCTCCAGGGTTGTGTGTCAAAATGGCTTTCTCTAAAATATCTCTGTGCTTCTGTCTTTGCTCCTCTCTCTCAGCTCCTGTGCAACCTTGTTCCTTTCTCCCAGGGCATTTCTCTTTAAGCATCTGGAGTTCCTCTCTTAGCTTCTCCAGGGCAATCTCTGGGCTTCAACTCATGGCTTAGCATCTCCAAACATCCTTATGTCTGCATCTCCAAGTGTCTCCAAGCATCAGTGCCTGTGTTGGCTCATGAGCTCTCTTATGTACTTCAGTGAACCAAAAAAGACCCACCCTGAATGGGTGAGATGCAAACCTCCATGGAAATGACTCAAAGTTCTCACCAATGGTTGGATGAGTCACATCTCCATGGAAACCCTCAGTCAAAAGATTCCACCCTAATCAAAAAATAAGTCTGCCCCCACAAGATTGCATCAAAGAGCATGGATTTCTGGGGTACACAATATATCCAAACTGGCACATTCCACCCCCTGGATCCCAGAAAGACATGCTCTTTCCAAATGCAAAAATACATTCAATCCATCACAATATAGATAAGTATAAAGTCTTATCAAAATCAGTTACAGTCATGGTTTGTCCTAAGACAACATTCTTCTCTGTGCAACTTAGAACAAGTTATCTGCTTCCAATGTACAAAGGAGGAACAGTCATAGGATAAACATTCCCATTGCCATAGGGAGAAATTGGTAGGAAAACAGGGGTTACAGGACCAAAACAATTCCTAAAACTACAGGGCAAACTATATTAGATTTCAAAGTCTGAGAGACATTTATAGAATGATGTTTAATCCTCAGGAAATGAGAGAGCAGAAGTCCCATCCTTTCCAAAGGCTTATGCACAGACTTTTTTCTCTACAAATGCAGGGGTGATTGCGCCAACATTTCCATGCATTGGGGAGACCACCTTCTTATTGGCCCCACCCTCCTTAAATATCAGGGTGATGCCCAGACTCTTACATCTCCAGGGCACACATTCAACCCCTCAGAACAATGCAGTGGTGACCAGGTTCTCCCCAACCTCCAGGGAATGTGCTCAACCCTCTCTGAGACATGGGGTGGCAGCACTCTTCCTGGGCTTTGAGGTGGAAGGCCCACCCTCTGCTCCAGGGCAAACTCACTATTTCCACGTGCATGGTAGTTCCTCTCTCCTGACACAAGATTTCTTGGCTCCAGACCTTAGTTTCCACGGTTTTGCTTTTGAAGTCATCTTTCCTTCACTTTGTCCCTTTTCTGTCCCTTTTACTCCAGACTGGCAGTGGTTTTGTCTACACAGATATTGCAAAAAAATTGTTGGCTTGGCATTCAACATACAGGGGTCAAAACCATCAGACAATAGGACTTTCTCCAAATCCTTCCTGGAAAACTCCATCTCTAATCCTGGATTGTACTGAAATGGCCTTAAGTTACCATGTTTGGTTAAATCCTAATGTGGGGCACCATCCCCTGGGGTCTCAATTTCTGGAGGCCCAGAATATTCTATATCATCAATTTCTGGTTTCTTTGTGCCAAAGAGTTAAATTCTCAGCTTATCTCTTTCCTCTTACATTTTACTATAAACTGCAAGGAGAAGCCAGGCTGCATTTTCCACAATTAATTTGAAAATATCTTCAGCTAAGTATCCCAACTAATAGCTTTCAAATCCTGCCTTCCATCTGACACCTGGACTCAATTTTGCCAAATTCTCCACAACTTTAAAACAAGGATCACCTTTCTTCCAGTTTTCAATGACACATTCATCATTTCTGTCTAAGGCCTCATCAGAATTATCTTTAATGTCTCTATTTCTACCAACAGTCTCTCCAAAGTGATCTAGGCATTTTCTGTCAAGCTCCTCAGAATTCTTCCAGAATCTTCCCATTATCTATTTAAAAAGCCACTCCAACATGTTTGGTATTTGCAAATTCAGCAGCACTCCACTTCTCTGGTACAAAAATCTGTTCCAGTTTGCTAATGCTGCTGTTAGGCAGAATAAAGGGGATTTATTAGGTTACAATGTCACAGTTGCAAGGCCATAGATAAGTCCAGACAAAGGCATCAACAAGAGGATACCTTCACTGAAGGAGTGACGACGGCATCCAGAACATCTCTGTCAACTGGGAAGGTATGTGGTTGGCATCTATTGGTCCTTTGCTCATGGGTTGTTTCAAAATTGCTTTCTCCAAAATGTCTCTGCACTTCTGTCTTTGTTCCTCTCTCTCAGCTCCTGTGTGTCCTTGTTTCTTTCTCCGAGAGCATTTCTCTCTAAGCAACTGGGTGTCCTCTCTTAGCTTCTCTGGGGCAAACTCTGGGCTACATCTCTTAGCTTAGTATCTCCAAACATCCTCTGTCTGCAACTCCAAGCATCTCCAAGTGTCAGTACCTGTGCTGGCTTCTGAGCTATCTTAAATACTCTAGTGAATCAATCAGGACCCACCATGAATGGGGAGGGTCAACACCTCCATGGAAATAACCCAATCAAAGGTCTCACCAATGGTTGGGTGAGTCATATCTCCATGGAAACAATCAAAAGATTCCACCCTAATCAAAAGACTAATAAATATGTCCCCACAACATTGCATCAAAGCATATGGCTTTTGTGGGAGACGCAATATATCCAAACCAGCACACAATTCCAAATAAATTTGATAATTTCCTTTCCCATTTCTGCAAAATAGGCCATTTGAATTTTTATAGGGATCGCATTGAATATGTAAATCAAGTTGGGTAGAATTGGCATCTGAATATTTAGTCTTCCAATACATGAACATGAAAGGTCCTTCCATATATTTAGGTCTTCTTTGATATCTTTTAGCAATGATTTGAAGTTTTCTGTGTGCAAGTCCTTTACATCCTTGGTTAAATTTATTCCTAGATATTTGATTCTTTTAGTTCCTACTGTAAATGGATTTTTTTTCCTCAGATTGCTCATTACTAATGTATAGAAACACTACTGAGTTTTGTGTGTTGATCTTGTATCCTGACACTACTGACATTGTTCATTAGCTCTAGTAGTTTTGTTGTGGATTTTTCAGGATTTTCTGTGTGTATGATCATGCCATCTGCAAAGAGTGAAAGTTTCACTTCTTTCTTTCCAATTTGGATGCTTTTTATACTTTTTCTTGCCTAACTCCTCTAGCTAGAACTTCTATCACAATCTTGAATAAAAGCGGTGACATTGGGGATCCTTGTTTTGTTCCAGATCTTAGAGGGAAAGCTTTCAGTCTTTCACCATTGAGTGAAAAGACATATTATGTCTCCATTGAGTATCATGTGGGCTGTGGGTTTTTTCATATACACCTTTTATCATGTGGGGAAGTTTCCTTCTATCCATATCTGTTGAAGTGTTTTTACCCAGAAAGTATGTTGGATATTGTAAAATGTTTTTTATGTGTTAACTGAGATAATCATGTGTTTTCTTTTTCCATTTTGACTCCTTAATGTGGTATATTACATTACTCGATATTCTTGCTTTTAATCACCCTTGCATACCTCAAAAAAAAAAAATCACTTGATCATGCTGTATAATTCTTTTAATGTGCTTTTAATGTGCTGTTGTGTTTGATTTGCAAGAATTTGTTGAGGATTTTTGCATCTATATTCATTAGGAAATTTGGTCTCTAACTTTCATTTTTTTAAGTATCTTTATCTTGCTTTGTTATTTGTGTGATTTTGACCTCATAAAATGAGTTAGGTAGTGTTCCCTGCTCTAAATGCAAATCTGTTATAAGACACAAGGAAGGAGACTATAAAATAATAAAAGGGGCAATCCATCAAGAAGAAAAACAATAAAAAATATTTATGTACCTAACCAAGGTGCCCCAGAATACATGAGGCAAACACTGGCAAAAGAGAAGGGAGAAATAGACATCACACCAATAATAATGGAAGCTTCAATACACCACTGTCATCAGTAGATAGAACATCTAGAGAGGATCAATAAGGAAACAAAGTACTTTAAAAATATGATAAATGAACTAGACCCAACAGACATATACAGAACATTGAACCCCAAAAGAGCAAGTGCTCATGGATCATTCTGCAGGATTGACCACATATTGGGTCACAAAACAAGTCTCAATAAATTTAAAAATATTGAAAGTATGTAAAGCACTTTTGCTGACCATAATGGAATGAAGCTTGAAATCAATTATAGTTGGAAAACTGGAAAATTTGCAAATACAAGGAAGTTTAACACATTCAAATAATCAGTGGGTCAAAGAAGAAATTGCAAGATAAATCAGTAAATATCTCAAGATGAATGAAAACAAGATTAGAACATATCAAATCTTTCGGGATGCAGCAAAATCCATGCTGAGAAGGAAATTTATATCCCTACATGCCTAAATTTAAAAAGAAGAAAAAGCTGAAATAAAAGACCTAACTGCACTCCTGAAGGAACCAGAAAAAAATAGCAAACTGATCCCAAAGTAAGCAGAAGGAAAGACATAAGATTAGAGCAGAAAAGAAAAAAAAAAATGAAATTAAAAAACAATAGAGAGAATTACCAAAATTAAAAGTCAGTTCTTTGAGAAGATCAATAAAGTTGGCAAACCCTTAGCTACACTAACAAAAGATACAAGAGATAAGATTCAAATAAAAAAGTCATAAGTGAGAGGGGGAACAATACTACTGAACCCCTAGAAATATAAAGGATCATAAGAGGATACTATGAACAAATGTGTGTCAACTAATGAGACATATTGGATGAAATGAACAGATTCCTAGAAACACATGAACAGCCTACAAGGACTCTAGAAGAAATATAAGACCTCAGCAACCAACTGCAATAAAGAGATTGAATCAATCATCAAAAATCTCCCAACAAAGAAAAGCCCAGGACCAGATATCTTCACAGGTGAATTCTACCCACCATTCCAAGAAGAATTAATACCAATCCTGCTCAAATTCTTCCAGTATTGCTTTTTTATTAATGCAATTTTATTGAGATATATTCACATACTTGAAAATCATTCAAAGTGTACAATCAATGGTTCATGGTATCATCATACAGTTGTGTATTAATCACCACAATTTTTGAACATTTTCATTACTCCAAAGAAAAATAAAAATAAGAATAAAAGTAAATATGAAAATTAACATCCAAAACATTCCATACCACTTATCCACCTATTATTAATTTTTAATCTTTATTTTCTTATTCATCTCTCCATAGTCTGGATAAAGGGATTGTCATTCTCAAGGTTTTCACAATTACACAGCCACAGCATAAAAGCTATATAGTTATAAAATCATCTTCAAGAATTAAGGCTAGTGAATTACAGTTCAACAGTTTTGGGTATTTCCTTCTAGCTATTCTAATACACTAAAAAGAAAAAATGGAATATCTATATAATGCATAAGAATAACCTCAAGAATGCCCCCTCAACTCTATTTGAATCTCAGCCACTGAAACTGTTTCATTTCTCTTCCCCTTTTTTGGTCCAAGAAGGCATTTTCAATCTCAAGATGCCAGGTCCAGGCTCACCCCCAGGAGTCATGTCCCACAATGCCAAGGAGATTTACAACCCTGGGAGTCATGTCACATGTAGGGGGAGGGTAGTGCATTTATTTGCAGAGTTGGCTGAGAGAGAGAGGCCACATCTAAGCAACAAATGAGGTTGTCTGGGGGTGTCTCTTAGGAATAATTATAAGTAAGCTTAGCCTCTCCCTTGCAGTTACAGGCTTCATAAGGGCAAGCCCTAAAATCAAGGGCCTGGCCTATTAAATTGGTAGTCCCCAATGCTTGTGAGAATATCAGAAATTCCCCAGGTGGGGAAGTTTAAAATGTCCACATTTTCCCACAGTCCTTCAAGGGGGCTTTACAAATATATACTATACTCCATTCCAGTTCTCACTCCACAGGTCAGAGAACCAATGTGGGGATTCTGTCAGTTGCTGAGTATGTCTATTCCAATTATGTGTTCCATAACCAGGTAAATCATCACAGTATGGTTTTGAGGTCCCAATGGATCAACTCTGATGCATCTGGGTTAAAACTTCATTGATCTCCTTATCTCAGTAAGCTCCTACTCTGACTTGTGGGTCAAAAGGAACATTTTTTTATTGGAGAAGTCATAGATTTATAGAGAAATTATGCAGAAAATACAGTTTTCCAATATACCCCCCTCATATATGCTGGTTTCTCCATTATTAAGTCTTTGCATTAGTATGGTAAATTTGTTACAATTGATGATAGTATATATTTTAATTTTACCATTAGTTACAGTTCATAGTTTACAATAGACCTCACTGTGCTGTATAATCATATGTTTTTATTTTCTTAACTTTTATACAAGCAACATGTAATTAAAATTTCTCCTTTTAATCACATTTAGATATATTACACACTGGTGGGAATTACATTGAATGTTGGGCTATAATCACTACCATACCACCCACTGCCAAAATATTTCATCATGTCAAAGAGAAATTCTCTGCCGACTATCCATTAATTCCACATTATTTACTTCCATCCTGGCCCCTTGTAACCAGTGTTCTAGTTTCTGAATTTATTAATTTTCTTTTGCTAATTGTTTCATGCCAGTGAGATCATATATTTTCCCTTTTGCATCTAGTTTATTTCACTCAACATGATGTCTTCAGAGTACATCCATTTTTTGCATGTATCAGAACTTCATTCTTTTTTATGGCTGAATAATATTATATTGCATGTATATACAACATGCTTTTATCCATTCATCTCTTTATGGGACAGTTGGGTTTCTTCCATCTTTTGCCAATTGTGAATAATATCACTTTGAAGATTGGTGTGCAAATATCTGTTTGAGACCCTCCTTTCCATTTTTTCAGGTATATAGCTAGAAATGGAATTTCTGAGTCATATGGTTATTCTATAATTAACATCCTGAGGAACAACCAAACTGTTTTTCACAGAGGCTGCACCAATTTAAATTCCCACCAATGATTCAGAGTCCATATACTGCACATCTTCAACACTTGTTATTTTCTGTTTTATTAATTGTAGCCATTCTGTGAAATGGTGTCTCTTTGTGGTTTTGATTTGTATTTCCATAATGGATAATTATGTTGAGCACCTTTTCACTTGTTTTTTGGCCATTTGTACATCTTGATTGGTGAAATGTCGACACTTTTGCCCTTTTGTAATTGGGTTGTCTTTTTTTTGTTGAGTTTTAGGAGTTCTTTATATATTCAGGATATTAAGCCCTTCTCATATATGTGGTTTCCCAATATTTTGTTTCATTCTGTAGGCTGTCTTTTTAATATCAAGATGAAGTTCTTTGATGCATAAAAGTTTTTAATATTTATGTGGTCCCATGTACCTATTTATTTTGCTTTGTTCTTGCTTATGCATTTTGTGTAAAGTCTAAGAAAACATTGTCTAACAGTAGGTCTGGAAACTTCCCTATGTTGTCTTATATGAGTTTTAGAGTTTGAGTTCTTATATTAAACCTTTGATCAATTTTGAGTTATTTTTTATGTGGGTAAGTGAGGGGCCCATATTCATTTTTTTTTTTTTTGCATATGGATACCCAGGTTCACTATAATCATTTTTTGAAGAGACTATTCTATCTGCATTAAGTGGAGTTGACTAAATTGTCAAAAGTCAATTGGCAATAGAAATGATTGTTTATTTCTGAATGCCCAATTTGATTCCATTTATTTCCATGTCAGTACTTATGTATGTACCATGATAATTTTATTACTAAAGCTTTGTAATAAGTTTTAAAATAGGGAAGTGTGAGTCCTCCAACTTTGTTTTTCTATTTCAAGATGATTTTCATTTTTTGGGGAACCTTAACTTTCCATATGAGTTTAATGATGGGCTTCTCCGTTTCTACAGAGAAGGCTGTTAGAATTTCTATTGAGATTTCATTGAATCTGTAAACACTTTGGGTAGAATTGACATCACAACAATATTTAGTCTTCCAATCAAAGAACATAAAATGTCCTTCCATTTATTGAAGTCATCTTTGACTTTTTTACAATGTTTCATAGTTTTCCATGTATAATTTCCTTACATCCTTGGTTAAATTTATTCCTAGATATTTCATTGTTTCATTGCTCTTGTAAATTGATATGTTTTCTTGTTTTCTTCTTCAGATTGTTCATTATTAGGAATAGAAACACTACTGATTTTTGCATGTTACTCTTATACCCCACCACTTTGCTGAATTTATTTGCTATTGTAACTTTGTTGTGGATTTTACAGGATTTTCCCCAAATAGGATAATGTCACCTGTAAATAGGGAAAAAATTATTTCTGCTTTACAATTTGGGGTGCCTTTTCCTTCTTTTTCTTGCCTAATTTCTCTGGCTAGAACTTCATCTACTGCTGAATAACATAGGTGACACTGGGCATCTCATTTTTATCTTAATCTTAGAAAGTAAGTATTCTGTCTTTCACAATTCAGTATTATGCTAGCTGTAGAGTTTACATATATGCTCTTTATCACACTAAGGAAATAGGTGCACCTATTGACTGTTGGTGGGAATGTAGAATGGTGCTCTGGAAGGCAGTTTGATGGTTCCTCAGGGAGCTAAGTATAGAATTACCATATGATCCAGAAATCCCATTACAAGGTTTATACTCAGAGGAACAGAAAGCAGGGACACAAATGGACATTTTTACGCCAATGATTATAGCGGCATTATTTACAATTGCCAAGAGATGGAAACAGGCCAAATGCCCATCAATGGATCAGTGGATAAACAAACTGTGGTATATACAAACGATGGAATATTATGCAGCTATAAGATGGAATAAGGTCATGATGCATGCAACAACATGGATGAACCTTGAGAACATCATGTTGAGTGAAATTAGCCAGAAACAAAAGGACAAATACTGGATGTTCTCACTAATATGAACTAACTATAATGAGCAAACTCTGAGGGTTAAAGTTAAGAACACAGGTTATCAGGAGATAGAAAGAGGGTAGAGATTGGACATTTGATGCTGAAGGACTAAGGAATGTTCAAGGGGATTGATTGTAAAGATCTAGAAATGGATAGCACAATACTATCTGATGGTAGCACAACATTGTAAGTATAATAAACAAAGCTGAGTGTGAGTGTGGTTGAAAGAGGAAGGCTATGGGCATGTATGACTCCAGAAGGGAAGATAGAAAATTAAAAACGGGGACTGTATAACTTAGTGAAACCTAGAGTGTACAATGATGGAAATTCAATGCACAAATATAAAAAGTTTTTACATGAGGGAGAACAAGTGAATGTCATCACTGCAAAGTGTTGAAAATGGTATGACATATGGAAAAAATACAATCACTGCAAACTAGTCTCCATAATTAACAGTAACATTGCAATATTCTTCCATTATTGAACTAAGGCAATATACCAAAGCTAAATGTCAATAAGAGGGAGATATAAGGGAGGGGTATGAGATTCTTGCTGTTGTTGCTGTTTCTCATTTTTATTTTTTTATTCTTTATTTTTAAAACTCTTTTTCCTCTTCTGTCTTTGCAGAAGAAATGGAAATATTCTTATATTTATTTTGGTTGTGAATGCACAACTATGTGATTATACTGGGAGCTGTTGATTGTTCACTTAAAATGGATTGTATGGTGTGTGAATAATACTGTTTAAAAAATAAACAGTAGGGACAAGTGCTGGAGAAGATGTGGAGAGAGTGACATACTTATACACTGTTGGTAGGGAAGTAGAACAGTGCAGCCCCTCTGGAGGGCAGTTGGTTGTTGCACAGGAGTCGAAGTATAGGGTTTCCATATGATCCTGCAACCCCATTATTTGGTATATACTTGGAAGAATTGAACAGGGACATGAATAGGCATTTCCACACTGGTGTTTATGGTGGCATTATTCATGATTTGTAATGTATGGAGGTGGCCTAAGGGTACATTGAAGGGTGAACATAAGGGTGATGTGTGCTGTATGCATACAATGCAATATTGAGCAGCTGCAAGAAGGAATGACGTTGTGAGGCATGCAACTAGGTGAATGAACATTGTGGACATTATGTTCAGTGAAATAAGACAGAAAGGAAAGGACAAATACTGTAAGGCCTCACTAATATAACTATAATGAATAAACAATGAGAATTGAGTTTGATAGCACAGGCTATCAGGGGATAGAACATGTGCAGAGATTGGGCAATCAATGATATAGAAGTACCAAATGTTCAATAAGGGTTATTGTAAAGTTTCTTAGATTTTAAGTTCTCACAGCAGTTACATCTATTCCTGAGTTTTAACTGTTATTTAGGAGATGTTTATTTGGTGCAAATTTATATTTTCTTTAGGACACTATGTAATTTAAACTGTATGGTCAGTTTACTTAAACAGCATAATTAAATGGAACCTAGAATAGGGAACGAGATCTTATCATTCTGTACATGTTAATGTAATACATTGATACATCCCAGAGTATTTGAGGCAGAAAATAAAACTGTATTTGCCAAGTCCCCTTGAGGGTCTGGGGAAAAATGTGGAATATTAAACTTCCTGTCTGGGGAATTCCTGATACTCTTGCAAGCATTAGAGACTCCCAATTTATTAAGTCAAGCCCTTGATCTTGGGGCTTGCCCTTATGAAACTTATTCCTGCAAAGGAGAAGCTAAGCCTACTTATAATTATGCCTAAGAGTCACCCCCAGAGAACCTCTTTTGTTGCTCAGATGCACCCTCTCTCTCTCAATCAACTCTGCAAATAAACTCACTACCCTCCCTCGTACATGAGAAATCACTCCCAGGGGTGTAGGTCTCCCTGGAAATGTGGGACATGACTACCAGGTATGAGCATGGCCTTGGCATCATGAGTTTGAGAAAGCCTTCTTGGATCAAAATGGGGAACAGAAAGGAAGCAAAATAAATTTCAGTGGCTCAAATAGAGTTGAGAGGGCATTCTGGAGGTTATTTTATGCATTATATAGATATTCTTTTTTAATTTCTAGTAGATTAGAATAACTAGAATGAAATACCTGAAACCATTGAACTGTAATCCAGTAGACTTGATTCTTCATGATGATTGTATACCTATACAGCTTTTATCGTGTGACCATGTGATTGTGAAAACCATGTGACTGACACTAACTTTATCCAGTATATGGGCCAATGTACAACAAAATAAAGACAAAAATAAATAAATATTCAGGGGGTTAGGGGTATGGGATGTTTGGGGTGTTCTTTTTTATTTTTATTTTTGGAGTAATGAAAATGTTTTAAAATTGATTGTGGTGATGAATGCACAACTATATGATGACAACATGAGCCACTGATTGTATACTTTGGATTGATTACATAGTGTGTGACTATATCAATAAAATTGCATTCAAGAAAGAAAAAAAAAAGATGGGCTCTGAACACGGTAGGGAAGAGTCAGAGTACACCGATTCCATTCACCTTCACTGAGTTCAACATCTGTTTCAGTTTACTAATGCTGCCAGAATGCAAAACACCAGAAATGGATTGTCTTTTATAAAGGGGGCTTATTTGGTTACACAGTTACAGTCTTAAGGCCATAAAGTGTCCAAGGTAACACATCAGCAATCGGGTACCTTCACTGGAGGATGGCCAATGGTGTCCAGAAAACCTGTGTTAGCTGGGAAGGCACGTGGCTGGCATCTGCTCCAATGTTCTGGTTTCAGAATGGCTTTTTCCCAGGATGTTCCTCTCTAGGCTGCAGTTCCTTAAAAATGTCACTCTTAGTTGCACTTGGGGTATTTGTCCACTCTCAACTTCTCTGGAGCAAGAGTCTGTTTTCACCGGCCGTCTTCAAACTGTCTCTCATCCGCAGCTCCTGTGCTTTCTTCAAAGTGTCCCTCTTGGCTGCAGCTCCTCTTCAAAATGTCACTCACAGCTGCACTGCATTCCTTCTGTTTGTCAGCTCATTTATATGGCTCCAATAATTTAATTCAGACCCACCCTGAATGGGCAGGCCAACACCTCCATGGAAATTATCCAATCAGAGTCATCACCCACAGTTGGGTGGGGCACATCTCCAAGGAAACACTCAAAGAATTACAATCTAATTAACACTGATAGGTCTGCCCACACAAGATTACATCAAAGATAATGGCGTTTCGGGGGACATAATACATTCAAACTGGCACAACATCTAATATTTAATTTGTTTCTATTTTATGTAGACAAGCCAGCGATGCAATTATAAGAAATAAAGAGGGAAAAACATTAACACAATAAAATCAAAAAGAAACTGAAGGGCCTATGCACAAGCCAGATTTTCACTAACAGAAAAAGAGTTTGCAATTTAGCAGAAAGAGTTGACAGTAGCGGGGAAATAACATTCTAGAGAACTATAATTAGCTGCACTGACAAGATGTAAACAAGCACATATGGACATGTGGAAAAACAAAAACAGAAGAACGGTAGAGAAATGCTGTGCCAAGAAAGGGGGGAAGGGGAGGCGTGAGTGGGTGAAAGGATGTGATGTCACAGAGTAAGTGGGCTCAAGCGGTTAGCAACACTGTTTTTACACTCCTAGGAAGCAAAAGGTGGACACTTGCCTGTGCCTCCTTCACGAGCTGCCCCAGAAATGTATTAGCCCCACCTCAACGATCCTTGATTCCCAAGACGTGAAGACAGGCCTCATAAACATGGAGGCCGCGGAGGAAAGTCTGCTGGAGACCCAACCCCCGGCCCAAGACATCCCAATCACATCGAATATTGACACAGGTGTAGACAAGGTTCTTGTCTCACCAGAAGGCAAGAGGAAGCGGAAAGGGTACTTGCCCACCAAGTCCGTAAAGATCCTCCGTGACTGGCTATATGAACACCGGTTTAAAGTCTACCCTTCTGAGGCAGAGAAGCGAATGCTGTCGGAGCAGACCAATTTGTCTTTTCTGCAGATTTCTAACTGGTTCATCAATGCCCGCAGACGCGTTCTCCCGGAAATGCTTCAACAGGATGGAAATGACCCCAACCCGATCACCGTGTTCCACCAAAAAGGTAAAGCTGCTGATATGGGCCACCTGCAAAGCACCCATCCATCTGTGCAGGCCAGAGAGGCAGACATAGTACACTGCCTGTCCCTGAAACCTCTGCCAATGGGTCTGGAGTCGGAGAAAAAGCTGCGGGATCCAAAGTTGGCCACCAGCCAGAAGCTTACCCTCAATGCCCAACCAAAGACAGAAGTCAAGATTTCCACCAGCAGACTTTTACGTATGCCTTCTCCGGAGCCTGTGTCACCAGAGCAGTACAAGGATTTCAGCAGCTTTCAGCTGCTGGTCGATGCAGCCGTACAAAAGGCTGCCGAACTCGAGTTCCAGAAGAAGAAAGAGCCCAATCAGTGATTTATCATGTTCTTGAAAAGTCAGTTCCTTGTCTTCTACGGTAATCCCATTTATTCTTACTCCAGCTAATTTGTATTTTTACCTTTTATAGAGATGTTTTCCTCTTAGGGGTTTTATAAGAGCCATTGCTAGCTACTGGGACTTACTGTTGTGTAAATATTTCAGCGTTTCCAGATGGAAGAAAATAACTTGCCTTCATATTAACACTGCAGCAAGTATCTCTTCTTTATTTGTTCTGCTTCCTTCGGGATTTAAATGCTTCACACAGTCAAACTAATCAATACATTTGAGACTAGACACCATGCTGAGACTTCCTCAGAGAAGAATATTTTGGCTTTTGAGCCAGGCTTCTTTGTCCCAGGGCTGCTGCAGATACCAAGTCACCCCTCTTCCTCCCTCTTTCTGTAACTTTCCTTTTTTATTAGCTTGCATGATGGAAAAGAAAGGCTCTATAAGAGATGCCTATAACAGCACTGGCCTCATTTTAATGTTGGATATTTTGTGAAACTTTCAACTCTATGTTTGTTTCCCTTTGTACTACTTATTGAGTATTTTAAGGGGCATTTATTCTCTGTATGGGGGATGAATGTGAGAGCCAAAGTACAGTGAATTCATAAACATTTCACAGATAAGGGTGAACTCTTATGGGGGGGAGGGTGCTTTGAAAATTCTGCAGTAGAAATAAGATAATTCTAAAAGGTAATTTTCTGCTGTTGGTTTTAGGTTGATTAGTTTTAAAGAATACTTTTTATTAGCTTTAATTCTCTGTATGAGAGGAAAGAAGTAACTATAAAAATGCAGAAAAACTGACCAAAAGTTCCCTGGGGAAAACAGAAGCAGAGAAAGGTAATTTAAAAAAAATATTAAAAAGGGAAAAGGAAATCAATCCTTAACATTTTGGGAGCAAAAAAGGAAAATAGACTCAAGCATTCTATTGTTTTAGTTTTGTTTTATTTTGTTTTTGTCTTTTAACATATTTATTACTTTTTTCCTTTTAAAGTATTTGGATTGGTAGGGGGAAGGGTAGGAATGTCAAAGCTTCTGGGAGTTCTGACTTGGAAATTATCCTGTTTCTCTGCAGAGGCAGCTCTGCAGACATTCATTAAGAATAGAAAGCTATTCCTCCAGAAAGCTGTCATTAAACAACTCTGTCAGGGAGCTAATGCCTGAGGAGTCTGGGGATCTTTCCCTGAAGTGAAATAGATCACAGTTGGTCTCTACTTCTAAGCCCCATTTTTTATATTACTACTTAATATTAATAATTTTCAGTACAAAATAACCTACCTTCTTTAAATATCTTAGCAAACAATAATCACAGGTTATTACTGTGAATATTATTCTTTTGCATGAATAATCTTCATGTACCAGGAAGGAAACAGACTGACATTCCCAAACTGCTGTTCCTGAAATAGGAAGACTAAAGTAGGAAGGAGTCAAGGTTTCTAAGTTATACAAGGATTCTGGGGGATTTGAAAGGGAAAAGGGCCATAACATTGGTTATTCCTTACTGCGGAGGGCTCTGGTGAATACTCAGTGAAGCTCCCATACTACTTTCATAGCCCCTGGCTTGGACAATTTTTTGCATATGGAGGCATAATGCACTCTTATTCAAATAGAGGAAGCTTGTTTCTGAGTGGGAAGATTACCATGATCAACCTATGCACATTTTTTACTTTCTACTTTTTTTCCTTGTACTTTTATGCCTGAAAGGTCTTGGAAGTCCTCAGGCTTTTCTCTGGCTCAGTTGAAAAAGAACTGATACTGCAGCTTTAGGACCGAAGTCTGAAGGAGGAAGTTTCCTCTTGCTCAACCTCTTCTAGTTTGTTTGAGGTTGCGTCCAGTTGGATTATGGCAGAATGAATTTTGTAGAATTTCTTAAGGGGAATATGTTGAGATGACAGTGGTATTCTTCCATTTCCATGGCACACTTTGGAAGCGTGTACTGTGGGCTATAGTGGTTTGGTTTTAAATGTAATACATAGGAAGAAGTTGGGAAGAATTGTTCTTGCTTTGCTTATGCTTTGGTTTTGTGCTATAGACATGGGGAACAGGCACCATTTTTCAGCTGAATTAAAACCATAAGCAAGACTTTTTTCTTGAAGTTTTTGTCAAATAAATGTTTTTCTCTATTGTTTTTATATAATAGGATGGCTCACCATGTATGTCATTCTTCCATGGTTTAACCATTCTAAAGTTGCAGCTTCTCTATGCCTATAGTTTTCTGGAAGTGAAGCTTAGAAAAATTGATTCTACTGTACCTTGTGGAGAAGAAATGGGGATAATTTTCTAAAGAAATTACATTTCTTAAAACTTAACCAACAATTCCATGGTATTTGTACTTAAGAACTGTGTAACAACTGACAGAGAAAATCAGTTTCTAATACTGCAATCTTAGAGAAATGAAAAAGGTGAAGGTGGCATTGAGAAAACAATATGATTGTGCTATTTTCTTGGGAAAGATAAATTTCTGTTGATATTATTAGAGTGAGGAAAGCATAGTGTAGATAGATTTAGGATACATGGGAAGTCAATAGGGTAGCTCTAACAAGAAGTAAGGTTTAATTGGTGATGAGTGAAGTTGCTCTGTTTGGGGATCCTTCTCAATCTCTTCCACTCTCTTTCTTTTTGTATGGTAGCTGATGTGGAAGTGAAACTCATCAAGGTGTAATCTAGTCTTATAAATGGATGTCACAAATGATGTGTTTCAATCCTCTGATACAGGAGCACATTTGTAAACAATTTAGTCATAATGTAAATATTCACCCTTGTGTTCTTTCATCTCTCTCAGGATCACAACTTGAAAGAGCAGGGGTTTTCCTTTAGCTTATTTATTAAGTCTAGAATGTCATGTACACTTATTATAAACTGCTCTAATACATACAGTGCATTTAGTTGAAGGGAAAACTTGAGAGTGGGGTTCTGCTTGATATTTTATTCAGTAAAGACTAAGGCATAGAACATATTTGATCTAACTGCTAATCTCTCCAGCCATCAAGGGCATAGTTTTTGTACCATGATTAAGTCATTCCAGTAAATTTCCTTTAAGTCACTTAAGCCATCTGTTTATGGTTTTTTAACATTTCCATCTTTTATATTTGTTTGACTAATTTTTAGTTTCTGTGTGTATTTTATCAATCATTGTTCAAGAATTAGGATATATGGAAAGATGATTTTTTGATTACCTGTTTGTTGTTAAAAATCTGCAATAGACCTTTTTAGCTTTTTTAGTTAACCATGCTAAAATAAGGACAATGAGAGTAAGATAAACACAAATTTGGCCACCAATTCCCCAGAATTTTAGAAAGAGCATATCATTTGGGGCAGGTAAAAAGTAAATTGAAGGCATTTCAAAGTATGTACAATTTTATATTCAGTTGAGTAAGAAGTTGAAGATGACTACTTTGTGTCTATGGAAATTCAAACTGGGATGCACTGAAAACATATTCAAAAAATATTTTTTAAAAAGTACCTGAGCCAAGATTTATTTTAAAGAATAGCTAAAATTTACTGGCAAAACCCATTAATAATGAAATCCATGAGGCTAAGCATGACTTTTCACAGTATAGGTTTCGCAGTCACTCCTTTAGGCAGAATTCTAGGCTGCATAGTCCATTAGTATAATAGGATAAATATATTTTAGTACATCTCCCTTATTTGGACCTATTTGAGCTCATTTTCACTTTCAATACTGTTTTGTTTTATTTTAGAAATTCTTGTTCAATGATATTGGTAAAATTTGGACTTTTTTAATTTTCAATTTTTTACTAAAAAAAATCAATAACAATGGATGACCAATACTTTTCTACTAGATATTCTAATTTTTGCAACCTGAAATTATTTGTCATACTTATATATAGCAACTGATTGCTATTTATTGGATGGTTATTAATGTTATATAGCAGAGATGCCTCAGATATTAAAATGTTGCCCAGAGATTAGAAAATGTCTAGGTTACTATATAATATGATGAAAATTTTATTTATTATTATCATTATTATACTACTGAAAAATGCTAAAGTTATTTTCTCAGCTTTTGGGGATAAAATGCAGAAAAAGTTTAATAATGTATTGACATGAGTAATGATTTTTATAAAAGATATCAAAGAACAAAAACAACCTGGGTGCATGCTAAATATAAAGCACTTATATGAAAATTGTCAACTATATATGATGACATAATCTTTCATTGTTTTATCTTAACAAAGAGGTGTTCTCAGTTTTCTGAGTTTTTACCAGCTAATCATTAAGTTCTGCACAATATGCTTATGAGTATATTGCAGAATATTAATAAGATTCTAAAATTAATAATACAATATTTTATTAAATCAGTATCATATACAGCTATAAAGAAATTAAACAGTTAATAGAAGTATCAAAGGTGATGTTTAATGGTAGACTGTGCTATCCCAAGTCTGAGACCATCACTCACTTTAGCTGGGCTAATCCAACATGTTGCAAATTTGGATAAACTCCCTGGAAATCAGGCAGAGAAAATCTTCGTCTAATTATATTGAAGCAATGTGTAATTACTAAGTGAAATGTCACCTGAATAGAAAAGTGAAGAAAATATCATTATTCAAATCATTTTAATAGTGGATCATTCTATATAACATGTTTAGAAGATTATTTCATAAAATGTGACATTTCTCAAAGGCATAGTTATGATTCATTAGCCAGATTATGTGAAATTGAGTTATACTTTTCTTACAGAATTAAGCCCTCAATGGCATTAAGTAGACATAGGGAAATTAAGGTCAATCTAAATATTATAAGACAATTAGTTGAGTCCTGGTGTTTTAATAGGTTTAGTCTAGTAATCCTCTTTGATATACAAAGCCTTACAAACAGCCTGATTGCCAAACTATCAAAACAGAAGCTTCCTGCAGACAGTAATGGATCCAAAGTAATGGATTTCTAGTGGTTCTAATTTAGTAATTATACTTGAGCTGCAGAATGGATTGATTTATTGTTTAGGAGAGCTTATACTACCATAATCTCTGTAAGATTGAGTACACATCCATGTTTTAACAAGTCTTGTAAAATTTGATAGAAATAGCTTTCATTCCACCCCATAAAATAGATATGTCTTATTTAAAGTCATTTACTACCTTCTATTTGAAGTCATCACTTGTCAGGCTGTGTAGTAGCTGCATATGATCAATAGAATCTCCTTTATTCACCACATTCTACAATTTTTTAATGAAAAAAATGATGTGAGGCCAACATCCATGGAAGACAGAGAGACAAGAGAAAAGCTGAAAGGTGCTATAATGAGGGAGGCTTTTCTCTAATATCTGACTGGGGAAGATATGCCTAAAACTCTCCTGGCTGTTAAGAGAAAAATTGGTCTGAGTAGAATATATAAAAAGTAAAAAAACAAAAAATAAAAAATGATGTGTACCATAAACCAGCAACATAGGTTAGTTAAAGAAAAAGGTATGCAAAGCTGTGAGACAAAAATGAGCATGCTAAAGATGTTTAATGATGGCATTAGTAATAAGTTAATAAAGTGGTAAATTGCAGACTCATGAATTCAGGTCTTCATAATTTTTAAAACCAAAACGCAGGCTGGATGTGTAGTTAGAAAGACAAGAAATCACTCAGAGCCCTTAATTATAAATACTTTTTATTTAATTGATTGTGGCCAAAAACTTTTTTTAAAAAATATTTCAATTGCTGTTGAATGTTATTCTAAAACATATTTGATCATTGTTCTGTATTAGTGAGTACAAGCTAGTGAATACAAGATCAAGTACAAGCATCAGAGGGTCCTCAACTGAAAAATTATTCTTAATGAATAGGCTCAGTAATACTCCATGTGTGGATTATTTGGAAATTGGACTAGATCTCTAAGCTGCAGTTTCCTCATCTTTAAAATATAGATTATGATACCCACATTATGAGGCCATCTGAATCAAATAAGCAAATATATATAGAACAGGGTCATAACATTAAATTTTATTTCAGGAAGATAATATCTTTGTTTAGAACAGTAATTATGTTGCTAGAAACAGAGGTTGAGAGCCCTCACCCCAACCAAGGCATGGCCAAACAACAAAAGATAAGCAGCAAGTTTACAAGCGCAAAGAAGTTCTTTTGTTCTGCTCCAGGAGAGGGAGAAGAAGAAGAGTAAAGAGAAGATTAAGAAAGGAGTTGTATCAAGAATAGTGGAAATCTAGAGCTAATTAGTACTGCTAGGCCTGTGAGACTCCCTAGGCTTTGAGTATTATAAGGGTTTTCTAGAAAGGAGAAGTCTGTTCTTACATTAAAAAATTATTTGAATTGATTCAGTGTGAAATTCTTATACATCCTCCTCTTTCCTAACCACAAATTCAGTAGAGTCTACTACACAGAAGGGGTAGGGTGGCATTTGAATGCTGTGAAGTGTGTGTGTGTATGTGTGTTTGTGTATATGTGTGTGTGAGAGGGAGACACACACACATGGGGGGGATCCAAGAAGAGGACAAGTCTAATTTCAAAGTCAATGCATTCTGTTAACAGAATCTTCACTGTAAAAGCAGAACCTCAATTGATAAGGTGCCCATGAGATTTTACACATACTTTCTGGTATTTCATAAAAATCTTAGGAATTTAACTTTAACTGATTTGTCAAAAAATCAAGCAAAATATATCTGAATTCTGAAATAGCAAGAGATTACAAAAGCAGTTGTTACTAACATATATAGATCACAGAATATAAGTTTTTTTTTAATTTTACTATTTTGTTTAGATATATTCACACACCGTGCAAACCATCCAAAGTATACAATCCATGGCTCACAGTATCATCACATTTTGTGCATGCATTCCCATGATCAGAATATAATTTAAAAGTTACTTTTCCTGAATAAATATTGTGAAAGTGTCTAAAAGAAAAAGATAAGGGTTTTGTTCTGGTTTGCTTAATGCTGCCATTTCTCAAAACACCAGAAATAGATTGGCTTTTATACAGGGGTTTATTTGGTTACAAAGTTACAGTCTTAAGGCCATAAAGTGTCCCAGGTAAGGCATCAACAATTGGGTACCTTCACTGAAGGATGGCCATTGGTGTTGGAAAACCTCTGTTAGCTCGGAAGACATGTGGCTGGTGTCCGCTTGCTCTCAGGTGGCATTTCAAAATGGTGCTCTCCAAAATGTTGTTCTTGGGGCGTTTTGTCCTCTGTTAGCTGCGGCTGCTCTCCAAAATGTCAGTCTTAGCTGCTCTGAGGTCCTTTTGCCTGTGAACTCCTTTAAATGACTCCAGTGATCCAATTAACACCCACCCTGAATGAGTAGGGTAACACCTCCATGGTAATTATCCAATCAGAGGTCTTGCCACATCTCCATGGAAACAATCAATAGGTTCCATCCTAATGAACACTAATACGTCTGCCCCCACAAGATTGCATCAAAGATAGTGGTGTTTTGGAGGACATGATACATCCAAACTGGCACAGATTTTACTTGAGAAAGTGACTAACTGGATAAAAGAAACAGGGAAACTAATCTAACATGTTAAATATGACAAAGGCAAAATATAAACATATTAAATAATCCATATTGTAGAATTTAGTGAATTCCTATAGCTTTCCTGGAAAATCCCTATCAAATGTAATTACCTTTTCATAAATCTGCTCCTTTGGTTAGCCTTGCCTTTACTTCTGACTTACTGTAATCATGTATAGCGTCAGAAATGTTTCATCCCTACTTGACATTTCAAAATTAAAACAATTCGAAATCAGAATAATGCAGGAAATGAAATATGTAGTCTGTAAAGCTTGGCTACTTTCAAGCTAATAAAGCTAAGATTACTCCCCTCTACTGACCATCAGAAGTAATACTATTCCAAACCTATTTTAGTCATGGGGGAAGGTAATACATAATGACAGTTTTGCCATAAAATGAAAACCTCATGATTTGTCAGCTACAGTAACAATAACAGAACTTCATTTTTACAATTAACAGTAGTGAGCATCCAACCTGAGTGTTTGTGTAACATGTGCAGCATTGTGTGTGTTACTTGTCTCACAGTGCTTCAGACCGAGTAAATTATATCCCTCAGTTGGGTAGTACAAAGGTAATTCTGTTACCATATGTTGTTTTAAAAGCTATATCTATGACAGGTACATTATCAGTGATGTGTGTCTATAAGATGCCCATTATCTCCTTCATCTACAGAAATCGCTTCTCTCCAAAGTTTGTGAGTGAGCTCTATTCATCAACTAGGAACTCCAACCTACATAAAAGACCCATTTAAGTCAGGGCAGGATTTTGTTGCCATCATTAAAAAGAGATTTCATAAGTGTATCCAAATCCTTACATCCAGCCCATGCAAGAATTTGGAATGGAGGAATACAAAAGTCTCACTTCCAAGATGAAAAAAGTTTTTTTAAAGTATATTAGGAAACAAATATATTGAGAATTCATTACTTTCCCCATGTTTTATTGTAAAAAAAAATACTATTTAAAAAATCATTATTTTGTGAACTGATTCCTGGGAGAAAAATAAAAACATAATAACCAAGTAACTAACTGTTACATTGGCACAAGCGCAGGTCTTAAAAGTACAAAAATATGATGTGAATATATACAACAAGGCCACTGAAGCATTCCGCAGAAATCCTGCTTATGCTGTATTGCCTCAGTAGGTTAAATAAAGTTATTTTTTTTAAAATTTTCATTGGGATTGTTCTGATACCATACCATCCAAAGATCCAAAGTGTACAATCAGTTGCCCCTGGTACCCACATACAGCTGTGCATCCATCACCGCACTTAATTTTTGTTCAATTTTTAGAAACTTTTTATTACCCCAGGCAAGAAATAAAGTGAAAGATGTGAAAAGAGAAAAAAAAAAAAAAAGAAAAGAAAAGAAAAGGAAACTCAAATCCTCCCATAACCCTAACCAACCCCCCTAAATTGTTGACTCATGGTGTTGGTATAGTACATTTGTTACTGTTTATGAAAGAATGTTGAAGTACTGCTAACTGTAGTATATAGTTTGCAATAGGTATATATTTCTTCCCTATATGCCCCTCTATTATTAACTTCTAGTTCTATTGTCATACATTCGTTCTGGTTCATGGAAGAGTTTTCTAATATTTGTACAGTTAATCATGGACATTGCCCACCATAGGATTCAGTTTTATATGTTCTCATCTTTTGACCTCCAACTTTCCTTCTGGTGACATATATGACTCTGAGCTTCCCCTTTCCACCTCATTCACACACCATTCGGCACTGTTAGTTATTCTCACATCTTGCTACTGACACCTTTGTTCATTTCCCAACATTTAAGTTCATCCTAGTTGAACATTCTGCTCATACTAAGCAACCACTCCCCATTCTTAAGGCTCATCCTATATCTTGGTACCTTATATTTCATGTCTATGAGTTTACATATTATAATTAGTTCTTATCAGTGAGACCCTGCAATATTTGTCCTTATGTGTCTGGCTTATTTCACTCAGTATATTGCCTTTGAGGTTTTGACATCTACCCATTTTTTTTTAAGATGGTTTTGTTCACACACCATACATTCCATCCTAAGTAAACAATCAGTGGTTCTCTATATGGTCACATATTTATGTGTTCACCACCTTCACCACTATCTATATAAGGGTATCTACATTTCTTCCACAAGGCAGAAGGGAGAGGCAAAGAAGGTAGAGAGGCAAAAGAAAGAGGAAAAAAAATGACAGCTAGAAAGTAGCAAAAGGAGAAGTAACCTTAAAGTAAAGAGTCAGACAACACCACCAATGTCAGGTGTCTAACATGCCTCCCCATCCCCTCCTCCTATCTGCATTTACCTTGGTATATCACCTTTGTTACATTAAACGAAGCATAATACACTACAATGATTCTGTTAGTTACAGTCTCTAGTTTATGTTGATTGCATCCCTCCCCCAATGCCTCCCCATTTTTAAAACCTTGCAAGGTTGACATTTGCTTGTTCTCCCTCATAAAAGAACATATTTGTACATTTTATCACAATTGTTGAACACTCTAGATTTCGCCAAGTTACACAGTCCCGTTCTTTATCTTTCCTCCTTTCTTCTGGTGTCTCCCATGCTCCCAACCTTCCTCTCTCAACCATATTCATAGTTATCTTTGTTCAGTGCACTAACATTGCTGTACTACCATCTCCCAAAATTGTGTTCCAAACCATGCACTCCTGTCTTCTCCTATCACTCTGTAGTGCTCCCTTTAGTATTTCCTGTAGGGTGGGTGTCTTGTTCAAAAAGTCTCTCATTGTCTGTTTGTCGGAAAATATTTTGAGCTCTCCCTCATATTTGAAGGAAAGCTTTGCTGGATATAGGATTCTTGGTTGGTATTTTTTCTCTTTCAGTATCTTAAATATATCACACCACTTCCTTCTTGCCTCCATGGTTTCTGCTGAGAGATCCACACATAGTCTTATTAAGCTTCCTTTGTATGTGATGGATTGCTTTTCTCTTGCTGCTTTCAGGATTCTCTCTTTGTCTTTGACATTTGATAATCTGATTATTAAGTGTCTTGGCGTAGGCCTATTCAGATCTATTCTGTGTGGAGTATGCTGCGCTTCTTGGATCTGTAATTTTATGTCTTTCATAAGAGATGGGAAATTTTCATTGATTATTTCCTCTATTATTGCCTCTGCCCCTTTCCCCTTCTCTTCTCCTTCTGGGACACCAATGATACATACATTCTTGCACTTTGTTTCATCTTTAAGTTCCCAGAGACATTGCTCATATTTTTTCATTCTTTTCTCCATCAGCTCCTTTGCGTGTAGGCTTTCAGGTGTTTTGTTCTCCAGTTCTTAAGTGTTTTCTTCTGCCTCTTGAGATCTGCCCTTGTATGTTTCCATTGTATCTTTTGTCTCTTGTGTTTTGCCTTTCATTTCCATAGATTCTACTAGTTGTTTTTTTGAACTTTCAATTTCTGCCTTATGTATGCCCAGTGTTTTCATTACAGCCTCTATCTCTTTTGTGAAATATTCTCTAAACTTTTTGAATTGATTTACCATTAGTTGTTCAAATTCCTGTATCTCAGTTGAAGTGTACATTTGTTCCTTTGGGCCATAGCTTTGTTTTTCTTAGTGTAGGTTGTAGTTTTCTGTTGTCTAGGCATCTGACCTCCTAGGCCACCCAAATCAGGTTTTCCCAGATGAGAACAGTTTCAGGTCACAGAAGGAGGTAGTATTCAGTATCTGGTTTCCCTGATGGTTTTTCTTAGAGGATTTATACACCTGTGCTTTTCTGCCTGGCAGGTGCATGTGTCAGCCTGTCACCACCTGTGTAAGAGGGTGTGGCCTGTGGCACTCCTCCCCCATACTTTGGGGTCTGGTTCCAGAAAGGGAGGCGGTTGAGTTGGGCCCCTCCCTTTCCTCTTGGGAAGCTATGCCCCCTCCAGGGAGGTCATCTGAATATCAATAAGTTCTTTATTTTTCTGACTCTGCTGATCAAAGTTTTTTGATTTTAAAATTGCTGAGGCTGTCTTTACTGCAAAGTGCTGCAGGCTGAAAATGGCTGAGGTTTTCTCCACAGAGAGAGAAAGGGACAGAAAAGCTCCCAGTTTCACCCATCAGCCAGAGATAGCACCCGATCCTCTGGGCTCCCCGTCCTGGGACAGATATGTCCCTTGACTATCCCAAGTTCAGTTGTCACCAAAAGCCTGTGTCTGCTTGTTGAGGATTTGCTGTCTGTATTGAGCAGTTAACATTAAAACCCCAGTTGGAGCTGGGCTGAGAGAGTGCTGCTCTCTAGCATTGTGAGGCTTCTGTGAAGGAGTGGCTCTCAGCTCTCAGCTCTCAGTGCAGGTCCGCAGTTTTACTTACAGATTTTATGCTGTGATCTCAGGCATTCCTCCCAATTCAGGTTGCTAGATTATGAGTGGACAGTCACGTTTGTCTCCCCGCAGTTATTCCAGGTTATTTACTAGTTTTTTAGTCATTTATGAATTGTTCCGGGGGGGCTAGCAGCCTTCCACTCCTCTCTATGCTGCCATACTAGCTCCTAATAAAGTTAATTTTCCCTTCTATATGTTCTGGAGGAAGCCAACATAGCAAGTATTTACCACAAGGAGGCAAGGGGAGTAAGCAAGGACATCTCTAAATGCATAAAGATGAATATAAACATTTTAAAATGGTAATTTCTAATGACAAAATCCAGTCTGAACTCTCTCAAGGGCCTAGGTTCTAGACATAACTGTCCCCTTACCAATTTCAGCAGGCCAGTGTTTTGAAATATTTTCAAAGGGAAGCTTGGCCTGAATTGTAGCAAGTATGAGACGCTAGATTGTCAATGAGGTATTTACAAATGGACCTTGATTCTTCATAATAAATAACCAAGATTTATAAACACAACTACATAAAACTGGTATCCTTATATGGGTGGTGGCTCTTCTAATCTTAGCACTAACTAAATAACCAAGGACCAGTGTTCCTGCACAATGCAACAATTATTTGTATTTATATAAAGGGAAAAATTAAAAAAAAAAACCTTCTGCATTGTGTCACTGATTCAAAGATGGGAATATACAGAAAACAGGAGAATCACCTATTGTTTTTTCTAACACTTTGATACATAGCCTTCTCTTTGTTATATACTCATATAAGATGTTACAATACAACTGTATTTTTGAAATTGGAGTTTACTGTAAGGATCATTGAAAAATCTTACAGAAAGCCATGATATTCATGGGCTTCTGTATTCAAAAAGCAACTTTTACTGTACATACAGATATATAATATAATTTAACTATCTATCTAATGCCATTTCTATAGGCAGATTGCCTTCTTTGTTGTTATGTCAAACTCTTAATTGAGCCATGGAACAATGATAATCACAGTATTATTGACACCCCTTAAGGGTCTTATAATGAATATAGTAGAAAAAAAAATTCCCCCCAGGAAATATATTCTTAGAATGTATCAAAAATGTTTTTACTATCAGCTTCATGTATAGCCATGGGAAAGTTTAAAGAAAGTTTAAATTTTTTGAAACAAGAATCCTTGCTTTGGCTTTACTTCTGAATTACAGTTGTGATTTTCTTCCTTGATATCTTCTACTTTTAGCCAGGATGGGGGAAAATACTGAGTGACTCTCAGTCCCCAAGACCCTTGGAATAGATAAATAAGAATATCCTCTGAATGTTACACTATAAAAAATTATATTGGAGAGAGTGACATATTCAAGATGGCAGCTTAAGATATCCCCAGGAAAATTTCCCCTTAGAGACAACTAAATAAATTATATGTGTAAGGGGGATTCCACTTGCTTGAAACTCTGGAGGATGATAGAGAATGGAAAAAGGCTGCACAAATGCTGAATCAAAGGAAATAAAACACCAAAACAGAAGGTAGGAAATCTGCAACTCAGACTTGCCAGCACGGATCCCTCCCCCACACATTTTAAGTGGCACACAGAAGCACCAGTTTGTCTCAGCCATTTCATGCAGTGGTCACTGACCACAGAGCCACCCACAGCAGTGATTTAGAACCCCACACACAGGCAGGCATGAGGATTCAATGTCACATAGAACAAAAGCAGGGTCTTAGTGGTCAGTGAGTGCATGCATACAAAGTGTGCCCCAGGAAACAAGAGAGAGACATGTGGCAGAATTTTGGAAAGTAGTGCACACTACCACCCCAGTCTCTAATTGGTGGTGCACCTAAACAAAGTGCAGGCAATTTTGAACTCTTATACCATCTGACTGCCTGAGATAGGATACCCTAAATGGGCAGGTTACTAGAGGCAGAAAAGTCAATCAATAAAAGTAGAAAACTGAACTGCTGTCAGGCACCACAGATCCAGGACTGAAAGGTGTGATGAAAAGGCGAACCTTAGCATGAGAAAGCATTTGACCAAATTATAGCCACTGGGGAGGAAAATTTGCATAAAAGCAAACAGAAGAGCCCAGGACTCCTGAAGGAAGAACAGAGGAAATGAAATATTCTCCTGGAAGGGAAACAGTCAGACATAATAGGGTAATCATAAAGTTACAGCACATTCCCAGGGCAAGAGACAGGTGCAGAAGACCTTAGAAAATCTGAACCATTAAACACAGACTGCCTTAAATATTCAGAATAAGCTAGACCAAACACCGAAGAGCAGACTTAAGGCACAGTCAATCCATAATAAAACTCTAAGCAAGTGGAAGAAGCTGACTTCCAGAGAGAGCACATCAAAATAACCAAAGGCCCAGACATAAGCCAAAGGTCACAAGACATAAAAAACAAAAACTAAAACAAACAATCAAACCAAAAATTACAGGAAGATATCGTTCATTCCACAGAACAAATTAAAACTTCAGAGGAAAAACAGACATTGGAAAAATTAATCAAATAATTTCAAACAAATCTCCTAAATCAATTTAAGGAGCTAAAGGAAAATATTGATAGAAATAAACTAATTCTGGATACAGAGATAAAGGATATTAAGTCAATGTTTGAACAAAAAGAAGAATTGGAATGTTTAACAGTGAACATAGCAGAACATATGGAGATGAAAAACACAATAAAAGAGATTAAAAATACACTAGAACAGCAGATTTGAACAAGCAGAAAAATAAGTGAACTAGAAGAAGGGACAATCAAAATCTTCCTATTGGATAGAGAAAAGAGTTTTAAAAAGTAAGCAGAGGAGTTCAGGTGAGGAGAGCGTGCTCGGAGTTATTTACTGTTGCTTTTGTCATAGTTCGTCCGCTAAACTGCATCGTTGCTGTGTCCCAGAACATGGGCATCGGCAAGAATGGAGATCTGCCATGGCCCCTGCTCAGGAATGAATTTAAGTATTTCCAAAGAATGACCACAACTTCTTCAGTAGAAGGTAAACAGAATCTGGTGATTATGGGTAGAAAGACCTGGTTCTCCATCCCTGAGAAGAATCGGCCTTTAAAAGACAGAATTAATTTAGTTCTCAGTCGAGAACTCAAGGAACCCCCACAAGGAGCACATTTTCTTGCCAAAAGTCTGGATGATGCCTTAAAACTTATTGAGCAACCAGAATTAGCAAATAAAGTAGACATGGTTTGGATTGTGGGAGGCAGTTCTGTTTATAAGGAAGCCATGAATCGGCCAGGCCATCTTAGACTGTTTGTGACAAGGATCATGCAGGAATTTGAAAGTGACATATTTTTTCCAGAAATTGATACAGAGAAATGTAAACTTCTCCCAGAATACCCAGGTGTTCTTTCTGATGTCCAGGAAGAGAAAGGCATTAAGTACAAATTTGAAGTGTATGAAAAGAACGATTAATATGAAGATGTTTTCTGACTTAATTCAATTTGTTCCCCTTCCCCTCCAAAAATTAAGTACTTTTGCATTAGAAAAAAAGACTTTTGTTAACTTTAAATCTATGGATAAGCATTGTGGTTTTACTCTCCATTAATCTTAACTAAACTGTATCAGATAAAAAAAAAAAGTAAGCAGAGAATTTACTGGCAAGGTGGCAGAATAGTGAGCTGTTACTCCTCTAGAACAGCTGGTAAATATCCAGGAACTGTATGGAACAGCTGCTTCCAGAACTTCTGTGACTGGTCATGCATCATACACCAATGTGGAAGGGGTGGAATGGCTGAGATTGTAGCTGGTGCCCTCCTTTCCCCAGGCAGATCAGACTGTCTTGGAGCTGGTTACCTGTGGGAAAAAGAGACAATCTGTGCTGGGAGCAAGGAGGGGGGCTCAAACAGGCACCAACAACAAATCTCAACTGCTGGATAAAATATCCAAGTGCAGATAAACCAGAAGCAGGCACCAAAGGAGACAGGAGGAATCCATCCAGCAGAGAGGAGGTGGGGCTGACAACAACAGCAGCAAAAACAGAGACTTTTGGAGTCGGAGGAGTTCAGAATATATACTGGAAATGGGCTGGGTTCCAAGAAAAATGGGCACATACAGATGGGAACCAAATATGGCTCTGGATTCCAAACCTGGGGAGCTGGAGTCTGGCTCTGAAAAGGTTTTTTTGTTTTGTTTTCTGTTCAGGATAGGAAAAGCACAGAGTCTAGAGGCTTCACAGGAGGGTCTCACAACCTGCAGGCTCTCATTCTCAGAGAAACTTCATACTCTATTCCTGAGACCTGGTCCTCTCTGGACTGGGAAAATCTGATTCAGGTTGATCATATCTGTGGAGACCCTCTCACTAAAAGGTTACATAGAGGCAAGGCAAGAACCAGAAAAATAAGAGGTGAAAAATTCTGATCAACTAAAGAGAAGCTATGTAAGAGGTCTAGAATCAGTGGAATGGCATGCCAAATAACAGAAGAGAACAAAGTCAACCAACAAGAAAACCCTAGGTAAAAGAGGGAAAATGAACTCCAGAATAAAGTAATTAAGAAAATCAGATGCCTAGACAGCTAAAAATAATGAGCCATACTAGGAAACATATAAATATGGACCAGTCTAAGTAACAAACTAAGATTTCTACTGAGATACAGGAATTGAAACAACTAATTAATAATCAAAAAACTATCTCCTAATACACTTCAAAAATCAAATCAATTAGCTGAGGAAAGACATGGCAAAAGAGATGAAGGATATAAAGAAGAAATTGGGGGAACATAAGGAGGAACTTGAAAGTTTGAAAAAACAAATGGCAGAACTTATGGGCAAGAAAGTCAAAATTGAAAAGATGAAAAACACAATGGAGACTTACAACACGAGTTTTGAAGAAGCAGAACAAAGGATAAGTGAACTAGAAGATGGGACATCTGTAATCCTACACCAAAGGAACAGATAAGGAAAAGAATGGAAAAATATGAGCAGGGTTTAGAGAAATGAATGACAACATGAAGCACACAAATATACATGATATGTGTGTCCCAGAAGGAAAAGACAATGAAATAAATGCAAAAAGAGTAACAGAAGACATAATCACTGAAAATTTCCTAACTCTTATGAAAGACAGATAATTACAGATTCAAGAAATACAGCATACTCCAAATAGAATATATCCCAATAGACCTACTCCAAGACACTAATCACATTATCCAATGTCAGAGACAAAGAGAGAATTCTGAAAGCAGCAAGAGAAAAGCAATCAATCACATACAAGGGAAGCTTGAAAAGACCATGTACAGATTTCTCCACAGAAACCTTGGAGGTGAGAAGGCAGTGGTATGATATATTTAAGATACTGAAAGAGAAAAACTACCAATCAAGAATTCTAGATCTGGCAAAACTGTCCTTCAAAAATGAGGGGGATGAATCCAGCAGCAAATTAAAAGAATTATACACCACGACCAGGTGGGATTTATTCCAGGTATGCAAGGCTGGTTCAACACAAGAAAATCAGTTAATGTAATACACCACATCAATAAATCAAAGCAGAAGAACCACATGATCATCTCGATTGATGCAGAAAAGGCATTTGACAAAATTCAACATCCTTTCCTGATGAAAACACTTCAAAGGATAGGAATAGAAGGGAACTTTTTCAGTATGATAAAGGCAATATATGAAAAACCCACAGCTAACATTACACTCAATGGGGAGAGACTGAAAGCTTTTCCTCTAAGATCAGGAACAAGACAGGGATGCCCACTATCACCATTGCTATTCAACATTGTGCTGGAAGTTCTAGCTAGAGCAATTAGGCAAGAAAAAGAAATAAAAGGCATCCAAATTGGAGAGGAAGAAGTAAGGCTTTCACTATTTGCAGATGACATGATTCTATATGTAGGAAATCTAGAAAAATCTACAGCAAAGCTGCTAGAACTAGTCAATGATTACAGCAAAGTAGCAGGCTACAAGATCAACATGCAAAAATCTGTAGTGTTCCTATACACAAGTAATGTGCAACAAGAGGAGGAAATCAAGAAAAAAATCCCATTTACAATAGCAACCAAAAGAATGAAGTATTTAGGAATAAACTTAACCAAGGACACAAAAGACCTTTACATGGAAAACTATAAGAAACTGCTAAAAGAAATTGAACAAGACCTGAAAAAATGGAAGAACATACCATGTTCATGGATTGGAAGACTAAATATAGTTAAGATGGCAATTTTACCTAAACTGATTTACAGATTCAATGCAATACCAATTCAAATCCCAACAACTTACTTTACAGAAATAGAAAAACCAATAACTAAATTTATTTGGAAGGATAAGGTGCCCTGAATAGCCAAAAATATCTTGAGAAAGAGGAATGAAGTGGGAGGTCTCACACTACCTGACTTTGAAGCATATTACAAAGCTACAGTGCTCAAAACAGCATGGTACTGGCATAAGGACAGATATACTGATCAATAGAATCGAATTGAGTGTTCAGAAGTAGACCCTCGCATCTACGGACAACTGATCTTTGATAAGGCAGTGAAGCCGAAGCAACTGGGAAAGAGCAGCCTGTTCAATAAATGGTGTTTGGAGAACTGGATATCCATTTCCAAAAGAATGAAAGAGGATGTCCATCTCACACCTTATACCAAAATTAACTCAAAGTGGATCAAAGACTTAAACATTAGCACCAAGACCATAAAACTCTTAGAACAAAATGTAGGGCATTATCTTAAAGATCTTGTGATAGGAGGTGGTTTCTTAGACCTCACACCCAAGGCGCAAGCAACCAAAGAACAAATAGACAAATGGGATCTGCTCAAAATTAAGCACTTTTGTACATCAAAGGACTTTTTCAGAAAAGTAAAAAGGCAACCTACACAATGGGAGATAATATTTGGAAACCACATATCACATAAGGGTTTAATATCCCGAATATATAAAGGAATCCTGCATATCAATAACAGAAAGACAAACAATCCAATTAAAAAATGGGCAAAAGACATGAACAGACATTTTTCTGAAGAGGAAATACAAATGGCTCAAAAACATATGAAAAAATGCTCAACTTCACTGGCTATTAAGGAAATGCAAATCAAAACCACAATGAGATATCATCTCACACCTACCAGAATGGCCATTATCCAAAAAACAGAAAATGACAAGTGCTGGAGGGGATGTGGAGAAAGAGGCACACTTATTCATTGTTGGTGGGAATGTAGAATGGTGCAACCACTCTGGAAGACAGTGTGGAGGTTCCTCAGGAAGCTAAATATAGATTTGCCATATGACCCAGCTATACAATTGCTAGGTACATACTAAGAGGAACTGAAACTTAAGACACAAACAGACATTTGTAAACCAATGTTTATTGCAGCATTATTCACAATTGCCAAGAGATGGAAACAGCCCAAATGTCCATCAAAGGACGAGTGGATAAACAAACTGTGGTATATACACATGATGGAATATTATGCAACTGTAAGACAGAACAAAGACATGGATCATGTAATAATGTGGATGAACCTTGAGGACATTATGTTGAGTGAAGTTAGCCAGAAACAAAAGGACAGATTCTGTATGATCTCACTAATATGAACAGACATTAATGAACAAACTTTGGGAGTTGAAAGCTGACAACACAGGCAACCAGGAGATAGAAAGAGGTCAGAGACCAGCCATTTGTTGCTGAAGGACTACAGAATGTTTAGGATTAATTGCATAGATCCAGAAATAGATAGCATAATACTGTGTGATGGTAGCACAGTATTGTAAGTACACTGAGCAAAGATGTCTGTGAGTAAAATTGAAAGAGGTGGGATAGGAGAATGTATGACACCAGACGTAAAGATAGATGATAAAGACTGGGACTGTATAACATGGGAAAAACTGGAGTGGCCAATGACTGTTACTAAATATACAAATATAAAAATGTTTTTGCATGTGGGAAAGCAGATGAATGTCAACTGTGTAGAGAGATGAAAAGGGGATGGTATTCAGGAACAAACATAATCAAAGCAAACTGGAGTCTATGGTCAACGGTAACATTGTAATATAACTCCATTAAATGTAACAAAGGCAATATGCCAATGCTAAATGTATATGAGAGGGGGATATAGGGGAGGAATATGGGATTCTTGGTAGTGGTGTTATTTGCTGTCCTTACTAGTATATTGTATTGTATGACATGTTATTTTTCTTTTTATCATTTTTTTCTTATTGCTAAAAAAAAACAATTTTTCTTCTAGTAATCAATATGTTCAAGTGCTGATGGTGGTGATAAATGTACAACTTTATGATGATACCATGAACAACTGATTGTACACAGTGGATAAATGTATGGTATGTGAATATAACTCTATAAAATTGTAGGAAAATATATATGTAGGTGTAAAAGTGTTGGAGAAAACATGGTGAGAGGGATGATGCCTCACCATTATGGACTAACTACAATGTGTAAACTCAGAATTGAATCTTAGGACATAGCCTAACGTGGACATAATAATTGTAATAGTCCCTAGATTGTAAGCTCTTACAGCAGTTAACTCTATCCCTGAATTGTAATGCCTATCTCTAAACTTTGAGATGCTGATCCCCTAGCGTATAACCTGATTGGTCTCTGGAACAATGCATATCTCTGAGACACCTGAAATTCAGAGCTAGAGCTCGGCAGATATGAATGTCAGTATTAGTGCATACAGCCACTGTCAAAAAAAAAAAAAAAAAAGCTGAAAAAGAGGCCAGACTTCAATTAGTGATATGAATGAAGCAGATCTGGTTAAGTCCAGGGCAAGCCAGGCCAAAGGGTAAAGGTTGAAACTGATTGTGTTTTAAAACTTCAACTTTCATATGAGACCAAGGGAATAGATATCTATTTGGTACAGGATCTAAATTTTCTAAACGGTACAACTCTACAGTCGATTTGTTCAAACACCACAATTGCATGGAACTTTGAATAGGAAGTGAGATACGGTAGGTTAGTATAGGCTGGAGTGAAATAGTGACACATCCCAGAGTAATTTGGGCAGATAATAAAAAATATATTTACAGCCTCCCCCTCCCCAGCCCCGAGGATCTGGGGGAAGGTGCGGATGTGTTGGACATCCTCACCTGGACTGGTGTTGATGTTGTCACAAACATTGGGACTGGCGGTTTGATGTGCTCAGCCCTCGAGCATGGGACTTGCCCTTATGAAGCTTGTTACCAGAAAGGAGAGTCTAAACTTGCATGTAATGGTGCCTAAGAGTCTCCCCCTGAGTACCTCTTTGTTGCTCAGATGTGGCCCTCTCTGTCTCTAACTGAGCCATCTCGACAGGTGAACTCGCTGCCCTCCCCTCTACGTGGGACCCAACTCCCAGGGGTGTAAATCTCCCTGGCAATGCAGAATATGACTCCCGGGGATGAATGTGGACCTGGCATCATGGGACTGAGAGTATCTTCTTGACCAAAAGGGGGATGCAAAATGAGACAAAATAGATTCAGTGGCTGAGAGATTCCAAATGGAGTTGAGAGGTCACTCTGGTGGACATTCTTATGCACTATATAGATAACACCTCTTAGGTTTTAATGTATTGGAATAGCTAGAAGTAAAAACCTGAAACTACCAAACTCCAATCCAGCAGTCTGGACTCCTGAAGACAATTATATAATAATGTAGATTACAAGGGATGACAGTGTGATTGTGAAGACCTTGTGGATCACACCCCCTTTATCTAGTGTATGGTTGAGTGGAGAAATGGGGATAAAAACTAAAGGACAGGTGGGGTGGGATGGGGGGATGATTTGGGTGCTCTTTTTTCGCTTCTGTTTTTTATTCTTGTTCTGGTTCTTTCTGATATAAGGAAAATGTTCAGAGATAGATTGTGGTGATGAACGCATAACTATGTTATCATACTGTGGACAGTGGATTGTATACCATGGATGATTGTATGGTGTGTGAATGTATTTCAATAAAACTGAATTTAATAAAAAAAATGAGGGGGAGATTAAAATATGTTTAGATAAACAGACACCGAGAGTTTGTGAACAAGATACCTACTCTCCAAGAAATCCTAAAAGGAGCACTACAGGTAGATAGGAAAAGACAGGAGTGAGAGGTTTGGAGAAGTCTATCAGTAATGGTAAAAAGAGAGAGAGAGGAAATAATAAAAACAAAAAAAGATATGACATACAAAGTCAAAAATACAAAATGGTAGACAGTGGGCAATATGTTGAGTGAAATTAGCCAGAAAAAAATGGACAGATACTGTATGGCCTCACTAATATGGGCTAACATTGATGAGTGACATTTGAGAGTTGAGAACACAGGTTATCAGGAGACAGAAGGAGGTTAAAGATTGGGAATTTGATGCTGAAGGAATACAGAAGTTTCAACAGGATTGATTGTACAGATCCAGAAATATAATGGAGAGCATAATAGTATGTGAGGGTAACACAATATTGTAAGAATTTGGAACAAAGATGAATGTGAGTATGATTGAAAGGGGCAAGCTAAGGGCAGGTATGAAACCAGAAGTAAAGATAGAAGATAAAGACCAGGACTGTATAACTTAGAAAAACCTAGAGTGGACAATGATGTTAATTAAATGTACAAACATAAGAATGTTTTTAAATGAGGGAGAATGAATGATTACCAACATTGAAAGGTGTTGAAAATTTTATTGTAGAGGGGAAAAATGCAATCAATACAAACTAGAGTCTATAGTTAACAGTAACATTGTAAGATGTTTCCATTAATTGTAACAAAGACAATATGCCAAAGCTTAATGTCTATAAGTGGGTGATATAAGGGAGTGATATGGGATTCTTGGTGATGGTGATATTGTCTGACCTTCTCATTCTATTTTATTTTTATTTTTATTCTATCCTTTGTATTTTTATTCTTCATTTTTTTTTCCTTTTCCTCTTTCTTTTGGGAAGAGATGGAAATGTCCTCATATAGATTGTGGTGGTGAATGCATAATTATGTCATTATACCAGGAATCATTGATTTTTTACTTAGGGTAGACTGTATGGTGTGTGAATAAAACTGTTAAAAAATAAACAGAAGGATTCAAGTGCTGGAGAAAATGTGGAGAAAGGGATGTACCTATCCCCTGTTGGTTGGGAAGTAGAATGGCACAGTCCAGCTGGAGGGCATTGTGGTTCCACAGAAAGCTAACTATAGGGTTGCCATATGGTCCTGCTACCCTGCTATTTGGTATGTACTTGGAAGAACCGAGAGTGAGGACATTAGTGAACATTGCACATTGGTGTTTATGGTAGCCATATGCAGGATTCTTAATGAATGGAGCTTAACTAAGGGTACATCTACTGATAAACAGAATGGTGAACTGTGGTGTATACATACAATGGAATACCGAGTGGTGGCAAGAAGAAATTAAGTTGTGAGTTATGCACCTAGGTGATTGGACCTTGAGGACAGTATGTTGAATGAAATAAGCCAGATTCAAAAAGACAAACACTATAATGCCTCACTAATCTGGGCTAACTATAATGTACAAACACTGAAAATTGAATCTGAGAGCATAGGTTATCAGGGGAAGGCTTATGGTAAAGGTTCCTAGACTGTAAGCTCTTACAGCACTCAATATATTCATGAGTTGTAATGATTACCTCTAAATTCTGAGGTGCTGCACTGGTCAGTCCCTGAACTTCAGGTATCTGTGTGACACTTGAGACTCAGGGCCACAGATTTGCAGCTAAGAATGTCAGTATTACCCAATATAGCAAATGTTTATAAAGCTGAAAAGGATATCAGAATTCAATTAGAGGTATGAATGAAAGGGACTTTATTAGAACTAAGACAAACCAGACTAATGGGAAAAGGATGATAATGACTAAGTTTTAAAACATCAACTTCTGTGTGAGACCAAAGGAAGAGATGTTCATTTGGTACAAAATCTATACTTTCTGTAGCATGCTGTATAATTTATCTTGTATGGTCAGTTTATTCAAACATCATAATTACATGGATCCTTGAATAAGGGTTAAGATCTAGTTGGTTTTATAAGTTAGCATAAAACCCCAATACATCCCAGAGTAATTTGGGCAGAGAATAAAAAGTATTTGCAAAGCCTCATTGAGAGACTTGGGGTAAATGTGGAATCATTAAACTTCCCCACCTGGGGAATTCCTGATATTCTTTCAAGCATTGGGAACTACCATTGTAGTAGGCCATGTCCTTGATCTTGGGGCTTGCCCTTAGGAAGCTTGTTACTGCAAAGGAGAGGCTAAGCCTACTTACAATGGTGCCTAAGAGTCACCCCCAGAGAACATCTTTTGTGGCTCAGATTTGGCCTGTCTTTCTCTAAGCCCACTTGGCTGGAAAACTCACTGCCCACCCTCATGTGGGGGTACATGACTCCCAGGGGTGTAAATCTTGACAACATGGGACATGACTCTTTGGGATGAGCCTGGACCTCACATCATGGGATTTAAAAAGCTTTCCTGACCAAAAGGGGGAAGAAAAATTAAACAAAATAAAGTTTCAGTGGCAGAGAGATATCAAATGGGGTTGAGAGGTCATTCTGGAGGTTATTCTTATGCATTATATAGATATCCCTTTTTAGTTCTTAGTTCACTAGAATAGCTAGAAGGAAATACCTGACAAAATGCACCTTAAGTAAAAAAAAAAAAAAAAAAAACTGTCATGAGAGACAAAGAAGGACAATAAATATTAATGAAAGAATCAATGCAAAGAAATAATAATAAATGTTTATGTACCTAACCACCATGCCCCAAAATGCATGAGACAGATACTGGCAAATCTAAAGTGAGTAGACACCTCTACGGTAATAGTTGGAAACTTAAGTGAACTACTTTTGTCAGTGAATGGAACATCTAGATGGAAGATCAATAAGGAAATGGAGGATTTCAACAATATGATAAATGCACTAGACCTAACAGATATATACAGAATACTGTACCCAAAAACAAAAGAATACACATTATTCTCAAGTACACATGGATCATTCACCAGGATAGGCCACATTTTATGTCATAAAACAAATTAAATTTTAAAAGTCAAAATTAAAGCATCTTCTCTGATCACAATGAAATGAAGCTAGAAATCAATAAAAGACAGAGAACAGGAAAATTCACAAATATATGGATGTAAAAAAAATACGCTATTAAATAACCAATGGGTAAAAAAAGAAATCAACAGAAAAATGAGTAAATAATCTCAGATAAATGAAAATGAGATCACAACATATCAAAACTTATGAAATGCAGTGCAGGCAGTGCTCAGAGGGAAATTTATAGTATTCAGTGCTTACATTCCAAAAGAAGAGAGGGCTCAAACAAGAGACTTAAATGCACCCCTGGAGAAACTAGAAAAAGAACAGCAAGGTAAACCCAAAGTAAGCAGAAGGAATAAAATGAAAATGATTAGAGCAGATATAAATGAAATGGAGAATAAAAAATAGAGATATTTAACAAACGTTGGTTCTTAGAAAAGATTAATAAAGTCAAAAGCACTTTAGCAAGGCTAACAAAGAGAAAAGAGAGAGAATGCAAGCAATTAAAATCAGAAATGAAAAATGGCATTACTACTGTCTCCACAGAAATAAAAAGATTCATGAGAGGATATATGAACAATTATATGCCAAAAAATTGGACAACATCGATGAAATGGACAAAGTCCAGTAAACATGCAAACCACCTATACTGATTCCAGAAGAAACAAAAGATCTCAAAGCATACCAAGAACAAGTAAAGGGATTGAATCTCTAATCAAAGCCCTCCTGAAAAAGAAAAGCCTAGAACCAGATGGCTCCACTGGTGAATTTTAAGAAACATTAAAAGCAGAATTAATACCAAAGTGCTCCAAACTCCCCCCCCCCAAAAAATGAACAGATGGAATATTTACCAAACTGTAAGCAGAGGGATCACATTCTATGAGTTCTACATTACCCTAATACCAAAGACAGATAAAGATATCACAAGAAAATAAAATTACTGACCGATATCCCTCATGAATAAGCATGCAAAAATCCTCACAATAAAGGACAGTGTATATAAAAAGAATCAATACAAACATGAATCCAATAGGACATTAAAATAATTATACAACATAATAAAGTGGGATTTATCCAAATTATGCAAGGGGAATACAACATAAAAAATAAGGTAATACAGCACATTAATAGAATGAAGAAGAAAAAAGTCTCTTGATAGTTTCAATTAATGTATTAAAGGAATTTGACAAAGTTCACCACCCCAACCTGAAGAGAACACTCAGAAAACTAGGAATAGAAGTGAGTTAGTTTGAAGCTGTTATGTACCCCAGAAAAGGCCAGGTTCTTTTAATCCATTCCTGTGGGTGCAGACCTGTTGTAGGTGGGACCATTTGGTTAGGTTATTTCAATTGAAATGTGACCCCCCTTTTATTGGAGCTCTTTGTGAGAGGAAAGAAGACAGAAAAAGCTCAGAGAACTTAGAGAAGTCCCAGAGAAGCTGAGAGACAAGGACACACCCACAGAAGCTGAAAGCAATAAAACCGAGGAGAAAAGGACAAGCAGATGTTAGCCATGTGCCTTCCCATGTGACTCAGGTATACCAGACACTAGCAGCCTTTCTTCAGAGAAGGTGTCCTCTTGTTTATGCCTAATTTGGACATTTTCATGGCCTTAGAATTGTAACTTTTAGGCAAATATATCCCCATTGTTCAAAGCTAGTCCATTTCTGTTATATTGCATTTTGGCAGCTTTAGAAAACTGAAACAAAAAGGAAACATCCATAAAATGTTAAAGGCAATAATATGAGAAAGGCACTGTTAACATCATACTCAATGGTGACAGCTTGAAAGCTGTCCTCCTAAGACCAGGAACAAGACAAATATGCCCATTGTCACCAATGTTATTCAGCGTGGTACTGAAAGTTCTAGCAGAGTGATTAGGTAAGAGAAAGGAATAAAAATCATCCAAATAAGAAAGGAAGAAGTAAATCTCTGTTTGCAGATGTCCTGATCCTACATAGAGAGAATCCTGAAAATTCCAGAACAAAGCTACTAGAGCTAAGGAATGAATTCAGGCAAATAGCAGGTTACAAGATCAACATACAAACCTCAGTGTTGTTTATATGTACTACTAGTGACAAACAATCCAAAGAGGAAATCAAGGGAAAAAAATCAATTTACAATAACAACAAAAAGAATCAAATATCTAAGAATACATTTAACCAAGGATTTAAAGAACATGTGCATTGACAATTACAAATCATTGCTAAAGATATCAAAGGAGACCTTAATAAATGGAAGGACATTTCATGATCATGGATTAGAAGACTAAATATTATTAAGATATTAATTCTACTCTAATCAGCATACATATTCAATGCAATCCCAAGCAATTTCTATGAGATTTCTTTGCAGAAATGGAAAAACCAATCATCAGATTTATATGGAATGGTAAGCAGCTCCTAATTGCCAAAATCATCTTGAAAAAGAAGAACAAATTTGGAAGACTCACACTTCATGATTTTAAAACTTATTTCAAAGCTACAGTAATCAAAGCAGCATGGTATTGGCACAAAGCCTAACATAGAGGCTTATGGAATCAAATTGAGAATTCAGAAATAAACCCTCACACGTTGGGCCAACTGTTCATTATCAAAGATACCAAGTTCTCTCATGTGGAAAGAATAGTCTCTTTAACAAATGTTGCTGGGAGAAATGGATATTCATATGCAAAAGCTTGAAGGTAGACCCCAACTTCACACTGTATACAGCAATAATCTCCAAATGGATTTTTATGGTTTGCTAATGCTGCCATTATGCAAAATACCAGAAATGGATTGCCTTCTATAAAGGGGTTTTATTTGGTTACAAAGTTACACTCTGAAGGCCATGAAAATGTCCAAATGAAGACATCACCCCAAGTATACCTTCACCAAAAGAAGGCCAATGGCATCTGGAAAACCTCTGTTAGCTGGGAAGACATGTGGCTGATGTCTGCTTATCCCAGGTTGTGTTACAGCTCCAATCTCAGCTCCTGTGCATTCTTCAAAGTGTCTCTCTTGGCTGCAGCACCTCCTTCTGTCTGTGAACATTTTTATAGGACTCCAGTGATTCAATTAAGACCCACCTTGAATGGGTGGGGTAACATCTATATGGAAATTATCCAATCAAAGTTCTTGCCCATAGTTGATTGAGTCACATCTCCATGGAAACATTCAAAGAATTCCAATCTAGTCAACACTAATACATCTGCCCCACAAGATTGCATCAAAGAACATGGAGTTTTGGGGGACATAACACATCTAAACAGGCACATGGGTCAAAGACCAAAATATGAGAACCAAAACTACAAAACTCCTAGAAGAAAACTTAGGGAAACATATTCAGGACCTTGTATTAGGCAACATTTTCTTAGACTTTACACCAAAATCATGAGTAACAAACAGAAAAACAGATAAATAGGATTATATAAAATTTTTAAGAAAGTAAAAAGACAAAGTACAGAATAAAAAAAAAAATATTTGGAAACCATATAATTGGTAACCATACATCTCAAGAACAGACAGACACATGTCCCAATTTAAAAGTGGGAAAAATACTTGCATAGACATCACTCCAGAGAAGACACATAAATGTCCAATAAGCACATGAAAATATGCTGAAAATTATTAGCAATCAGGAAATTGCAAATGAAAACCTCAATGCCGTATCATCCCACACTCACTACAATAGCTACTGTTAAAAAATGGAAAATAACAAGTGCTGTATAGTATGTGGAGAAATAGGAACACTTGTACATTGTTGATTAGGATGTAAAAGAGTACAGCCACTGTGAAAAACAATATGGCAATTCCCCAGAAAGTTAAATATAGAATTACCATATGACCTGGCAATCATGCTGCTCAGTATATAAACAAAAGAATTGAAATCAGGGACTCAAACAAAACTTCTAACTTTAGGAACAAAATTCTAATGCATTTTACAACATGGATGAACCTTGGTGACCTCATATTGAGTGAAATTATCCAGAAACCAAGGGACAAATAGTGTTTGATCTCACTTATATGAAAGAGACAGAATAAGCATATTCATGAATTCAGGAACTAGAATATAGGTTTTCAGGAGCCAAGTGGGTGAGGGGAATGGGCAGAGAAAGTTCAATTGGTGTGAAGATTCTGTTTGGGGTGATGAAAAAGTTTTGGCAATGGATGATAGGGATTGAGGCACAATTTTGCATATGTAATTAACACCACTGAATTATATGTTTGGAAAGGGGAAAAAGGGAAATTTTAGGTTGTATCTAAGTTATCACAAACACACACACACACACACACACACACACACTCTCATAGAAGTGTACAGAACAATGCAATGCCAACAGTACACTAAAGTTAATGACAGTAGCAAAAACATAATAATATTGTTTCCTGAATTGTAACAAAGGAGAAACTCTAAAGCAAAATGTTATTAATAGGGAAAATGGTGTGTATGAGACATGGGTATATGGAAACTCTGCCCTTCCTGCATGATATTTCTGTAAATCTACAACTGTTCTTACAAAAATAAAAAAAAAATATTATGGAAGAGAAAGATGTGAAATGTCACATAGAAATGCAAAATTACTAAGCTGATTTCTTACTGTGAGGTGACTATTTTATTATTTCTTCATTTATTTATAACATAATTGGTCAAAGGATATGCAGTTGATCTTAACCAGAATCATACAAAATCAATGGCAGAGAATCAACTTCTCTTGTTCCAATAACATAAATATCAAGTTCAAATGCTCTAGCAACTGAGGGTTATAGGAAATGTTCAATAATAGCCATAATAACAGTATACATTGTTTTATACAATCACTAATATATAGAGAAATTTATAATCAGTAGATATATGTTATGGATAAGATCATGTGTCAACTTGGCCAGATTATGGTTCCCAGATGTTTGGTCAAGCAACTACTGGCCTGGTTGTTACTGTGAGGATATTTTGTGGACTTACATAACCAGTAAGTTGATTGTTATCTATCTCTGATTACATTTGCAATCAGTTGAGGAGAGTGTCAACAATGAGAGAAGTCTCATCTAATCAGTAGAAGGCATTAAAAGGAGAAGTGATGATTTCAACAGTCAGAAGAGAGAGTTTCCATCTCTACTTAAGCCAGCCAGCTTCTGGGGAATTCATCAAAAACCTTCTATGGAGTTCCCAGCTTGGAGCCTGTCCTAAAGAATTTGGACTTGCCATTCCCAACAGTCATGTGAGAAAATTCTTATAAAGTTCTCATAATACTTACAGATATCTCCTATTGGTTCAGTTTCCCTAGAGGACCCTTACTAAAAAAGCTTCGGTACCAGGAATAGTTCTTAAGAAACAGAATCTTAAGGATGAAATTTCTGAACTGGTTATGGGGTTTTTGAATTCATTCTCTAATGTCATTATATTCAAAGGCACTTATGATGCTATTCCCAAGAATTGATGTGGCACGGATAGTCCTCTGTGTGAGTTGGCAATGGAGAAATGCACAGTATCACCACTGGTATGGCTACTTAAACTTTTATAAAAGCATAGGCATTGGGTGACAGTGTCTTTGACACCTTAACAGAGTTGTGAAGTTAAAAGTTGTAATGCTGTTGGCTGGTTGTTTTGAAATACATTGACTTATTGCTATAAAAGAAAAGGAAGTTCTCAAGGCTTCAAATTCACAACATAAGGGCAGCATGAAGTACATGAAAGATTCTGTGTGTGCTTTGAAAGAGAATTTTATGTCATGTAGCCACAGACTTGAGATTTCTGAGAACCTGATCCAGAGTCTCACTGTGCAAGTGGCTGAATTGCAATGTAAACTAAATTCCCAAAATTGTAGGGTGTATGCTGCTAAAGTGAGGTCATTGATTTGAAAGGAATGGAATCCTGAAAATTGGAATGGGGACATATGGTTTGATAATGATTGCAGTGGGGACATTGAGACCTTAGATTCTGCTGAGTCCTTGCCAGATAAACATGCAATGTTCTGCCCTGAGGAATCAGCCAAGGGACCGCCTGTCTTCCATGAGGTACCAGCCTCCTGACCTCCAGTCTGTCCTGAGGAATCTATCAAACCACACCAAGAGATTAACCCTGTTCTGCCTGATAAACCTGTAACCACCTCCCCTAAGCAAGCATCCCTCACTCCTCTGTCTGAGGAAATTAATCCTGTTTCAGCAGAGGATACTTCTAATTCTTCTCATGACCCACCCACACCACCCCTCTTTTCTTCAAGACCTATAACTAGAAAGAAGTCACAAGAGACCCCAAAATTTGAGGTAGAAAGTGTGACGATTGAGGGGGTGTGTTACACTCCCAAAACTGGAAAGATTTTTCCAATTTATATAGACAAAATTCATGAGAATATGTGTGGGAATGGACATTAAGGGTATGGGATAATGGTGGAAGGAATATAAAGTTTTATAAGACTAAATTTATTGATGTCAGCCTGCTACGCAGAGATTCTGGATTCAGTACTGTAGCTCAAGCGGTATAAAAGGGTTCTAATAGTTTGTTAGGGTAGTTAGCTGAAGCATGGACCAAAGGTGGCCTAAATTCCCAAAGTTGAAATGCAAGAATTATACCAGGGGGTATACTGTAGATGAGGTGATCAAAAGTTTGGAGAGAATGGAATGTTGCATAAGATTTATCATGTGAAGCCTGCTCACCCTCCCCAGGAATGTCCAGAGGACACAACTTTCAGCAGGACTGTGAGGAATACATTTGTGAGAATAACATCATCATCCTTGAAGATCTCTGTGATTGTATTGTTCTACAGGTATTACTGTGGGGACTGCTGTCACTGAATGTGGATGCTTAAACACAATGGGGATGATTTGATCACAAGTTGGCAGAAGCTAAGTGGCAGGACTTAATCATCAAAGACAAAGTGGGCATGGCTACCATAATAGAAAGCAGACTCAAAGCAGTAATCAAAATAATCTGACTTGCAGAGCCCTATGGCAATGGCTAGTAGACAATGGGATACCTAGAAGTAAAATAGATGGAAAATCTACTAAATTCTTACTTGATTTAGATAAGCAGAGTGAACCAAAGTCTAATTTGAATTACAAAGAGTAGAGTAGTGGTCCCTTAATCAATTCCCATTCTTGAGACAGTCTACAGACCCAGAGAACCTTGAATGATGGGAAGGTCAGGTCCCATTTGGGGAAGGACCCTGCAACAATGCTAAAAATCTATACTGTGAGTATTCCTCCCAGCCTTTCCCAAAGAACCTATGGCCTTTTACCAGGGTAAACATGCATTGGGGCAAAGAAAGTGATCAGATATTTTGGGTATTAGACACTGGCTTGGAAGTGACATTAATTCCTGGAGACCCAAATCACCACTATGGTCCACCAGTTAGAGTAGGAGCTTATGAAGGTCAAGTGATCAATGTAATTTTAACTCAGGTCTGTCTCACAGTGTGTTCCATAGGTCCCTGGATCCATTCTATGGTTATTTTCTCATTTCCAGAATGCATACTTGGAGTAGACAAACTCAGCAACTGGCAGAATCCCCACAATGCTTACCTGACTTAGGAACTTAGGGCAATTATGGTAGGAATCACCAAGTGAAAACCAGCAGAACTGTCCCTACCCAGAAAAATAGTAAATCAAAAGCAATACCATATTACTGGAGCAATTTTAGAGATAAGTGCCACCATAAAGGACTTGAAGAATATATGGGAGGTGATTCCCACTGCATCCTCATTCAACTCTCCTATTTGGCCTGTGCAGAAAATAGATGGATCTTGGAGGATGACAGTGGATTATCATAAACATAAGCAGGTGGTAACCCCAATTGCAGCAGCTATTCCAGATGGAGTATTGTTGCTTGAGCTAATCAATACAGCCTCTGGTAACTGGTATGCAGCTATTGACCTGGAAAAACATTTTTCTCAATTGCTGTTAGTAAAGAGGACCATAAACAGTTTGCTTTCAGCTGGCAAGGCCAGCAGTTTACATTTACTCTCCTGCATCAGGGGTTTTTCAACTCTCCAGCCCTATGTCATAATCAAATGCAAAAATTTTGATCACCTTCCCCTTCCACAGAACATCACAATGGTCCATCATATTGTCACTATTATGCTGAATGGACCTAGTGAACAAGAAGTAGCAACTTCTTTAGACTTATTCATAAAACATTTGCAGGTCAGTGGTTGGGAGATAAATCAAACTAAAATACAAGGTCCTTCCACCTCAGTGAAAATTCCAGTGGTGTTGGGCATGTTGTGATAGCCCTTCTAAGATGAAGGGTATACTATTGCATCTGGCCCCTCCTACAACTAAAAAGAGGCACCATGCCTGGTTGGCTTCTTTGAATTTTGGAGACAGCATATTCCTTATGTGGGTGTGCTACTCCAGGCAATTTACTGAGTGATTTGAAGATCTGCTGGTTTTGAGAAGGGACTGGAAGAAGAGGAGGTTATTCCAGACTGTTGTGCAGGCTGCTCTGCCACTTGGCATATATGAGTCAATGGTGCTGGAAGTGTCCACGGTAAATTGGGATGCTGTTTGGAAGCTTGGCAGGCCCCTGTACGTGAATCACAAGACAGACCTTTAGGATTTTGGAGCAAAGTCTTGCTATCTTCTGCAAATAAATAATCTCCTTTTGAGAAACAGCTTTTGGCCTGCTACTGGGACTTAGCAGAGAAGAAATGATTAACCATGGGTCACCAAGTTACCATGACACTTGAGTTGCCTATCATGAACTGTGTGTGGTATGACCACAAAGCCATAATGTTGAGCATGCATGGCAGCACTCTATCATAAAATAGAAGTGGTGTATATTAGGTAGGGCTTAAGCAGGGCCTGAAGGCACAAGTTAGTTACATGAGGAAGTGGCCCAAATTCCCAGAGCCCCCACTGTTGACACAATACCTTCTCTTCTCCATCCCACAGCTGAGGCCTCTGGGGGAGTTCCTAATGATCAACTGACTGAGGAAAAGAAAACTCAGATCTGGTTTACTGATGATTCTGCATGATATAGAGGTAATACCCAGAAGTGGACAGCTGTAGTACTACATCCATTTCTGGAACACCTGTGAAGGGTGGTGGTGAAGGGAAATCCTCCCTATGGGTGGAATTGTGAGCAATGCACCTGGTTGCACATTTTGTTTGGAAGGAGAAATGCCTGGAGACTCATTTGCATACTGATTCATGGGCTGTCACCAATGATTTGGCTGGATGGTCAGGGACCTGGAAAGAACATGATTGGAAAATTGGTGACAAAGAAGTCTGGAGAAGAAGCATGCGGATAGAACTTTATGAGTGGGCAAAAAAACATGAAGATATTTGTGTCCATGTGAATGTTCACAAGACAGTGACTTCAGCAGGGGAAGAGTTTCATAATCAAGTGGATATCATGACTTGTTCTATGGATACCAGTTGGCCTCTTTACCCAGCCACTCATGTCAGTGTCCAAGGGGCTGATGAACATAGTAGCCATGGAGGTAAGGATGTGATTATGCATGGACTCAGCAACATGGACATACACTCACCAAGGACAACCTGGATAAAGCCTCTGCTGAGTGCCCAATCTGCCAACAGCAGGGTCCAGCTCTCAATCCCCATTATGGCACCATTCCCTGAGGGATAAGCCAGCTACCTGGTGGCAAGTTGATTACATTGGACAACTTCCATGATGGAAGGGACATTTTTTTTTCTAACTGAAATACGGATATGTGTTTGCCTTCCCTGAATGCAAGGCTTCTGTGAAAACTATCATCTGTGGACTTACAAAATGCCTTATCCATTGTTATGTCATTCCACACAACATTGTTCCTGATCCAGGAACTCACCTCACATCAAATGAATTGTGGGAATGGGCACATGCTCATGAAATTCATCAGTCTTACCATGCTCCCCATTGCCCTGAAGTAGCTGAATTGATAGAACAGTGAAATGGCCTTTTGAAGACTCAATTATGGCTCCAACTTGGTATCAGCACCTTGAAGGTCTGGGGCAATGTTCTCCAGGAGGCTGTATATACTCTAAAGCAGCATCCACTCTATGGTGCTGTTTCTCCCATAGCTGGAGTTCACAGGTCCAGCAATCAATGGGAGGAAATGGGAGTGGTACCTTTCACTATTACCCTTAATGATCCACTAAAATAATTTGGTTCCTGTTGTTCCAACCTTAAGCTCAGCTGACCTACAAGACTTAGTCCCAAAAGGAAGAGTGTGTGCAACAGGTTACACAAAAAATATTTAATTGAAAAGGAAGTTAAGACTGCCACCTGGCCATTTTGGGCTCCTCATGCCTCTGAATCAATAGGCAAAGAAGTTTTATTGGCTGGGATGATTGATCCCAACAATCAAGTAGAAATAGGACTGCAACTACACAATGGAAGTAAAGAAGAGTTTTGTGGAATATAAGAAACTCCTTAAGGTGTCTCTTGGTAATACCATGCCCTGTGATTAATGTCAACAGAAAACTGCAATAACTTAATCCAGGAAAGACTACCAATGGCCCAGAAACTTCAGGAATGAAGGTTTGGGTCACCCCACCAGGCAAAGAACCATTGCCAGTTGAGGTGTTTTCTCAGGGTAAAGGGAATTTGGAATGGTTAGTGGAAGAAGGTAGTTTAAAGTATCAGCTGTGATCATGTGACCAGTTGCAGAAAAGAGGACTGTAATTGTTATGAGAATTTCTCCTTGTTTTGTTATGAGTATGTTTGTATAATGCATAAGGCAACTATCTTTGTTTCTTCCCTATCATATTCTCTTAACATATGGCATATGTGGTTTTAGCTTCATGACATAGTATTTAAGTTATAGGAAATGAAATTTAAGAGTGACTATTACCCAAGGACCTGCACCCTATCCCGGTGAGAATTAGTGCACTTCTGGTTGTACAAAGGACAGTAAAGTACTGTTAGGCAAAAAAGATGACTGGCATTATTATTATTTAAAGATTAAGAATGGTTTAAGTTGACATGTATTGCCGCCAAGTTGACAAGGGGTGTATTATGATGGTTAAGTTTATGTGTCTACTTGGCAATGTTTTGGTGTCCAGTTGTTTGGTCAAGAAAATACTGGCCTTATTATTACTTTAATATATTTTATTGACTTAAATAATCAGTAAGT